>NC_084736.1:7166400-7213900 GCF_033978785.1 Entelurus aequoreus | reverse complement strand
GGAGGTGAGGGGAGCAGTGGGCAGCAGCAGTGCCGCTCCCGGGAATCATTTTTGGTGATTTAACCCCCAATTCCAACCCTTGATGCTGAGTGCCAAGCAGGGAGGTAATGGGTCTCATTGTTATAGTCTTTGGTATGACTCGGCCGGGGTTTCAACTCACAACCTACCGATCTCAGGGGAATAATGCTGTATAATAGACTGTATTTATATTATTCACATGTAAGTAATGCTGTATAATAGACTGTATTTATGTTATTCACATGTGAATTATGCTGTATAATAGACTGTATTTATATTATTCACATATTAATTATTCTGTATAATAGACTGTATTTATATTATTCACATGTGAATTATGCTGTATAATAGACTGTATTTATATTATTCACATATGAATTATGCTGTATAATAGACTGTATTTATATTATTCACATATGAATTATGCTGTATAATAGATTGTATTTATATTATTCACATGTGAATAATGCTGTATAATATGCTGTATTTATATTATTCACATGTGAATTATGCTGTATAATAGACTGTATTTCTATTATTCACATGTGAATAATGCTGTATAATAGGCTATACAATTCACATGTGAATTATGCTGTATAATAGACTGTATTTATATTATTCACATGTGAATAATGCTGAATTTATATTATTCACATGTGTATAATGCTGTTTAAAAGACTATATTATTCACATGTGAATAATGCTGTATAATAGACTGTATTTATATTATTCACATGTGAATAATGCTGTATAATAGACTGTATTTATATTATTCACATGTGAATAATGCTGTATAATAGACTGTATTTATATTATTCACATGTGAATAATGCTGTATAATAGACTGTATTTATATTATTCACATGTGAATTATGCTGTATAATAGACTGTATTTATATTATTCACATATGAATTATGCTGTATAATAGACTGTATTTATATTATTCACATGTGAATAATGCTGTATAATATGCTGTATTTATATTATTCACATGTGAATTATGCTTTATAATAGACTGTATTTATATTATTCACACGTGAATAATGCTGTATAATAGGCTATACAATTCACATGTGAATTATGCTGTATAATAGACTGTATTTATATTATTCACATGTGAATAATGCTGTATTTATATTATTCACATGTGTATAATGCTGTTTAAAAGACTATATTATTCACATGTGAATAATGCTGTATAATAGACTGTATTTATATTATTCACATGTGAATAATGCTGTATAATAGACTGCATTTATATTATTCACATGTGAATAATGCTGTATAATAGACTGTATTTATGAGGGCTGCGAATCTTTGGGTGTCCCACAATTCGATTCAATATCGATTCTTGGGGTCACGGTTCGATTCAAAATCTTTTTTTTTTTTTTCGATTCAACGCGATTCTCGATTCAAAAACGATATTTTCGTGATTCAAAACAATTCTCTATTCATTCAAATACATAGGATTTCAGCAGGATCTACCCCAGTCTGCTGACATGCAAGCAGAGTAGATTTTTGTAAAAAGCATCTATAATTGTAAAGAACAATGTTTTAGAAACTGATTGCAATAATGTAAATTTGTTTTAACTATTAAATGAAACAAAAATATGACTTATTTTATCTTTGTGAAAATATTGGACACAGTGTGTTGTCAAGCTTATGAGATGCGATGCAAGTGTTCATTTTTTATTTTGTTTTAAAAATGTCTAATGATAATGTCAATGAGGGATTTTTAATCACTGCTATATTGAAATTGTAACTAATATTGATACTGTTGTTGATAATATTCATTTTTGTTTCACTACTTTTGGTTTGTTCTGTGTCGTGTTTGTGTCTCCTCTCAATTGCTCTGTTTATTGCAGTTCTAAGTGTTGCTGGGTTGGTTTTGGAATTGGATTGCAAAAAAATAAAAATCTATTTAAAAAAAAATCGATTTTTTAAAAATGAGAATCGATTCTGAATCGCACAACGTGAGGATCGCGATTCGAATTCGAATCGATTTTTTCCCACACCCCTATTATTTATATTCTTCATGTGTGAATAATGCTGTATAATAGACTGTATTTATATTATTCACATGTGAATAATGCTGTATAATAGACTGTATTTATACTATTCACATGTGAATAATGCTGTATAATAGACTGTATTTATATTATTCGCATATGAATTATGCTGTATAATAGACTGTATTTATATTATTCACATGTGAATAATGCTGTATAATAGACTGTATTTATATTATTCACATATGAATTATGCTGTATAATAGACTGTATTTATATTATTCACATGTGAATAATGTTGTATAACAGACTGTATTTATACTATTCACATGTGAATAATGCTGTATAATAGACTGTATTTATATTATTCGCATATGAATTATGCTGTATAATAGACTGTATTTATATTATTCACATGTGAATAATGCTGTATAATAGACTGTATTTATACTATTCACATGTGAATAATGCTGTATAATAGACTGTATTTATATTATTCGCATATGAATTATGCTGTATAATAGACTGTATTTATATTATTCACATGTGAATAATGCTGTATAATAGACTGTATTTATATTATTCACATATGAATTATGCTGTATAATAGACTGTATTTATATTATTCACATGTGAATAATGTTGTATAACAGACTGTATTTATATTATTAACATGTGAATAATGCTGTATAATAGACTGTTTTTATATTATTCACATGTGAGTTATGCTGTATAATAGACTGTATTTATATTAGTCACATGTGAATAATGCTGTATAATAGACTATTTATATTATTCACATGTGAATAATGCTGTATAATAGACTGTATTTATATTATTCACATGTGAATAATGCTGTATAATAGACTGTATTTATATTATTCACATGTGAATTTCATTTTTATTTTCTTTTTTTTTAATTTTTTTTATTTCAGGCAATGACATAAAAAAAAAGTACAAAGTTGACAACACATAATAATATAAATTAATATAGTGCTGTACATATTTTATTCACATGTGAATAATGCTGTGTAATAGGCTGTATTTATATTATTCACATGTGAATAATGCTGTGTAATAGGCTGTATTTATATTATTCACATGTTAATAATGCTGTATAATAGGCTGTATTTATATTATTCACCTGTGAATAATGCTGTATAATAGACTGTATTTATATTATTCACATGTGAATTGTGCTGTATAATAGACTGTATTTATATTATTCACATGTGAATAGTGCTGTATAATAGACTGTATTTATATTATTCACATGTGAATAATGCTGTATAATAGACTGTATTTATATTATTCACATGTGAAATATGCTGTATAATAGACTGTATTTATATTATTCACATGTGGATTATGCTGTATAATAGACTGTATTTATATTATTTACATGTGAATTATGCTGTATGATAGACTGTATTTATATTATTCACATGTGAATTTCATTTTTCATTTTATTTTTTTTCATTTATTTATTTCAGGCAATGACATAAAAATAAAAATAATTTTAAAAAAAAGTACAAAGTTGACAACACATAATATAAATTAATATAGTGCTGTATATATTTTATTCACATGTGAATAATTCTGTATAATAGACTGTATTTATATTATTCACATGTTAATAATGCTGTATAATAGGCTGTATTTATATTATTCACCTGTGAACAATGCTGTATAATAGACTGTATTTATATTATTCACATGTGAATTGTGCTGTATAATAGACTATATTTATATTATTCACATGTGAATAATGCTGTATAATAGACTGTATTTATATTATTCACATCTGAATTATGCTGTATAATAGACTATATTATTCACATGTGAATAATGCTGTATAATAGACTGTATTTATATTATTCACATGTGATTAATGCTGTATAATAGACTGTATTTATATTATTCACATGTGAATAATGCTGTATAATAGACTGTATTTATTTTATTCACATGTGAATAATGCTGTATAATAGACTGTATTTACTTCTCGTCTGCCGCGTTATTTTGATCGGGAAACACGGATTTTGACCATGAAAATTATCAAAATATACAGGAACCACACTAAAATCACATAGAAAACATATACTCAAAAACCTACTCAGTGGCCTAGTGGTTAGAGTGTCCGTCCTGAGATCGGAAGGTTGTGAGTTCAAACCCCGGCTGAGTCGTACCAAAGACTATAACAATGGGACCCATTACCTCCCTGCTTGGCACTCAGCATCAAGGGTTGGAATTGGGAGTTGAATCACCAAAAATGATTCCCGGGTGTGGCCACCGCTGCTGCTCACTGCTCACTGTGATCAAGGGTGATGGGTCAAATGCAGAAAATAATTTTGCCACACCTAGTGTGTGTGTGACAATCATTGGTACTTTAACTTTAAAAGAGAAATATTCAAACATATTTTATTGTATTACTACGTTTTTGAACATCTCATGGTTAAGCCACCTGGTGGCAAGGTGAGGCACTGCCTCACTTGCCTCCCCTGACAGCATGTCACTGGAATGTATTGTATCGTTGTGGCGGCAATTGTCGTTTTGGGCTAACTTGCGTCATTACCAATAGAATGTCAATCCAGTTGAGTTTGAAGTGTGATTCGATTTCTTGTTCTCACAGGAAGACGATGATCTCCCGTATGAGGAGGAGATCATCAGAAATCCATATTCAGTCAAGTGTTGGATGCGTTACCTGGAGTTCAAACAGAATGGGGCTAAATCCACCGTCAACATGATCTATGAACGGGCTCTGAAAGAGCTACCTGGAAGGTAAGTGTGTTATTTAGGTATGTGGATTGTCAATGAGTGTATTTGAATTTATGTGAATGGGTTTATATCCAAATGCACTCCCAAACTATAACTATTTAACTACATTCCCTTATAGCTATAAACTGTGGTACAATTACCTAAGGGAGCGAAGGAAACAAGTGAAAGGGAAATGTATAACTGAGCCAGTTTTTGAAGAGGTCAACAATTGCCACGAAAGAGCACTGGTGTTCATGCACAAGGTGATCATCACATTTACAGACCACATTCTTCATCTTAAGGATAAAATCCGACCGCGTTTGTAATTAACACCATGTGTCTGTCTTTCCTGACTCCAGATGCCCAGAATATGGATTGACTATTGCCAGTTCTTAGTGTCGCAGTCGAAGATGACACGGAGTCGGCGAACGTTTGACCGCGCACTTCGAGCTCTTCCTGTTACTCAGCATCCCCGCATCTGGCCTCTGTATCTCCGCTTTGTCCGAAACCTGCCCCTGCCTGAAACCGCCCTCCGAGTGTACCGCAGGTACCTCAAGGTGAGGACTCCAGACCTTTCTGTTGCCATACTGTGAAGCAAGGCTCGCCAATAATGACCCTTTGTGCTATACAGCTTTCTCCCGAGAATGCAGAGGACTACATTGAATACTTAAAGTCTGTCGGCCGCTTGGATGAAGCTGCAGTGCGTTTAGCAGCTGTTGTCAACGATGAAGGTTTTGTGTCCAAAGAAGGCAAATCTAACTATCAGGTAAGTTTTCCTTTTCGTTCCTTGGGAAATTGGGGAAAAAAATCAGAAAGACTTTTAGTTGCATTATTCTGTTTATTTATTGATGCAGTTATGGCACGAACTATGCGACCTGATTTCGAAGAACCCGGATAAGGTGACCTCTCTCAACGTAGGCGCCATCATTCGTGGTGGGCTCACCCGCTTCACAGACCAGCTCGGCAAACTTTGGTGCTCCCTAGCCGATTATTACATCAGGAGCGGCGTCTTTGAAAAGGTTTGTAAATCTATAGCTGCAGTTTTTGCTTATCACTCTATTTTATGCTGTATTCATGTCTATAAACTAGGGCTGGGCGATATATCGATATACTCGATATACCGTGGGTTTGTCTCTGTGCGATATAGGAAATGACTATATCGTGATATTCGAGTATGTGTTCTCACACAGTTGCTTTTAGCTGCGGGCATTACACTGCATGCATTTCCCCACTCTTTCTTGTCTCTCCTTCTCACAGAGACATAAACAAGCGCACCTTCTTACACACGTGCAACGTCATACGCCCTCCCCGAGCAGAGAGGTAGCTACATGGGTAACATTAGCTGTGATGCTAATCAATTAATCACAAACATTATATGAGTTGTGTATTTTTCTAAGAGAATTGCTATGTGTGCAGGGATTATCCAGCCTGGCGCTGGCTAGTTCTAGCTTAACTGACTCCTCACCCGGACTAGCAGACTCTGTAATTGCCTGAGACCGGGCTTGCTCTGGTGTAGTTAGTCAAGTGTGACTCAAACAGAAATCTATGTTCCTAGACAGGATGATGCTAACGGTGCTTTGCGAGTGGTGACACGAGAGAGAGAAGGTAACAAAGGGAGGAATAATTCATTCCCAAGAAAAACAGCACGGGGTACATCGTCTGGCGGTGGTTTGGCTTCAAGCGGGAATATGTTGAACAATTATGCGGCAAAAGCGTTGCTACAAAAAGTAGTAGCACTGCTAATTTGTAGCATCATTTGAAAAGTCACCTGCTGGAAAATGGAAGAGTGCTTGAAACTCCGCATGTCAACATCTCCGTTCGGTGCCACACACACGAAATGCCGAAGCAACAATTTCCAGATTAACATCATATGAAAAAAAAATCAACAACAGAAGGAGATAACGTCCGCAGGAACCTACCACAGAACGAAGGACATACATTGTTTGATTTCCTATTATGCAGCTCATTTTCATGACAGTTTTTGAAATATCTTGTGTGACATCATGCACGAAAGTGCACTTTATTTGTTTTTAACTATTGTAGTGGCGTTCTGTTCAAAAAGTGCACTTTAATTTAGTGTTGTTTTGATATGTCATCTCAAGTAAGAGTACTGTTACTTTAGAGATTTATTACTCAAGTAAAAGTAAGGAGTAGTCACCCAAATATTTACTTGAGTAAAAGTAAAAAGTATGTTGTGAAAAAACTACTCAAGTACTGAGTAACTGATGAGTAACCTGTTCATTTAATGAAGACGGCAACAAATAATGCACAAAAACATAAAAATAGCAGTGAACAAATTCAGAGCCAGGAATATCTCTTAAGCAACTAAAACAATAATATATTAAATAACAATACATAAAAAATTAAGTAAATTAAGGCAAATTGAGCCACAATAACTTAACAGCACCATAGGTTCAGTAGGCAGAGATTACAAAGGAAAATAACAAGTTAGCCTTTACGCATGTGTGTGTGTGTGTGTGTGTGTGTGTGTGTGTGTGTGTGTGTGTGTGTGTGTGTGTGTGTGTGTGTGTGTGTGTGTGTGTGTGTGTGTGTGTGTGTGTCTCTCTATGAGGCTGCAGTGCGTTAATAAATGTCCCCACACAATGTACATTTGACAGTGATTCATAGCAAGGAAGCTAACATCAGCCTATGGTGACAGCCAAAATATCTACTAACGCTATTTACCGCGATGTGCTTCCTCAAATTAGATGTTGAGTTCATGTAAGCTTAAGCTTGTTGCCGCTGAAACTTTATGTGCAGTTAATCACGTGACCACCTGGCTCTGTTTGATTGGTGAAATGGAGTCAAACTTCACCAGTGACTGTATTTGATTGGTAAAACGCAGGCATGCGATAGATCCTACTTTGAAGGTCTGTCTGACAAACCAAAACAAACAAAGCGTGCATTAACAGATCGATAAAAATCAGTAGCGAGTAGCGAGCTGAATGTAGATAAATGGAGCGGAGTAAAAGTAGCGTTTCTTCTCTATAAATATACTCAAGTAAAAGTAAAAGTATGTTTCATTAAAACTACTCTTAGAAGTACAATTTATCCCAAAATTTACTCAAGTAGATGTAACGGAGTAAATGTAGCGTGTTCCTACCCACCTCTGGTCATCTTAGTGACATCATGCACAAAAGTGCACTTATAGCTTGTTTTAAAATGTCTCTGACAATCTTGCACTTTCTGTTTTGAAATGATATGAATGTTTGGGCCACTGCTTAGTAAATGTTTAATAAATACAGTTTTGGTAAATTGACTTAGTTGTGATTTCCCTCTCTGCATGAAAGTTTAAAATGAGCATATATTAATGCAGTATGAAGAAGAATGTTTTAATGTAGACACATAGAATCATCATACTGCTGTGATTATATGCATTAAGTGTTCATTCAAGGCTAAGGCAAAATATTGCGATATATATCGTGTATCGTGACATGGCCCAAAAATATCGAGATATTCATAAAAGGCCGTATAGCCCAGCCCTACTATAAACACAATTTTGTTTGGGATGCCCTCACTCCTTGTCTCTTGAATCCGTCAGGCCCGTGATGTGTACGAAGAGGCCATCCTTACCGTGGTGACCGTACGAGATTTCACTCAAGTCTTTGACAGCTACGCCCAGTTTGAGGAAAGCATGATCGCGGCCAAGATGGAGACCACGGCCGAGATTGGCCAGGATGAGGATGGTTTGTGTGGTGTCATTGACAAATAGGTAACATTATTCGTTGACTTTGTCACACTTGCATGTTCATGTTTGTTGTTCGCCGCTCCAGAGGACATCGACCTGGAGCTTCGGCTCGCCCGCTTCGAGGAGCTGATTGCACGGCGCCCTCTTCTCCTAAACAGTGTGCTTCTGCGACAAAACCCCCACAACGTCCACGAGTGGCACAAGCGTGTAAAACTGTACGAGGGCGTTCCACGGCAGGTCAGGTGTCCTACGCACGTAAATAACAGCGTTATCGGAATCTGTTTGAATGAAAGTATGCCTTTCATACACCCTGCAGATCATCAACACATACACAGAGGCAGTGCAGACTGTTGATCCAGTGAAAGCCACTGGGAAGCCTCACACGCTCTGGGTCAAATTTGCTAAATTCTATGAGGAAAATGAGCAGCTGGATGATGTACGTGTACATTATTTCAATGGGCCTATTTGGTCAAAATGTGTCCGTTTTGACTGCATATGTGTATTTTCCTATGTAGGCCAGGACTATATTTGAGAAGGCAACCAAAGTGAATTACAAGCATGTGGATGACCTCTCCGCAGTGTGGTGTGAATATGGAGAGATGGAGCTTCGGCATGAGAATTACGAGCAGGCACTGAGGATACTTAGGGTAAGACCTGTCCTTTCTCATATTTTCAGTCATTTTAAGTATTTAAATAATCAATAATATCCATTCCTACCACTTGTTATTGTTAAAGAAAGCTACGGCCATCCCATCCAAAAAGGCAGAGTACTTTGACGCCTCCGAGCCAGTCCAAAACAGAGTCTACAAATCTTTAAAGGTCTGGTCCATGTTGGCAGACTTGGAAGAAAGTCTTGGCACTTTTATGGTACGTATCTGTGTGCGTGTGTTGGTGTTTGTTCCTCAGTACGTCCATTTTGTACAGTACAATGGGGCAAAGATTCTCAAACTGTGGTACGCGAGCTCCATCTAGTGGTACGCCGAAGAATCCCTAATTAAAGTACAGTTATTTATTTTCCTATATTCAAACACAGTGTTACTGTTTAAACTGTGTGTTACGTTAGTGTGGCCAAAAATATTAAACAGTGTTTCCCACACATTCATTTATTTGTGGCGGCCCGCCACGAAAGAATTACGTCCGCCACAAATATTTTTTTATTTTTTTATTTTTTTTTGTCCTGTCCAGCTTCTCAGGCAAATCATATAGTTGATGTAGATGCCCATATAGGCTGTTCAGATTTACTTTACAAAAGAGAAGTGTAGGTTACTTCTCTTGTTGCCTTATTTGTATTTGACCACTACTGTTTCCTGTTTATTTGTTACTGACTGTGGCAGGACACCTCTGCCTCTGTTTCACTTTATGTTGCTGGTAAATAATATGGTTGTAGTAGTAGGCTAAAGTTAAATTATTTAGTATGCACTAATTAAAGGGGCAGAGCTTTAAGAGACATTTTAGCTTTTATATTTTATAAGATATATTTTTTGTAAGAACCACAATTAATAAATATATTTCAGTGAATAACTTATTGTTCAAATCTGTATATAAATATGTACATAAAGTGTTGTAATTATATTGTAAAATGATTGGATGGATGGATGGACGGACGTTTAAACCAAAATTGTTATTATTAATTAGTAGGTATACATTTTTTGAGCCTTTTTTAGAGAAAATCATATCATTTTAGTAAATTATGCAAATTATTCAATGATGTCATGGTGGCCACGCCCATAGGTATCTTGGCAGTTTATGGGAAACACTGTTAAATATAGTTGTTCAATGTGTGTAACGTTAGTGTGGCCCAAAATATTAAATGTATTTGTTAAATAAAACCTCTGCCTAGTTTTAATGCATACTTAGGATTACTACGCTAATGTATTTTAATGTTGGTCATTATGGCGGTACTTGGAGAGCCAAGTTTTTTCTGAGGTGAAAAAAAGTTTGAGAATCAATGCTGTGGGGTTGTCTTAAAGTTTTCCACCAGAAGCTAAAATTGGTTCTATATACACTAAACCCTTGTTTATCGCTGTTAATTGGTTCTGGCCTGACCATGGAAAAATACTTTCAGAGGAGTAGGAATTATTTATTTTAAATGAAAAATTAAATAGCTAGAGCAGGGGTCGGCAACCCAAAATGTTGAAAGAGCCATATTGGACCAAATATACAAAAAAGTAATCTGTCCGGAGCCGCGAAAAATTAAAAGACTTCTGTAAGTGTTATGATGGCGACACGTGATCTAAGTGGCTAATTAGCTATATTTGCCTACTATCAAAATGACTATGTGTTGCTGGCTGACGCAAATCTTCGTTGATAGAAATGTTGAAATGTAAAATTTATTCTACACATTTTTACAACATTGGAAAACATTAGTAAAACTTCTCAGAGGGGTGAGATAACTCCTGGAAATGACTGTCTTAGAATGGCCAAAGGTATAGATGTGTGTGTCCAAGTTAAAGGAAACGGCAGGCTGTCTTCTTCTAATGGAAGCTGGGGAACGTTTGCTGTGGTCTGGAACAACATGGTACACAAACAACTATCAGAAATGCAGCCAATATTACATACGGATAATGTGTCATGAAAAATAGAAAAATAAACTAAATACACAGAGGACATAAGTAAAGGAAATTAAATATACCTACAAACGAGGCATAATGATGCATTATGTACATGCAGCTAGCCTAAATAGCATGTTAGCATCGATTAGCTTGCAGCCATGCAGTGACCAAATATGCCTGATTAGCACTTCATAACAAGTCAATAACATCAACAAAGCTCACCTTTGTGCATTTACACACAGTATAAAACGTTTGGTGGACATAATGAGACAAAAGAGTGGCATACAACACGTCTTTCTGTGGCAGCTTAGGAGAAAGTTGTACATGTAAACAAACTGTTGAGTCACAGTCCACACAACGGTGAGTTCAAGGGCAGCTTAAATTAGTAGGACAAAACGGCGTTCGCCAAATACTGTCATCAGTGAAACACAAACCTATTAAACAGTGGGCTTTCTAACAATTAGGAAGGTTTGTGTCGTGTTTGTCCTCCCACAGAAACCATATTACAACAAAAAATATATCGCCCCATTTTTTTTCCATTTAATGTAATATAGAAAGGCTGCCTTAGGCTGAGCCAATCCGTGGCCACGATACTGAATAGTGTGCTGGTCAGTTTGGTCTCATGTAGTAGCCATTACAACTTGATCTTTTTAGTTCAATTTGACAGTTCATGCTTGAAAATGCTGTCAAAGATCCTGAATGAAAACCAATGATTCCCCTCCAACTTGATTAAGCTTGAGAGGTGCTGCAAAGAGGAATGGGCCAAACTGCCTAAAGATAGGTGTGCCATCTTATTCAAATAAAATTGAGGCTGTAATTGCTGCCAAAGGTGCATCAACAAAGTATTGAGCAAAAGGTCTGAATACTGTGATTTTTTTTTTTGCAAAAAATTCTGTCAAGATGGGGTGCTGAGTGTACATTAATGAGAAAAAAAACGAACTTATTTGATTTTAGCAAATGGCTGCAATGAAAAATGTAAAGGGGTCTGAATACGTTCCGTACCGACGGTTTATTTAGTAAGAAGGATAGGATAGGATAGATTTTTTTTTTTATGAAGGGTTTGTTAAATTGACACAAATTATTTTCAGGCTTTTTGCGGTCCTCATATAAAAGGATGTGGCAGACTAAATTTGGCACCCTGGGTCTTGAGTTTGACACCTGTGATTTCGGCCAAAAATACGTAGGATATGCTTATAAACATTAACACCCCTAAAAATCTGCAATAGAAGCTGCAAACTTCAAGCATGACGGTATTTGAAGACAAAGCTTTATGTTATTAATAGTTATTAGTATTAGTAGTATTTGATATATATATATATATATATATATATATATATATATATATATATATATTTATTTATTTTTTTATTTTTACGATGTGCCACAGGCTAATAAAAAAACAAACCCGTCGGCAGCAAGTCTTGGGCCTCACTTTGGACATACCTTACAGTAAATGATTAAAAATCATAGTAATTTTTCCCTGCTTCTCTTTTGCCTGCAGTCTACAAAAGCAGTGTACGACCGCATCATTGACCTGCGCATTGCCACACCACAGATCGTCATCAACTACGCCATGTTCCTCGAAGAGCACAACTACTTTGAAGAGAGCTTCAAAGTAAAACCATTATTTGTATATGTTTTTCCCACTCCAATATTCTCAAGGCCTCCCACGTGAATGCATTGGCTTTCTTTCTAGGCGTACGAGCGCGGGATCGCGCTCTTCAAGTGGCCAAACGTTTACGACATCTGGAACACCTACCTTACCAAGTTCATAGATCGATATGGAGGCAAGAAGCTGGAGAGAGCCAGAGATTTGTTCGAGCAAGCCCTTGATGGCTGTCCCGCTAAATTCGCTAAGAGTGAGTTACCCTTTTTTAAAAGTGGCATTGTGTTCTATCATGCTTATTTGTACATTTGCCCATTGCTTTGCAGCAATTTACCTGCTGTACGCCAAGCTGGAGGAGGAGTACGGATTGGCACGGCACGCCATGGCGGTTTACGAGAGAGCGACGCAGGCAGTAGACACGGATGAGAGACACCAAATGTTCAATATTTACATCAAGAGAGCAGCTGAAATATACGGTGTCACATACACCAGGGCTATTTACCAGAAGGCTATTGAGGTACTAAATGATTCTACTGTAATATGTGACCTGTGCTGGCAAAATGAGTCACAATTAGGAAATTTTAAAAAAAGACTTATTGTTATTTACACATTCTCCATCTAAAGACCTTCAAAATGATATATGGCTGGTTGGAATCGGACAGAAAATGACCGAGTTACATCCGATTGAAGTCGACCAAGTTTGAGGGTCCGTTTTGAGAAAAACCAGCTTAAAGTTTACTGTTCCAGAACAGAATGTTCCAAAACAAAACTCCATAGCAACCATACCTTAAAAGTCCTTGTAGCAACACCAAAATTGGTTCAATTAAAGTCAAATCCCATGTCTAAAGGAAAAATATATATTCAACTCTATTGAAAACGGTTATGTACAAAAATTTCAACACTGTTATGTCACAGTTTTTTTGTTCACTGGTCAGTTTGTCAGCTGTCCGTAATATTCCTGACCAGCAGCACTAAGAAGATTCGCCGACTGCAGTGAATTTAGCGCACTTGCAACCGCCTGTGTACCCTCTCCACCTTCTAAATCCATTACGGAATGTAAAACTGTCTAACTTATCCACAAAAATAATAATTAAATGTTCGAAAATCACCTTTTTTCACCAAATATTCCGCTCGAATTACTGTGTGTAAGAACTAGGCACGGGAGAACAACCTGAACCCAACCCACTACGACCTGCAACGGAAAAGAAGATCCGGGGACGAAGGCCATTTGTCAAGTGGCCAAAATCCTGCGACGGGACACTGTGGAAGGAGGTCAACACTGATCTCTGCAACATCATAGAAGGGATCAGAGGCACCGCCATGAAGAAGTTGGAGAGAATGGGGGATCTAATCTATGCCTATGGAGTGGAACGGTTTGGGGTGGTCGAAGGAAAACGATCTGCTCCATCAATCCCCACTAAGTCCAGAAGACAGACAGAAATAGACCGCCTAGTCAAGGAGAGGAGACAGCTGAAGAAGCAATGGAGGAAGGCCACAGAGGAGGAGAAGGAGGGCATAAACCTGCTGCAGGGAGAGATCCAGAGTAGGCTTGCAACACTGAGGAGAGCGGAAAACCTTCTGAGGAAGCGCAGAAGGAAGGAGCAAACAAGAACACGCTTCTACAAAGACCCCTTCAAATTTGTGAAGAGTCTGTTCACAAAGGAGAAGTCTGGAAGTCTCTCAGTGTCAAAGGCCAACCTGGAAGAACATCTGCAAAAATCCAGCACAGACGACCGACACCATGAAGAGGTTACACTCCCACCTGACATGCCACCAGTCAATCCACCAGAGCACGATCTAGACATCAGCCTACCCAGATGGAGTGAAGTAGACAAAACCGTGCGTAGAGCAAGGGCCGCATCAGCTCCAGGTCCCAACGGAGTTCCATACAGGCTCTACAAAAACGCACCAGATGTCCTGCGCTTCCTCTGGAAGCTGATGAGAGTCGTGTGGCAAAAGAAGGAGATACCAACTTCCTGGCGAAGAGCCGGTGGAATCCTTATCCCCAAGGAAAAGGACTCATCAGAAATCGGCCAATTCCGCCAGATCAGCCTTCTAAATGTCGAGGGAAAAATATTCTTCAGCGTGGTTGCTCATAGGCTGGCAGGATATCTGCAAAGAAACAACCTGATTGACACATCAATCCAGAAAGCAGGCATCTCAGGCTTCCCCGGTTGCATGGAGCATACAAGTGTCATCTGGCATCAGATCCAGGTTGCCAAGAAGGAGAGAACAGACCTTTATGTGGTTTTCCTGGATCTCGCCAATGCCTTTGGCTCAGTCCCTCACAACCTCCTGTGGACAGCTTTCGACTACTTCAGGGTCCCAGCAGCTCTCACAACCCTTGTCAAGGCCTACTTCCAGGACGTCCAGCTATGCGTGACAACTGCCGAGTACACCACAGCATGGCAACACCTGGAGGTGGGAATCATGGCCGGCTGCACCATCTCCCCGCTGGCCTTCACCATGGCCATGGAGGTGATCATCCGGGCATCGCGATGGGTGGTTGGGGGACAGCTAATAAGACCTGGCCTGAGGCTGCCGCCTGTCAGAGCCTACATGGATGACCTCACAACACTCACCACAACCAAGGCTTGCACTGTACGGCTTCTGAGAAAGCTCCAAGAAAACATCGAGCTGGCTCGCATGAAGATCAAGCCAAGCAAGTCCAGAAGCATCTCTATTGACAAGGGGAAACTGTCACACCACCGCTTTCACATTGGTGAGGAACCTATTCCAACAGTCTCCGAGAAGCCTGTGAAGTCCCTAGGTCGTTGGTATGATGCCTCCCTCAAAGACAAAGAGCAGGTAGATCAGCTCAGGAAGGAGGTAGCCAACGGCCTGGAGAACATCGACAGAACCCTGCTTCCTGGCAAGCTGAAGCTCTGGTGCATGCAGTATGGACTACTTCCACGCCTATTGTGGCCACTAACCCTCTATGAAGTCCCGCTCTCTAAGGTGGAAAAGCTGGAGAGACTGGTTAGCTCATATGCAAGGAAGTGGCTTGGCCTTCCCAGGTGCCTCAGCAGTATTGGACTCTACGGCAAAGGAATGTTAGAACTGCCCATTTCCAGTCTCTCAGAGGAGTTCAAGTGCGCCAAAGTCAGACTGGAGATGATGCTACTGGATTCGAGTGATCCATTTGTAGCCCAAGCTGCCCCCATTCTGGCTACTGGGAGGAAGTGGACCCCACTGGCTGCAACTGAGCAGGCTAAAGCAGCACTCAGGCACAGAGACATTGTGGGCCGAGTATTGCAGGGGAGGAGTGGTCTTGGCCTTGGGGCCAATACACCAGCCTGGAGCAAGGCCACTCCATCTCAGAGACGCAAGCTGGTGGTCCAGGAGATACGTCGGGAAGAGGAAGCAAGAAGGTGCGCACAAGCTGTGGCGCAGGCAAAACAAGGGCAGTGGATGACATGGGAAGGAGTAGAGAAGAGGAAGATCTCCTGGAAAGAGCTGTGGGAGATGGAGGCATTCAGGGCAAGCTTTACCATCAGGGCTGCCTACGATGTCCTGCCTTCTCCAAAAAACCTCAGCCAGTGGTATGGTGAAGACCCCACATGCCCTCTGTGTCCGAGTCCAGCAACACTGAAGCACATCCTGGTGGGCTGCAAGACCAGCCTCACCCAAGGCCGTTACACCTGGCGGCACAACCAGGTGCTAAAGTGTCTTGCAGCAGTGCTGGAAAGTCGACGGACAAGTGTCAATGCCCTTCCTCCTTCGTCATCCCGTTGGCAAGCAACAACATTTGTCCGGGAGGGCGAGGGTCAAGCCAACCTCACCCCCACAAGACCAGACACTGGACAGCTAGGCGGGGCACGGGACTGGAGACTGCTGGCAGACCTGGGCCAGAGACTCTGCTTCCCAGGTGAGATTGCGTCCACCAACCTGCGGCCAGATCTTGTTCTGTGGTCAGCTTCGCTCAGGCTCGTGTACATCATAGAGCTCACGGTGCCCTGGGAGAGTGCAATGGAGGAGGCCTACGAGCGCAAGAAGTTGAGGTACACTGAGCTTGCAGCCGATGCGCAACAACAAGGCTGGAAAGCGAGGGTACGCCCAGTGGAAGTAGGCTGCAGAGGATTCGTGGCCACCTCAACATCCAGGCTCCTCAGGGAAATGGGAGTGCGAGGGAAGGCCCATCGACAGGCAGTGAAAGACCTCTCAAAAGCTGCTGAAAAGGGGAGTCAGTGGCTGTGGGTCAAGCGAAGGGACTCCACCTGGGCTTTCAAGTGAGTGATGCCATCTAGGGAGTGATCCTGGGACGCTGGGACTCACTGCTGAACCCTCTGGAGGTGTCGTGGGCCTATCAGCGAAACACTGAGGATGGGGGGCGCCCACTTGATAACCCAGAGGATGCCTTCACTCACTTGACCATCCCACTAAGTCGCATAGGTGTCTCAAGTATGCATTAGGGGATTGTAACATCTAGTCCTACACAACAGATCTTCATCAGGGCGCTGCCATGATACCACAATGCACCGCGCGGGGTGATTCAACCAATGAGGGTACGCCTCACAGCGACCGGTTAGCAACAAGCCGGATTTGTTTACGTCGGGACAGGTTTAAAAACTCGAATTCTATTAGTTCAGAATGGCGTCATCGGGAATTCCATGCTCATTTTTAGAAAGTAGGTAAACTTGGCGTCACAATGATACCAAATATGGGTAGGGGGATTCCCCCTTATTGCCGCGAGTGAGCGTTGAAAACACTTGATTTTCTCAAGGAATTTTAACACAAAGGACTAATTTCTGAAGACATACCTCGTACAAAACCTTCAAATAAAGGTGATTTAAGATGTTCTCTTGCTATTTCGATGATTGGGATCGCTAGATTGTGGCTTTATGGACTCATTTTTGTGAAAATCTCAATTTCAACCAAGATCAATTTTTTTCACTGATTTGCCTGTAGGTCAAAATTAGCCTGTGCATATTCCGACTCATTTTGCCAGCACGGGTCACATATGATTATTTACACTGCCTGGACAACAAAAGGATCACACACTAAATATTTTGTTGGATGTCCCGTCAGGGAAGACATCAGTATGTAGTATTAAAGTAGTCAGCTGACCTCATTCTTTGGACACATACCAGTGCTGGAACTATACCTAACCTACAGCAGCGAGCCTGAGCTTATTTGCTTAGTTCAGGGGTGGGCAACCCAAAACGTTGAAAGAGCCATATTGGAGCAAAAATACTAATCTGTCTGGAGCCGCAAAAAATGAAAAGCCGTATATAAGTCTTATAATGAAGGCAACACATGATGTAAGTGTCTATATTAGCTATATTAGCCTACTATCAAAATTACTTTAAAAGTTTTATATAAGTGTTATAATGAAGGCAACACATGATGTAAGTGTCTATATTAGCTATAATAGCCTACTATCAAAATGACTTTAAAAGTTTTATATAAGTGTTATAATGAAGGCAACATGACGTAAGTGTCTATATTAGCTCTAATAGCCTACTATCAAAATAACTACTGTATGTGTCGCAGGCTGAGGCAAATCTTCGTTGACAGAAATGCTGAAATTTGGTATTTATTCTACACATTTTTACAACATTAGAAACCATTAGTAAATCAGAGGCTACTCAGAGGGTGAGAACTCCTGGAAATGACTGGCTTAGAATGGCCAAAGGTGTAGATGTGTGTGTGTCTAAGTTAAATGAAACGGCAGGCTGTCTTCTTTTAATAGATTTATTACAATCTTTGGCAAGCTGTGATCTGTAACAACATGGTACATAGACAACTATCTGAAATGCAGCCAATGTTACATACAGATAATGTGTCATGAGCAGTGTTGGGTTAGTTACTGAAAACCAGTAAGTAGTTACAGTTACTAGTTACTTTAGTTTAGCTTGCTTTCCATTTTTATGTCCTCACTGTCCAGGTACGTGGAAAACGTTTTCCGTGCCATTTGCTGTTTGACGCCGGTATCATGCTAATTAGCTGCCTGAAATCGGGTGACTCCACTGTAGAAATAGCCTGCATGTCTTCTAGCATGGTTCTATCAATGTTGTCCTGGCTAGCAGTCCCTCCGTTAAAATCCTTAAGTGGAGGTGAAGTGGCATCGGAGTCTGTGTCTCTCTTTACTAGCTTCGTCGAAGCATGTTGCTTTTGTAGCTGTTTCAGCAGATTTTAATTGCTGTTTTGGGCAAGTAGATGGGATCTTTGCTCCAAGACACAACTTACATTTAACTAAAATGTTATTTTCTTTGTGCTCGACAAATGAAAAGTAGTGAGAATATCTCCATGTTAAGAAACTCGGCTTCGGCTCCGCCATGATGTCTTGTTAGTAAACACAGACCCGCCCCATACACACCGCGCCTCTTCTCTCCCTTGTGACACAGGAAGAATCAAAAGGACAACACAGCAACTCTCCAATAAAACACATTCAGATCTTCTGTTTCTAGCTGATACGACATAAAAAATAACGCAGTAACGCATCATGTAGTAACGGTAAATGAGTTAGTTACTGAATATAAAAAATAACGCGTTAGACTACTAGTTACTGCCGAAAATAACGCGTTACTTTGTAACGCTTTAGTCCCAACACTGGTCATGAGACATGCAAAACTAAATTATATACAAAGAGGATAAAAGTGAAGGATATTGAATGAGCTCAAATATACTTACAAATGAGGCATAATGATACAATATGTACAAATAGCATGTTAGCATTGATTAGCTTGCAGTCATGCACTGGCCAAATATGCCTGATTAGCACTCCAACAAGTCAATAACATCAGCAAAGCGCACATCTGTGCGTTAAACTTTTAGTGGACAAAATGAGACAAGGAAGGAGTGGAAGATTTCACATGTAAACAAACGGTTGCGTCACAGTCCACACAGTGGTGAGTTCGAGAACAGCCGAAATTAGTTGGACAAAACGATGTTCACCAAATACTCTCATCAGTGAACATATTAAACAGTGGGCTTTGTAACAATTAGGAAGGTTTTTGTCATGTTTGTCCTCAAACAAAAAACATACTGAAACAAAAAATAATAATTTTCCCCATCTTTATCCATTTTTAATCCTTTTTAAAAAATGCTCCAGGGCGGCACTAAAGAGCCGCGGGTTGCTGACCCCCGTATTAGTTCAATCAAAGTGGTGACTCTCTTTGTCCAAACAGTGTGATCGAGCAACTATGTTTTTCTGCTCAGTTTCTCAAAATATTATTACGATACTCGGTGTAATGAATAAAGTTCATGTTTGTATTCATCAAGGTCCTTCCTGATGAGCATGCCAGGGACATGTGCTTGCGATTCGCTGACATGGAGAGCAAATTGGGTGAAATTGATCGTGCCAGAGCGATCTATTCCTTCTGCTCTCAGATCTGTGACCCCAGGGTAAGAGCAGCAGCAGCAGCAGTGTCACGTTATATTTCACCAACCATGTGTATTCATTTCCTTTTTGTTACGTCAGGTCACAGCTGTGTTCTGGCAGGCCTGGAAGGAATTTGAGATCCGCCACGGAAACGAAGACACGATCCGAGAGATGCTTCGAATCAAGCGCAGCGTCCAGGCCACCTACAACACTCAGGTCAACTTCATGTCGTCTCAGATGCTGAAGGCCACCACCAGCTCCACCGGGACCAGTAAGACACTTCTCCTTTAAAAATATGCCGTAGAATTTTCACTCTTTACCATTTTTTTGTGTGTGTTTGTCCAGTTTCAGATCTTGCTCCAGGCCAGCTGGGCATTGATGACATGAAAATGTTGGAGCAGAAAGCCCAGCAGCTTGCCGCAGAGGCTGAGCAGGACAAACCCAAGCCAAAAGAAAAGATTCTTTTCGTCAGGTTTGTCTTTTTTTTCCCCCCAGCAATGAATTTCAGGGTATCCGCGGGGTCTTAAAAAGTCTAAAAAAGCCTTAAATCCAATCATTTGAATTTAAGGCCTTAAAATGTCTAAAATTATGGATGTCCGATAATGGCTTTTTGCCGATATTGTCCAACTCTTTAATTACCGATACCGATATCAACCGATACCGATACTGATATATACAGTTGTGGAATTAACACATTATTATGCCTAATTTGGACAACCAGGTATGGTGAAGATAAGGTCCTTTTTTTTTAAAAATTAATAAAATAAAATAAGATAAATAGATTAAAAACATTTTCTTGAATAAAAAAGAAAGTAAAACAATATAAAATCAGTTACATAGAAACTAGTAATTAATGAAAATTAGTTAAATTAACTGTTAAAGGTTAGTACTATTAGTGGAGCAGCAGCACGCACAATCATGTGTGCTTACGGACTGTATCCCTTGCAGACTGTATTGATATATATTGATATATAATGTAGGAACCACAATATTAATAACCCTTTTGTGTGAATGAGTGTAAATGGGGGAGGGAGGTTTTTTGGGTTGGTGCACTAATTGTAAGTGTATCTTGTGTTTTTTATGTTGATTTAATAAAAATTAAAAAAACGATACCGATAATAAAAAAAACGATACAGATAATTTCCGATATTTAATTTTAAAGCATTTATCGGCCGATAATATCGGCCGGCCGATATTATCGGACATCTCTATCTAAAATGATCCTAAAATCTCATAAAAGGTCTTAAATACGATTTTGAAAGGTTTTAAAAATCTATTGACGTTACTTTTATTTAAAACATGCATAAACTTCAGTCTCGCTTTGAAATGTTTTGATTTTTGATAGATAGATAGATAGATAGATAGATAGATAGATAGATAGATAGATAGATAGATAGATAGATAGATAGATAGATAGATAGATAGATAGATAGATAGATAGTACTTTATTGATTCCTTCAGGAGAGTTCCCTCAGGAAAATTAAAATTCCAGCAGCAGTGTACAGAATTGAGATAGAATTAAAAAAGTAAAAAGTAAATAATGAGGGTAGGGGTGTAACGGTACGTGTATTTGTATTGAACCGTTTCGGTACGGGGCGGTTCGGTTCGGAGGTGTACCGAACGAGTTTCCACACGGACATATTAAGTAGCGTAACGCACGTTGTGTAAACAATGCACACCGAGGCACAACACACGGCGTGCTAGCAGCTAACGGGCTACGATAGACTGACCGTACGTCCTCTTTTCACCAGACATGTCCTCTTTGGCGGAGCTGTCAGGGCGGAGTTTCTTAAATGCCTCAAATGTCCGGCATTTTGAGTTAGGGTTGCGCAGTGTTTCCCATAAACTGCCAAGATACCGGTGGGGGCGTGGCTATGGGCGTGGTCACCATGACATCATCGAGTAATTTGCATAATTTACTACAACGATATGATTTTCTCTAAAAAGGCTAAAAAAATGTATACTTACTAATTAATAACAACAGTTTTGTTTTAAACGTCCATCCATCCATCCATTTTACAATATAATTACAAAACTTTATGTACATATTTATATACAGATTTGAACAATAAGTCATTCACTGAAATATATTTATTAATTGTGGCTCTTACAAAAAATATATCTTATAAAATATAAAAGCTAAAATGTCCCTTAAAGCTCTGCCCCTTTAATTAGTGCATACTAAATAATTTAACTTTAGCCTACTACTTCAACCATATTTTTTTACCAGCAACATAAAGTGAAACAGAGGCAGAGGTGTCCTGCCACAGTCAGTAACAAATAAACAGAAAACAGTTGTGGTCAAATACAAATAAGGCAACAAGAGAAGTATCCTACACTTCTCTTTTGTAAAGTAAATCTGAACAGCCTATATGGGCATCTACATCAACTATATGATTTGCCTGAGAAGCTGGACAGGACAAAAAAAAAAAAAAAAAATTTTTTTATTTTTTTTATTTGTGGCGGACATAATTCTTTCGTGGCGGGCCGCCACAAATAAATGAATGTGTGGGAAACACTGGTTGCGTGGCTTTTTAACACTACCTGAGTTGTGTGGTCCTCTGTGTTTTTAAATTTAGATTTGTATTTATTGTTTTAATTGGTTTTACCTAGGGGTGTAATGGTACGTGTATTTGTATTGAACCATTTCGGTAGGGGGGTTCCGGTTCGGTTCGGAGGTGTACCGACAAATGTAAATGTAATTTTAATAACCGAACGAGTTTCCACACGGACATATTAAGTAGCGTAACGCACGTTGTGTAAACAATAACACCGAGGCCGGTATAGCTCGGTTGGTAGAGCGGCCGTGCCAGCAACTTGAGGGTTGCAGGTTCGATCCCCGCTTCCGCCATCCTAGTCACTGCCGTTGTGTCCTTGGGCAAGACACTTTACCCACCTGCTCCCAGTGCCACCCACACTGGTTTAAATGTAACTTAGATATTGGGTTTCACTATGTAAATCGCTTTGAGTCACTAGAGAAAAGCGCTATATAAATATAATTCACTTCACTTCACTACATGGCATGCTAGCAGCTCTTTT
Source organism: Entelurus aequoreus (assembly GCF_033978785.1). Classification (NCBI taxonomy): domain Eukaryota; kingdom Metazoa; phylum Chordata; class Actinopteri; order Syngnathiformes; family Syngnathidae; genus Entelurus; species Entelurus aequoreus. Next base: position 7,190,906 of record NC_084736.1, on the reverse strand, counting down.
CACCGGACATGTCCTCTTTTGCGGAGCTGTCAGGGCGGAGTTTCTTAAATGCCTCAAATGTCCGGCATTTTGAGTTAGGGTTGCATGTATTTTCAATGTACGTCCAGGGTTAAGAAGGGGTTAGAAACAAAACACATTGTGGTGGCAGCAGCATTGGTGAGGGAGGGGCAGAGAGAGAGAGAGAGAGAGTTATGATAAACGCGCATGCGTCGCCAGGCTCTGCTTTTTATCCATAGATTTATCACATTTAATTTTTTATTATCTATAGCAGGGGTGTCAAAAGTGTGCCATTTGCGGCCTACAGCTAATGTTTTAAAGGCCCACGGCACATTCTGAAAATACTACTAAAATAAACAAAAACATAACAAAAGTGAAATAAAAAAGCTTAAAGGTGAAATGTAATTTAGAAAAAGTTGCAATGTTGACTAATAAAACAAAGCTGTTTTTTTTTCTTTCAAACTGTCATTGCTCAAAACATAATATTGAATCAAAATCAATGTTATTATGAATTATTGACCTATCCAAGGTTCCCATTACTTCACATCAAATATTCCACTAAGAAAAATATTTTTGGTGGAAGATTTTGCAAATTTGGTAAATAAATAACCCAAAAATTTATATTTTGTTGTTTTCTTACTGTACCGAAAATGAACCGAACCGTGACCTCTAAACCGAGGTATGTACCGAACCGGAATGTTTGTGTACCGTCACACCCCTACAATATAGTGTATGTGACATGTATGAACTCACATCTGTATGGTCCTGTGCAGGAGCGACACGTCTCGCACTGAGTTGGCCGAGCTGGCCAAACAGGCCAATCCAGACGAGATCGACATAGACGACGACGATGAAGATGATGAGAATCAAGGCCCGGAAGGTGTGCAGACGCAGCTCACCAGTCTGTTGCAACTGTATTGCTTCAATGACAACATGCTAACAGTATTTCCCTCTTTTTTACCCCCTCTTAAAGAGGTGCGCTTGGAACAGAAGAGTGTGCCCACTGCGGTCTATGGAGGCCTGAAAGAGGATTGAACCATTACACCATGCAGTCCTCCCTTTTATCAATAAATATACAGAGTTCAATCAATCAATCAATCAATCAATCAATCAATCAATCAATCAATGTTTATTTATATAGCCCTAAATCACAAGTGTCTCAAAGGGCTGCACAAGCCACAACGACATGCTTGGTTCAGATCCCACATCAGGGCAAGGAAAAACTCACAACCCAGTGGGACCTCGATGAGAATGAGAATGAGAAACCTTGGAGAGGACCGCAGAGATGTGGGTAACCCCCTCCACCCCCCCTAGGGTAGACCGGATGCAATGGACGTCGAGTGGGTCTGACATAATATTGTGAAAGTCCAGTCCATAGTGGATCTAACATAATATTGTGAAAGTCCAGTCCATAGTGGATCTAACATAATAGTGAGAAAGTCCAGTCCATAGTGGATCTAACATGATAGTGTGAGTCCAGTCCATAGTGGATCTAACATAATAGTGTGAAAGTCCAGTCCATAGTGGATCTAACATAACAGTGAGAGTCCAGTCCATAGTGGGTCTAACATAATATTGTGAAAGTCCAGTCCATAGTGGATTTAACATAATAGTGAGAGTCCAGTCCGTAGTAGATCTAACATTTAGTGAGAGTCCAGTCCATAGTGGATCTAACACAATATTGTGAGAGTCCAGTCCATAGTGGATCTAACATAATAGTGAGAGAGTCCAGTCCATAGTGGATTTAACACAATATTGTGAGAGTCCAGTCCATAGTGGATCTAACATAATAGTGTGAGAGTCCAGTCCATACTGGATCTAACATAATAGTGAGAGAGTCCAGTCCATAGTGGATTTAACATAATAGTGAGAGTCCAGTCCATAGTGGATCTAACATAATATTGTGAGAGTCCAGTCCATAGTGGATCTAACATAATAGTGAGAGTCCAGTCCATAGTGGATCTAACATAATAGTGTGAGAGTCCAGTCCATAGTGGATCTGACATAATAGTGTGAGAGTCCAGTCCATAGTGGATCTGACATAATAGTGAGAGTCCAGTCCATAGTGGATCCAACATAATAGTGTGAGAGTCCAGTCCATAGTGGATCTAACATAATAGTGAGAGTCCAGTCCATAGTGGATCTAACATAATAGTGTGAGAGTCCAGTCCATAGTGGATCTGACATAATAGTGAGAGTCCAGTCCATAGTGGATCTAACATAATAGTGTGAGAGTCCAGTCCATAGTGGATCTGACATAATAGTGAGAGTCCAGTCCATAGTGGATCTAACATAATAGTGTGAGAGTCCAGTCCATAGTGGATCTAACATAATAGTGTGAGAGTCCAGTCCATAGTGGATCTAACATAATAGTGTGAGAGTCCAGTCCATAGTGGATCTAACATAATAGTGTGAGAGTCCAGTCCATAGTGGATCTAACATAATAGTGTGAGAGTCCAGTCCATAGTGGATCTGACATAATAGTGAGAGTCCAGTCCATAGTGGATCTAACATAATAGTGTGAGAGTCCAGTCCATAGTGGATCTAACATAATAGTGAGAGTCCAGTCCATAGTGGATCCAACATAATAGTGTGAGAGTCCAGTCCATAGTGGATCTAACATAATAGTGTGAGAGTCCAGTCCATAGTGGATCTAACATAATAGTGTGAGAGTCCAGTCCATAGTGGATCTAACATAATAGTGAGAGTCCAGTCCGTGGTGGATCTAACATAATAGTGAGAGTCCAGTCCATAGTGGATCTAACATAATAGTGAGAGTCCAGTCCATAGTGGATCTAACATAATAGTGTGAGAGTCCAGTCCATATAACATAATAGTGTGAGAGTCCAGTCCATAGTGGATTTAACATAATAGTGAGAGTCCGCTCGTAGTGGATCTAACATAATAGTGAGAGTCCAGTCCATAGTGGATCCAACATAATAGTGTGAGAGTCCAGTCCATAGTGGATCTAACATAATAGTGTGAGAGTCCAGTCCATAGTGGATCTAACATAATAGTGTGAGAGTCCAGTCCATAGTGGATCTAACATAATAGTGAGAGTCCAGTCCATAGTGGATTTAACATAATAGTGAGAGTCCAGTCCATAGTGGATCTAACATAATAGTGAGAGTCCGCTCGTAGTGGATCTAACATAATAGTGAGAGTCCAGTCCATATAACATAATAGTGTGAGAGTCCAGTCCATAGTGGATTTAACATAATAGTGAGAGTCCGCTCGTAGTGGATCTAACATAATAGTGAGAGTCCAGTCCATATAACATAATAGTGTGAGAGTCCAGTCCATTGTGGATCTAACATAATAGTGTGAGAGTCCAGTCCATAGTGGATTTAACATAATAGTGAGAGTCCAGTCCACAGTGGATCTAACATAATAGTGTGAGAGTCCAGTCCATAGTGGATCTAACATAATAGTGAGAGTCCAGTCCATAGTGGGTCTAACATAATATTGTGAAAGTCCAGTCCATAGTGGATTTAACATAATAGTGAGAGTCCAGTCCATAGTGGATCTAACATAATAGTGAGGGTCCAGTCCATAGTGGATCTAACATAATATTGTGAAAGTCCAGTCCATAGTGGATCTAACATAATAGTGAGAGTCCAGTCCATAGTGGATCTAAGATAATAGTGTGAGAGTCCAGGCCATAGTGGATTTAACATAATAGTGAGAGTCCGCTCGTAGTGGATCTAACATAATAGTGAGAGTCCAGTCCATAGTGGATCTAACATAATAGTGAGAGTCCAGTCCATAGTGGGGCCAGCAGGAGACCATCCCGAGCGAAGACAGGTCAGCAGCGCAGAGATGTCCCCAACCGATGCACAGGCTAGCGGTCCACCCCGGGTCCCGACTCTGGACAGCCAGCACTTCATCCATGGCCACCGGACATGTGTCTCCCACCCTCCACAAGGGAGAGGGGGGCAGAGAAGAAAAGAAACGGCAGATCAACTGGTCTAAAAAGGGGGTCTATTTAAAGGCTAGAGTATACAAATGAGTTTTAAGATGGCACTTAAATGCTTCTACATAACTCCACATAGTTTTGATGTGACAATCTACAATGTAAATAGTCATGAAATATATATACTTGTTAAACCCTGCTGGTATTTCTGCCACGTTTTAGTTCAAGGAATGAACCTGCTCTTCCTAAGGATGACCACAAGGGGTCAGACTTCAGGTAGAAAGTACATTATAATGGAGATTATTACTCCTGGAAGAAACATTTATTTTGGGTTATGGAATATTGTGGGAATTGGTGAAGATTTGTTGCATTATAATCTTAAAATAAACCAATCTGACTTTAAATATGTAATATATTCACTATATGTACATCTTTTTTTGCACAGTTTGGATAAAATGCATTGAGGATTCATTTTAGACTATTTTAAAGTATATTGCAATTATTAATTAATTAATGATCTTAAAGGCAGCGTTCATTTGGCTCTGCCAAGTCATTGCCCGAAGGTGCCAAAAAAAAGGGGGAAATATTTTCATAATTAGATTAAAATGGCTGAAAGGTAATCCTCTTAAATGTGGAAAAAAGTCACTGTGGTCGCAAGCAGCAACACCACGTGATGACGTGTACGTGTTGAAATACACGCACAATGACATGTACTTCGAGAGGGACAAGCGGTAGCAAAGTGGATGAATGGATTCAACGCATAGTATGCTATATTACTTCATATTTCACATTCACGACGCGGAATAAACAATAATTCTAAAAATGTATATACTACTATACTATTCACGCTAAAGAGTAAAAACTAACCACGAACTGACGAAGTTTACTAAAAAAAAAAAAAAGTATGGCGTCGCTTGGCTCTGTTTGTCCCTCACGAACTTTGACCTCGATAACTTGGACATGCGCAGAAGCCGACTTCGAAATGCTGCGTCAGGAGCCCTTTTTCATTCATATTGTACGAATGACCTCCTTACTTGTGTTTTAACTCAACATTTAATTCATGTTGTAACTTCAGAATACGTCAAACTAAATATGTTTATTTAAAAAAAAAAAACTAAAACGAACGTTTTTTTTATATATATATTTTTTTATTGAACAACAAACATACATTTATAATTCACTCAACAGTCAAGGCACTTTCAACAACAAGGAAAGAAAACAAAAGCACATACAGATAGAGTATTAAATATTGATACATAATAATAATAAAAAAGAAGAAAATAAAAAAAGACACTTTGAATGTTTTTAACAAAGATATAAATTTAAGGGCTTCTGTACTCTTAATCATTCTCCAAGATTTGATTGATAATTGTAAATCCATCCATCCATTTTGTACCGCTTGTCCCTTTTGGGGTCGCGGGGGGTGCTGGAGCCTGCATTCAGGCGGAAGGCGGGGTACACCCTGGACAAGTCTCCACCTCATCGCAGGGCCAACACAGATAGACAGACAACATTCACACTCACATTCACACACTAGGGACCATTTAGTGTTGCCAATCAACCTATCATTAAGCCAATTAGAAAATGTAGGCCTTACTTTCATAAATCAACATTTCTGTAGAATTTTTTTTGCCTGGAGTATAATATTGTTGACAAACATTTCTATGTTACAGTCGTTTACAAAAATACCAAATTTGATCTCTTCTATAGACCTAAAACGAACGTTAACATTACTGTTGTGACAATCTTTATATATATATATATATATATATATATATATATATATATATATATATATATATATATATATATATATATATATATAAACCTTTACTTATAATAAGCAACATTTACACACAATCAAGAAATAATAACAAACAAAACAAGTACAGAAACAGTACAAAAACAGTACAAAACAGTGCCAGGGGGTTGTAAACTCAATAAAGTAACTCAAATAGAATGCAATATATATATATATATATATATATATATATATATATATATATATATATATATATATATATATATATATATATATATATATATATATGTATATATATGTATATGTATATGTATATATATGTATATGTATATGTATATATATATATGTATGTATATGTATATGTATATATATCATCATCATCATCATCAGCCGTTGTCAGTCCACTGCTGGACGAAAGCCTCAGCATGTTTCTGCCATAGTGAACGATCTCTTGGCGTACTCTTCATGCTGGTTATTAGCCTACACCTTCCACGCTGGCTTGGTGCGGGTTGGAAGGGGTATGTTATATCAGAGATCCTTCTCCTAGACTAATTGCCTTACTGGGCTGTTGAACTTAGTCTGTCCTGTTGGTTGTCCGCGCCCCAATTACCCAGGGACCCGCTCAGCTTTATGGCGCTGACCGCCCGCCAGTCACAAGAGAAGGTGCAAACGGTTCTTTGTGTGCATTTTATAGACGTTAGTTGGGACTCACTAACCCCACACACAACCTCCCATCTCATGCCTGGATGTAGTTTAACGTCATACCCAGGATATATATATATATATATATATATATATATATATATATATATATATATATATATATGTATATATATATATATGTATATATATATATATATATATATATATATATATATATATATATATATATATATATATATATATATATAAATAAACCTTTACTTATAATAAGCAACATTTACACACAATCAAGAAATAATAACAAACAAAACAAATACAGAAACAGTACAAAAATAGTACAAAACAGCGCCCGGGGGTTGTAAACTCAATAAAGCAACTAAAATAGAATGCAATATATATATATATATATATATATATATATATATATATATATATATATATATATATATATATATATATATATATATATATATATATATATATATCTCCAAATTTGGATTACAGCATCATAGATTTATGTTGTGACAATCTTTTTATTTATTTATTTTTATTTTTATAAACCTTTATTTATAATAAGCAACATTTACACACAATCAAGAAATAATAACAAATCACGTACAAAAACAGTACAAAACAGCGCCGGGGGTTGTAAACTCAATAAAGCAACTAAAATAGAATGCAATATATATATATATATATATATATATATATATATATATATATATATATATATATATATATATATATATATATATATATATATATATATATATATATATATATATATATATATAATGTGTGTGTGTAACAAAATGTAAGTTCCGTAAATAATCCACATTTGGAACACAGCATCATAGTTTTATGTTGTGACAATCTTTTAATTTATTTTAATTTTTTTTTTAAAAACCTTTATTTATAATATGCAACATTTACATACAATCAAGAAATATTAATAAACATAACAAGTATAGTACAAAACAGCGCCAGGGGGTTGTAAACTCAATAAAGTAACTCAAACAGAATGCAAAATATATATATAAATATGTAACAAAATGTAAATTCCGTAAATAATCCACATTTGGAACACAGCATCATAGTTTATGTTGTGATAATCCCCCGCAGTGAAAACACCTGTGTGGGCAGCGTCGTTCACCGCCCCGGAAGTCCCGCCCCCTCTCGCTTTCCTCCCGACTCCAGCTTCGTTTCTATTGGCTGCCGGCTTGAGTGACGTCGCCGGCGTGCACCTGGGAGCCCGTCATCTGCGGGGCTCCCACACACACACACACACACACACACGGAGGACCGACTACCGACAAACCGACACAGATATGCGGACGAACGATTGGAGAACCGGGGGAATAGTCCGCTTCGACGTCGCCACGCGGTGCCTCGGCCCACCGTGAGCAGCTTTTTTTTTAGCGACTGCTCGGAGGTCGGAGAGCGGGATTGTAATCCCTTCCGTGTTCCCGCACGTCATTCGGGACTCGACTGGAAAATGATTGTTTAGACATTTTTTTTGTTTGTTTTTTTTTTGTTGCTACCACTGCTTTTTTCTATTTCGCCCCGCCATGGTGGACTCCAATAAGAAGACTTTTGTGGTGCCTGATATCAAGCCGTTGGATTTGTACGACTGCACTAAGGCGAAAATATGCTCCAGTGTCGGCTGGTTGTTGGCGAAGTGGTACGGCGGTGCAGGTAGGTTGACAGGCCCGGGAAGCCATGCTGTTAGCCGCATTGTGTCTGGGTTGTGCTGCTATACTCCCTGCTTAAGGCTGCTCTGGCTGGGAACTCAGCACTTTTTCTGCACATAAACATCCATCCAGCCATCCATCTTCTTCCGCTTAGCCGAGGTCGGGTCGCGGGGGCGGCAGCCTAAGCAGGGAAGCCCATTGAAATTGAAACTTTTATTGGTAGATTGCACAGTTCAGTACATATTCCGTACAATTGACCACTAAATGGTAACACCCCAATAAGTTTGTCAACTTGTTTAAGTCGGGGTCCACGTAAATCAATTCATGGTACAAATATATACTATCAGCATAATACAGTCATCAGAGTATATACATTGAATTATTTACATTATTTATAGAGATGGCCGATAAATGCTTTTAAATGTAATATCAGAAGTTATCGGTATCGTTTTTTTTTTTCGTTTTTTTTTTTTTTTTTAATTAAATCAACATAAAAAACACAAGATACACTTACAATTAGTGCACCAACCCAAAAAACCTCCCTCCCCCCATTTACACTCATTCACACAAAAGGGTTGTTTCTTTCTGTTATTAATATTCTGGTTCCTACATTATATATCAATATATATCAATACAGTCTGCAAGGGATACAGTCCGTAAGCACACATGATTGTGCGTGCTGCTGGTCCACTAATAGTACTAACCTTTAACAGTTAATTTTACACATTTTCATTCATTACTAGTTTCTATGTAACTGTTTTTATATTGTTGTACTTTCTTTTATTCAAGGAAATGTTTTGAATTTATTTCTTATTTTATTTGATTCATTTTTTTTAAAATTACCTTATCTTCACCATACCTGGTTGTCCAAATTAGGCATAATAATGTGTTAATTCCACGACTGTATATATCGGTTGGTATCGGTTGATATCGGTATCGGTAATTAAAGAGTTGGACAATATCGGCATATCGGATATCGGCAAAAAGCCATTATCGGACATCCCTAGTTGTTTCTTTCTGTTATTAATATTGTGGTTCCTACATTATATATCAATATATATCAATACAGTCTGCAAGGGATACAGTCCGTAAGCACACATGATTGTGCGTGCTGCTGCTCCACTAATAGTAATAACCTTTAACAGTTAATTTTACTCATTTTCATTAATTACTAGTTTCTATGTAACTGTTTTTATGTTGTTTTACTTTCTTTTTTATTCAAGAAAATGTTTTTAATTTATTTTATTAATATTTTAAAAAATGACCTTATCTTCACCATACCTGGTTGTCCAAATTAGGCATAATAATGTGTTAATTGCACGACTGTATATATCGGTATCGGTTGGTATCGGTTATCGCTATCGGTAATTAAAGAGTTGGACATTATCAGAATATCGGATATCGGCAAAAACCATTATCGGACATCCCTACTATCAGCATAATACAGTCATCACACAAGTTAATCATCAGAGTATATACATTGAATTATTTACATAATTTATAGAACAAATGCTTTAAAATGTAATATCGGAAATTATCGATATCGTTTTTTTGTTTTTTTTGTTTTTTTTAAAAATTAAATCCACATAAAAAACACAAGATACACTTACAATTAGTGCACCAAACCCAAAAAACCTCCCTCCCCCATTTACACTCATTCACACAAAAGGGTTGTTTCTTTCTGTTATTAATATTCTGCTTCCTACATCATATATCAATATATATCAATACAGTCTGCAAGGAATACAGTCCGTAAGCACACATGATTGTGCGTGCTGCTGCTCCACTAATAGTACTAACCTTTAACAGTTAATTTTACTCATTTTCATTAATTACTAGTTTCTATGTAACTGTTTTTATGTTGTTTTACTTTATTTTTTATTCAAAAAAATGTTTTTAATTTATTTTATTTTATTAATATTTTAAAAAATGACCTTATCTTCACCATACCTGGTTGTCCAAATTAGGCATAATAATGTGTTAATTCCACGACTGTATATATCGGTATCGGTTGGTATCGGTTATCGCTATCGGTAATTAAAGAGTTGGACATTATCAGAATATCGGATATCGGCAAAAAGCCATTATCGGACATCCCTACTATCAGCATAATACAGTCATCACACCAGTTAATCATCAGAGTATATACATTGAATTATTTACATTATTTATAGAACAAATGCTTTAAAATGTAATATCGGAAATTATCGATATCGTTTTTTTGTTTTTTTTGTTTTTTTAAAAAATTAAATCCACATAAAAAACACAAGATACACTTACAATTAGTGCACCAAACCCAAAAAACCCCCCTCTCCCATTTACACTCATTCACACAAAAGGGTTGTTTCTTTCTGTTATTAATATTCTGGTTCCTACATTATATATCAATATATATCAATACAGTCTGCAAGGAATACAGTCCGTAAGCACACATGATTGTGCGTGCCGCTGGTCCACTAATAGTAATAACCTTTAACAGTTAATTTTATTCATTTTCATTCATTACTAGTTTTTATGTAACTGTTTTTATGTTGTTTTGCTTTCTTTTTTATTCAAGAAAATGTTTTTAATTTATTTTATTAATATTTTAAAAAATGACCTTATCTTCACCATACCTGGTTGTCCAAATTAGGCATAATAATGTGTTAATTCCACGACTGTATGTATCGGTATCGGTTGGTATCGGTTATCGCTATCGGTAATTAAAGAGTTGGACATTATCAGAATATCGGATATCGGCAAAAAGCCATTATCGGACATCCCTACTATCAGCATAATACAGTCATCACACAAGTTAATCATCAGAGTATATACATTGAATTATTTACATTATTTATAGAACAAATGCTTTAAAATGTAATGTACAGCCCTTACATTTGGGCTGGTACCGAGGGCGACTGTGTTGACCAGTTTGACGCGTGAAAATGATAGAATGTCCAGTACTGTAGAACTGTGTTTGGATATGACAATCCGTTTATTCCAGCTATCTAACTTAAATCAAATGTAAATTCTATAACAAAGTATGCTGACCTTGATTGGCACATTATCACATAATTGTCACCACATGACACGATACGATACGACATGACACGAACACGACCACGTCCACGGTCGAAAACTGTTTGTCCTCCAATCGCCCTGCCCATGCTCACACCTGAACCCAATTTAAAGAGGCTACCATAGTAACCGCACCATAGCAACAGTCACCTCCCTGTCAACCCTTCCTGGTTCCTAACAGGAAGTGGGCGGAGCACTCTGCCGAAAAGGAAATTAAACATGCTGAACCCAACAATCAATTAGAGAAAATAAAAATAAAAACAATATAAACAAATAAGGAATTTTGGCTCCAACATGTAATATCGGAAATTATCGATATCGTTTTTTTTGTGGTTTTTTTTTTTTTTTTTTTTTTTTTTTTTAATTAAATCAACACAAAAAACACAATATACACTTACAATTAGTGCACCAAACCCAAAAAAACTCCCTCCCCCATTTACACTCATTCACACAAAAGGGTTGTTTCTTTCTGTTATTAATATTCTGGTTCCTACATTATATATCAATATATATCAATACAGTCTGCAAGGAATACAGTCCGTAAGCACACATGATTGTGCGTGCTGCTGCTCCACTAATAGTACTAACCTTTAACAGTTAATTTTACTCATTTTCATTAATTACTAGTTTCTATGTAACTGTTTTTATGTTGTTTTACTTTCTTTTTTATTCAAGAAAATGTTTTAATTTATTTTATTAATATTTTAAAAAATGACCTTATCTTCACCATACCTGGTTGTCCAAATTAGGCATAATAATGTGTTAATTCCACGACTGTATACATCGGTATCGGTTGATATCGGTATCGGTAATTAAAGAGTTGGACATTATCAGAATATCGAATATCGGCAAAAAGCCATTATCGGACATCCCTACTATCAGCATAATACAGTCATCACACAAGTTAATCATCAGAGTATATACATTGAATTATTTACATTATTTATAGAACAAATGCTTTAAAATGTAATATCGGAAATTATCGGTATCGTTTTTTTTTATTATCGGTATTGTTGTTTTTTATTTTTTTTAAATTTTTTTTAAAATTAAATCAACATAAAAAACACAAGATACACTTACAATTAGTGCACCAACCCAAAAAACCTCCCTCCCCCCATTTACACTCATTCACACAAAAGGGTTGTTTCTTTCTGTTATTAATATTCTGCTTCCTACATTATATATCAATATATATCAATACAGTCTGCAAGGGATACAGTCCGTAAGCACACATGATTGTGCGTGCCGCTGCTCCACTAATAGTACTAACCTTTAACAGTTCATTTTATTCATTTTCATTAATTACTAGTTTCTATGTAACTGTTTTTATATTGTTTTACTTTCTTTTTCATTCAAGAAAATGTTTTTAATTTATTTTATTAATATTTTAAAAAATGACCTTATCTTCACCATACCTGGTTGTCCAAATTAGGCATAATAATGTGTTAATTCCACGACTATGTATCGGTATCGGTTGGTATCGGTTATCGCTATCGGTAATTAAAGAGTTGGACATTATCAGAATATCGGATATCGGCAAAAAGCCATTATCGGACATCCCTACTGTCAGCATAATACAGTCATCACACAAGTTAATCATCAGAGTATATACATTGAATTATTTACATTATTTGTAATATAGGAAATTATCGGTATCGTTTTTTTTAATTATCGGTATCGTTTTTTTTTTGGTTTTTTTTGTGTTTTTTTTTTAATTAAATCAACATAAAAAACACAAGATACTCTTACAATTAGTGCACCAACCGTTATTTACAATCCGGGGAGGTGGGATGTGGTGGGGGGGTGTTAGTCAAGGGTTGAAGTTGCCTGGAGGTGTTCTTTTAGTTTGGTTTTGAAGGAGGATAGAGATGCACTTTCTTTTATAGCTGTTGGGCGTGCATTCCATATTGATGTGGCATAGAAGGAGAATGAGTTTAGACCTTTGTTAGTAGGGGCGGCACAGCGTAGTACCGTCCAAAATCGCTGCCGTTGTGTCCTTGGGCAGGACACTTCGCCCTTGCCCCCGGTGCCGCTCACACTGGTGAATTAGGTGGTGGTCGGAGGGGCCGTAGGCGCGAACTGGCAGCCACGCTTCCGTCAGTCCGCCCCAGGGCCGCCGTGTCTACAAAAGTAGCTTACCACCACCAGGTGTGAATGAATGATGGGTTCTCACTTCTCTGTGAAGCGCTTTGAGTGTCTAGAAAAGCGCTATATAAATCGAATCCATTATTAGGGACCGAGTCCCTTTGGGACTGAGGACCCTATTGTATTTCTAGCGTTTTATTATTATTATACCGCCGCCTCTTTGAGCTGTAATTTGACCCCCTTAACATGCTTCAAAACTCACACATCAGGACTGGTGAAAATTGCGATGTAATCAAAAAAACCAAACCCCAAAACTCAAAATTGCGCCCCTTAGGAAGAAAACACTGACAAAACTGCCTGTAACTCCCAGTAGGAATGTCATAGAGACATGAAACACAAACCTCTATGTAGGTCTCACTTAGACCTATATTTCATACACTGACAACCCCCAGCAAAAATCAACAGGAAGTTTGCAATTCCCCCTTCAAAACAAAAGTTGTGTAAAAACAGTCACCTTTTTTCAAACATTATCTCCTCTGAGCGCTTTTGTCGTGTCGGCTTCAAACTAGCACAGGAGAGAGATTGAACCCTTCTGATTAAAAGCTGATGAAAGAGTTTTAATTACTGCTCCGGTTTGGATTTTATGAGCCTTCAAAATCGGTCCCGTCCATCGCTGCTTGCAGCTTTAATTATTATTATTATTATTATTATTATTATTATTATTTATTATTATTATTATAAGGCAGTGGTTCTTAACCTTGTTGGAGGTACCTAACCCCACCAGTTTCATATGCGCATTCACCGAACCCTTCTTTAGTGAAAAATAAAATGTTTTTTTTCCAAATTCAAGACAAAATTATATGTTTTTGGTAACACTTTAGTATGGGGAACATATTCTAAGTAACAAAGACTTAATTTAGAGTTATTTGGTTAGGGACCCCGACTTAAACAAGTTGAAAAACTTATTGGAGTGTTACCATTTAGTGGTCAATTGTACGGAATATGTACTGTACTGTGCAATATACTAATAAAAGTTTCAATCAATCAAAAAAAGGGTTAGGGTTAGAGGGTTAGGGCCAGGGTTAGGGTTAAGGCCATGCAGAATAAGGCATTAATAAGTACTTAATGACTAGTTAAGAGCCAATATGTTACTAATTTGCATGTTAATAAGCAACTAATTAATGGTGAATATGTTCCCCATACTAAAGTGTTACCATGTTTTTTTACTGGTGCACAAAATGAACCGTGCCTGAATATCACCTTGTTCAAAGAACAAAACCAACACAGTGCATAAACTCACAACAAATTACACACCTGCAAATCAGTCTGACTTCTGCCGTTGCCGTATCCGTAATACGCCGATAGGGAGAAGTTTTTATTTACACGATGAGTTGGGTGTGTCTTGACCTCTGCCGAACCCCTGAGCCCGACTCACCGAACCCCTAGGGTTCAATCGAACCCAGGTTAAGAACCACTGTTATAAGGTTATCCCGGGTAAATCCCATCTAACCTTATCCGTGTCCACACACACAAATGCCACCGTTTAAGACCCCCGCCCCCCTCCGTCCGCCGGCGCAACGCGACCTAGTACGTATGCGCGGAAAATGCGCACGTCATAGTCGCTTTGTGTGCAAGTTCTTAAATGTAACTTATCTGAACAATATCCAGTGTTGTGGTATTTCAATGAACTGGAATCCAGTGTGCTGTGGGGCCCACACCTGAGACATCATAAATTAATCACATCTTTATTAGACACGTAAACAATGTGATGAAGAACATTTGACATCAATCAAACTAGGGATGTAGTGTGTTGTGAGATACATTCTGGTGTGCCGTGGGAGATTAACTAGCTTCACCTATTTTGGGTTAAAAATATTTTATAGTCTGCAAATGATGTGTCGGTGCTGTCTAGAGCTCAGCAGAGTAACCATGTAATACTCTTCCATATCAGTAGGTGGCAGCAGGTAGCTAATTGCTTTGTAGATGTCGGGAACAGCGGGAGGCAGCGTGCAGGTAAAAAGGTGTCTAATGCTTTAACCAAAAATAAACAAAAGGTGAGTGCCCCTAAGAAAAAGCATTGAAGCTTAGGGAAGGCTATGCAGAATGAAACTAAAACCGAACTGGCTACAAAGTAAACAAAAAACAGAATGCTGGACGACAGCAAAGACTTACTGTGGAGCAAAGACAAAGTACATCCGAACATGACTGAACTCCTCTACTTGGGGCAGGGTCTCCTCCCCAACCCGGAGATGGCACTTCACCCTTTTCCGAGTAGAGCAGGGGTGTCAAACTCATTTTAGATCGGGGGGCTACATGGAGAAAAATCTACTCCCAAGTGGGCCGAATTGGTAAAATCACGGTACGATAACTTAAAGGCCTACTGAAATGAATTTTTTTTATTTAAACGGGGATAGCAGATCTATTCTATGTGTCATACTTGATCATTTCGCGATATTGCCATATTTTTGCTGAAAGGATTTAGTATAGAACAACGACGATAAAGATTGCAACTTTTGGTATCTGATAAAAAAAAGGCTTGCCCCTACCGGAAGTAGCGTGACGTAGTCAGTTGAACATATACGCAAAGTTCCCTATTGTTTACAATGATGGCCGCATGAAGTGAGAGAGATTCGGACCGAGAAAGCGACAATTTCCCCATTAATTTGAGCGAGGATGAAAGATTTGTGGATGAGTAAAGTGCAAGTGAAGGACTAGTGGGGAGTTGAAGCTATTCAGATAGGGAAGATGCTGTGAGAGCCGGGGGTGACCTGATATTCAGCTGGGAATGACTACAACAGTAAATAAACACAAGACGTATATATACTCTATTAGCCACAACACAACCAGGCTTATATTTAATATGCCACAAATTAATCCTGCATAAAAACACCTGCGTGTTTGTTATGCTAGCTCCTAGCTCCTCTGCTAGCTCCTAGCTCCATAGAACACGCCAATACAATTCAAACACCTGATCAACACACACAATCACTCAGCCCAAAAGACCGTTTACCTAACCCAAGGTTCATAAAGCTTATATATTTTTAAAAAGTTACGTACGTGACGCGCACATACGGTCAAGTTATCGAATGTTTAGCAGCCAAGGCTGCATACTCACGGTACCTGATATTCAGCTGGGAATGACTACAACAGTAAATAAACACAAGACATATATATACTCTATTAGCCACAACACAACCAGGCTTATATTTAATATGCCACAAATTAATCCTGCATAATAACACCTGCGTGTTTGTTATGCTAGCTCCTAGCTCCTCTGCTAGCTCCTAGCTCCATAGAACACGCCAATACAATTCAAACACCCGATCAACACACACAATCACTCAGCCCAAAAGACCGTTCACCTAACCCAAGGTTCATAAAGCTTATATATTTTTAAAAAGTTACGTACGTGACGCGCACATACGGTCAAGTTATCGAATGTTTAGCAGCCAAGGCTGCATACTCACGGTACCTGATATTCAGCTGGGAATGACTACAACAGTAAATAAACACAAGACATATATATACTCTATTAGCCACAACACAACCAGGCTTATATTTAATATGCCACAAATTAATCCTGCATAATAACACCTGCGTGTTTGTTATGCTAGCTCCTAGCTCCTCTGCTAGCTCCTAGCTCCATAGAACACGCCAATACAATTCAAACACCCGATCAACACACACAATCACTCAGCCCAAAAGACCGTTCA
The DNA here is from genome assembly GCF_033978785.1 of Entelurus aequoreus. Lineage (NCBI taxonomy): Eukaryota > Metazoa > Chordata > Actinopteri > Syngnathiformes > Syngnathidae > Entelurus > Entelurus aequoreus. The sequence continues at coordinate 7,174,025 of NC_084736.1, read as the reverse complement.
CCTAACCCAAGGTTCATAAAGCTTATATATTTTTAAAAAGTTACGTACGTGACGCGCACGTACGGTACGGTACGTGTTATGCTAGCTCCTAGCTCCTCTGCTAGCTCCTAGCTCCATAGAACACGCCAATACAATTCAAACACATGATCAACACACACAATCACTCAGCCCAAAAGACCGTTCACCTAACCCAAGGTTCATAAAGCTTATATATTTTAAAAAAAGTTACGTACATACGCAAAAAAAAGCCAAAGCTGCATACTCACAGTAGCACGTCTGCGTCTTTGTCATCCAAATCAAAGTAATCCTGGTAAGAGTCTGTGTTGTCCCAGTTCTCTACAGGCGTCTGTGTATCCAAATCAAAAGTCCTCCTGGTTAGAGTCTCTGTTATCCGAGTTCTTCCATCTTGACTGCATCTTTCGGGAATGTAAACAAAGAAGCGCCGGCTGTGTACTGTTGTGGCTGACTACGTTCGAAAAATACGTCCATTTCGCACCGACAACTTTCTTCTTTGCTTGCTCGGCTTCCTTCTCCATAATGCAATGAACATGATTGCAACAGATTCACGAACACAGATGTCCAGAATACTGTGGAATTATGAAATGAAAACAGAGCTTTTTCGTATCGGCTTCAATGTGGAAGGCATACCCGTGTTCGCCGGGCTACGTCACACGCATACGTCACACGCAGAGGCGTTTCGAACCGGAAGTTTAGCGGCAAATTTAAAATGTCACTTTATAAGTTAACCCGGCCGTATTGGCATGTGTTATAATGTTAAGATTTCATCATTGATATATAAACTATCAGACTGCGTGGTCGGTAGTAGTGGCTTTCAGTAGGCCTTTAACAATAAAGACAACTTTCTTTGTTTAAAATTAGAACGAGCACATTCTGAAAATGTACAAATAATAACGTTGTTGTTTTTTACACTTACATGTTGCGGTTAATAGTACTCTATCTTTATTTGTCGTTATTTACACTTTCTGAATAAATGATGTGATAATGTTCATCAGTCAACTCATTGGTGCTCATTTTCAATCTATCAAGATAAATAATAATACCAAAATCAAATTACAGGATGTTATTTATGTATAGGGATGATACTCGAAACCGGTTTTCCCGGTTGTTTGATAAGAAAAGAACCGAGTCTTCGGACTCGAATCCCTTTTTGAGAACCGGTACCCGTTATCGAGACCACTATAGTAAAGGAAAAGAGTTGATTCTTTATTCGAATCCCGTCCCGACCAGAAATGCTCCGTGGGACATCACAAGAAATGGCGTCACGTAGCGAAAGCAGGAAAAAAATGGACGGGAAAAAGCGCTCCAAGGTGTAATAAAGTTCAAAACAAAAGGTATAATCCATCGAATAACTTTACTGAGAGATTTTAGCAGGGTAAAACACATGACCAACACTTTTACGACCAACCGGAAACATAGCAACCAGGCTAGCAACGCACCTCCTTTACGGCAGCTGTCGCAACGTTCTTAAAACAACCGCAGCACATACATATATATACAACATATCTCCCTTTTTTAACTTTTGTTTTTCTTTCCTTGTAAACAAAACAAAATCACACTGTAGATGTGTTGTCGGTCTAATTATAAATAATGCAGACGAGGCGTGTTGGCTGAGTTCTTGACGTTTACTTTCACAGCGTGGCAACATGCAACACTTTTCGGGGCTACCGCGCATGCTTGTAACTCCCGTTGCATGCTGGGTAGTGTAGTTGTTATATTCTCTAGCTCATAACATTTTCCCCCATAAAGAAATAATGTTAACTCAATAAAGTGTATTTCTTTTTTTAGCTTTAACTTTTCATTTTTTTAGCATTGTAACCACATTTGCAAACAACTTTTCTCTTCATAGAATTTTCTTTCAATAAAGAAATAAAGTGCAAAAATGTCAAAGCATCATAACAAACAGTTATGTTCCAATAGCAGCAGAAGTGCACTTTTTGGAGAGCTGTATTATTTTCAGTTTTGTGCCCAAGGGACTGATTTTATTTAACACTATATTATTATTTATGCACCTATAGTGATCACAGAGACAGCTTGTTTTTGTGTTACTGTATATATTTGTTTCTCTGAAAAATCCCACTTAATATACTTTGGGTAACAACAGTCAATATTTATTTATTTAATTTTATTTTTTTAGGTGGGTAACAGTCAATATTTATTTATTTATTTATTAGATTTTATTTTTTTTGTTATATAATAAAAGTGAGCTTTTGTTAAACCAAATATTGTGTGTTTTTTTCCATATACAACAACCTATCTGGACTCGATAAGAGAATCGATAAGGAATCGGTTCGATAAGAGGACTCGATAATGGGCTCGAACTCGATAATTTCTTATCAAACATCATCCCTATTTATGTAGTTTGATCATTTTCCTTGACTGGTGCACTAACATGTGGTTTATTTTATTTTATTTTTTTACATATGTAGCATCATCTACAAAGATACAAATACTTGCTATTGTGACATCTAGTGGACACATTTAGAACAGCAGTTTCTCTCATTCAAAAAATGTGGCTAATTTTTATACTTGGCAAGCTCGTTCCGCGGGCCGGATAAAACTTGTTCGCGGGCCTGATTCGTACGTTTTTGTATTTTTTGAGGCTCACATGAAAGCTTGCTGTCTTTGTGTAATGCACACACTCTGACATGCCTCCATTCACTAGCTGCTCACCTTGTTTTTGTGGAAGAAACAAGCCTCCCTTTTACTATTATTAGTAGCCTTCAGAACCAGTTTATTATAATGCTTGTGACATTGGGTGTGGATCATTTGCTCTGCTATCAGTGACGACAGGCCCTGGAACACTTCTGACATACTCTAGCAAGACTTAATCACAGTGACTGCAGGGTTTCACTCTTGTTTGTGGAAAAAGACAAGTGTTGTTTTTTCTGGGCTATTTCAAGTTAGGATAAGTTGAGAATTGGATCAAATTGTACACAAATATGTTCAGTTTTTCAAACCAATTGCATTTTGTTGATTATTAACTCAAAATGTATCACATACATCATTTTTATCATTTAAGTGTACCCTAGACAAATATTTTTCCAGTTTTCATACCATGACTGGACAATAATTTTTCTTCAATTAAATGTTTTTAAACCGTTTTTAAAAAACAAACAAACAGCTCAACCCGAAAAGGACAAACAAGCTTTTAATGACAATATTAAAAAAATGACATGGTTAGTGTCTTGCCAGATTTTGTAGCAATACATAATTTGTGTTCCTGCTGTAGGAGCACTTGCATTCAGAGGAGGAGTTACACTTCCATGTTTGGATACTATTTTTGTGCATTAAAAACACAAAATGTGGATTGTTATGATCATGGTTTGATTGCCAATGTCTGGTAATGTAAAATGGGATATTTCTACCTGAATAAGTGCAGTGTTTCCCACACATTCATTTATTTGTGGCGGCCCGCCACGAAATAATTACGTCCGCCACAAATAAAAAAAATAATTTATTTTTATTTTTTATTTTTTTTGTCCTGTCCAGCTTCTCAGGCAAATCATATAGTTGATGTAGATGCCCATATAGGCATCTACAAAAGAGAAGTGTAGGATACTTCTCTTGTTGCCTTATTTGTATTTGACCACTACTGTTTCCTGTTTATTTGTTACTGACTGTGGCAGGACACCTCTGCCTCTGTTTCACTTTATGTTGCTGGTAAATAATATGGTTGTAGTAGTAGGCTAAAGTTAAATTATTTGGTATGCACTAATTAAAGGGGCAGAGCTTTAAGAGACATTTTAACTTTTATATTTTATAAGATATATTTTTTGTAAGAGCCACAATTAATAAATATATTTCAGTGAATAACTTATTGTTCAAATCTGTATGTAAATATGTACATAACGTGTTGTAATTATATTGTAAAATGGATGGATGGATGGACGTTTAAAACAAAACTGTTATTAATTAGTAAGTATAAATTTTTTGAGCCTTTTTAGAGAAAATGATATCATTGTAGTAAATTATGCAAATTACTCGATGATGTCATGGTAACCACGCCCACAGCCACGCCCCCACCGCCACAGGTATTTTGGCAGTTTATGGGAAACACTGAAGTGCTTCTGATATTCTGTACATTATTAGTGCAGTTTTTTTCTGGGCTATTTCAAGTTAAGATAAGTAGAGAATTGGATCAAATTGTACACAAATATGTTCTGTTTTTCAAACTAATTGCATTTTGTTGATTATTAACTCAACATTTGTCACATACATAATTTGTATCATTTAAGTGTACCCTAGATTATTATTTTTCCAGTTTTTATGCCATGATTGGCAGTGTTGGCGCTAGGAACTTTCAAATTGGGGTCCCAGGGACCCCATCAAGTCATAAAAATGGGGTCCCACATTTTTGTATTTTTGATTATTAACTCAAAATTAATCGCAGACTTAATTTTTATCATTTAAGTGCACCCTAGACAACAATTTTTCCATTTTTTATACTTTGACTGGACATTAACTTTGCTTTGATGAAATGTTTTTAAACAAAAACAGTTCAACCCGAAAAGGACAAACACACTTAATGAAAATATAAAAAAATGACATTCATTGCGTTTGTGTCTTGCCAGATTTTGTAGCAATACATAATTTGTGTTCCTGCTGTAGGAGCACTTGCATTCAGAGGAGGTGGTACACTTCCATGTTTAGATACTAGTTTTGTGCATTAAAAACACAAAATGTGGATTGTTATGATCATAGTTTGTCAGTGATGTCTGGTAATGTAAAATGGGATATTTTTACCTGGATAAATGCTTCTGATATTCTGTACATTAGTGCAGGGTTTCACTCTTATTTGTGGAAAAGACAACTGTTGTTTTTTCTGGGCTATTTCAAGTTAAGATAAGTACAGAATTGGATCAAATTGTACACAAATATGTTCTGTTTTTCAAACTAATTGCATTTTGTTGATTATTAAGTCAACATTTATCACATACATCATTTGTATCATTTAAGTGTACCCTAGATTATTATTTTTCCGTGTTTTTATGCCATGACTGGCAGTGTTGGGGCTAGGCACCTTCAAATTGGGGTCCCAGGGACCCCATCAAGTCATAAAAATTGGGTCCCATTTTTTTTTTGTATTTTTGATTATTAACTCAAAATTAATCGCAGACATAATTTTTATTATTTAAGTGCACCCTAGACAAACATTTTTCCAGTTTTTATACCATTACTAGACATTAATTTTGCTTTAATGAAATGTTTTTAAACTAAACAAAAAAAACCTGCTCAACCTGGAAAGGACAAACACACTTTTAAGGAAAATATTAAAAAAATGACATGAATTGCCTTTGTGTCTTGCCAGATTTTGTAAGAATACATCATTTGTGTTCCTGCTGTAGGAGCACTTGCATTCAGAGGAGGAGTTACACTTCCATGTTTAGATACTAGGGATGTGCATTAAAAACACAAAATGGTTCTGTACATTAGTGCAGGGTTTCATGTGTATTGTTTTTTTGGGGGCTATTTCAAGTTAAGATAAGTAATAAATTGGACACATATGTTCTGTTTTTACAACTAATTGCATTTTGTTGATTATTAACTCAAAATTAATCACATCATTTTTATCATTTAAGTGTACCCTAGACTAATATTTTTTCCAGTTTTTATGCCATGACTGGCAGTGTTGGCGCTAGGAACTTTTAAAATTGCCCAAAGGGCAGACAGGGTGCGTGCACAATAATCTCCTGTCAAAAAAAATTAGTGTTGTTAAAGGAGCCATATGTAATAATGTCATGTCGAGTCATCATTTAATGGCCCTGATATGTCAAAAGGCATTCATAAACCATGTTCTTTTCCAATAACTCTATAACTGATAACAGTAGCGAAGAAGTGAATTTGACAAAACGATGCTGGATTTGATCAAAATGTTCATAAATAGTTGTTTTTCCGGTTTCTGGACTGGTTAAAGTTAATAAATAGTTGTTTTTCCCTTTTCTGGACTGGTTAAAGTTAAGGAAAGTATGTCATTGGACAAAACAATGCTGGATTGGATCAACTTGTTCATTAAGTTGTTTCCCTTTTCTGGACAGTTTAAAGCTAATGGAAGACGCGAGTTGGGTAAAACAAGACTTGATTGGATCAAATTATGCACAAATATGTTGTTTTTACCTTTTCTGAACTGGTGTTTTTCCCCTTTTCTGGGCTTTTTTTGAAACTGATTGAAAATGTATGTATGTAAGCATGTTTTTGTAAACCTCTTTGAACTGTTTAATGTTAATTGAAGCAAGAAATTGGATAAAGGACTGGATTAGAACAACATTTTACACATAGTTAATTCCAATTTAGCCTTGTTTTTGACCTTTTCTGGACGTTTTACTGTTAAGGGAAGTATTAAAATGTATTAATCAAGGCTGAATTGGATACAATTCTACACATTTGTTGTTTTTTAACCTTTTCTGGACTTGTTAATTTAGTAGTAGTGACTTGGCTAAAACAATCATAGAGCATCATCAAATCATCCAGTTTTTTTAAATTTATTTATTTTTACCTTTTTTGGACAGTTTGATATTTAGAGACATAGTGAATTGGATCAAACTGTACATGAAAATGTAAAGGGAAATAGTGAATTTGATAAAACCAGGTAGGGCTGCAACTATCGATTATTTTGAGATTCGATTAGTCGACTAATCGGATAATAAAGCGTACACATATTTCATAGCTCAAATTTTTCCATCGACTTCTAAGTGCAGCTGAAGTTATTTTAGGCATGTGCTTACTAACAAAGATGACTGATTCATTCATAAAGAATTATGAAAAGTAAAGTGACTGTCCGTTTAAAAGAAAGGAAAGGCAAAGTGCTAAAAATGTGATGTACACTGGTATATTGACTATTGATTAGCTCTTGGCAGTTTTAGCACTAATAGACTCAATGTGTAGAATTCAATATTTTATTAATTCTTAAGGTATTGGCGTTTAAGTGCCTATTTTTACGGCGTTGCATATTGACCCCTCTTCAAAACGTACTTGAAGTTATGTTGACAAAGTTTAGCTGGCTGACTTTCAGTTCTGTTCAGTTTATTAGGAACATGCATACGATACAATGTAATGCATCACATATTTCCAGTTGTTTCATTACAGCACGTCCGAAAAGGAGCAGGAAGAAGCTGAGCTTATTTAATCCTACCCCTTTTCATACCATAGCAATTGTATCCCATTTCCTTGTTCTCTGTAACAGAACGGTGAATAAATACATAAATGATATACCACAGTAAGTATAAAAAATATACATAAATAATCTTTATCTCAAAAGATAAAAAAGGTTCAAAATGTGCAATTATTATGTTAATATTGTTCTGTGTACTTTGTGAACACTTGTAGTTTGAACAGTCTCTTAAAGTGAATCATATTGCTGCTTTGTTGGATTTCTTTGCTTCATCCATTCCATTTAATTCCACATACTGATATACTAAAGGTTTTAAGTGTTGTACGAGCATACAAATGTTTTAAATTAGATTTAATTAGGTTATATTTCTTCTTTTGTTGAGGAAAATTGCTGTACATTCTTGGGTAGGAGGTTATAGTTTGCTTTGTACATCATTTTAGCTGTTTGCAAATGCACCAAATCGTTGAATTTCAATATTTTTTGACTCAATAAAGTG
>NC_084736.1:6981400-7161400 GCF_033978785.1 Entelurus aequoreus | reverse complement strand
AAGGTCAGTTTTGTAGCTTCTGTAACGAGCTAAAGTGTTTTCAGATGTGTGAACATGATTGCACAAGGGTTTTCTAATCATCAATTAGCCTTCTGAGCCAATGAGCAAACACATTGTACCATTAGAACACTGGAGTGATAGTTGCTGGAAATGGGCCTCTATACACCTATGTAGATATTGCACCAAAAACCAGACATTTGCAGCTAGAATAGTCATTTACCACATTAGCAATGTATAGAGTGTATTTCTTTCAAGTTAAGACTAGTTTAAAGTTATCTTCATTGAAAAGTACAGTGCTTTTCCTTCAAAAATAAGGACAATTCAATGTGACCCCAAACTTTTGAACGGTAGTGTATATACGTGTGTGTGTGTGTGTGTATTATATATACGTGTGTGTGCGTACATGTGTGTGTACACGCGTGTATGTATATATATATATATAATTAAATTATGACCATTGTATGATCCTGTTACTACTTGGTATCGGATTGATACCTAAATTTGTGGTATCATCCAAAACTAATGTAAAGTTTTAAAGAAGAGAAGAATAAGTGATTATTACATTTTAACGGAAGTGTAGATAGAACATGTTGAAACAGAAAATTAGCAGATATTAATAGTAAATGAACAAGTAGATTAAAGGCCTACTGAAATGAATTTTTTTTATTTAAACGGGGATAGCAGATCTATTCTATGTGTCATACTTGATCATTTCGCGATATTGCCATATTTTTGCTGAAAGGATTTAGTAGAGAACGACGACGATAAAGATCACAACTTTTGGTATCTGACAAAAAAAAAGGCTTGCCTGTACCGGAAGTAGCGTGACGTAGTCAGTTGAACATTTCCGCAAAGTTCCCTATTGTTTACAGTGATGGCGGCCAGAAGTGAGAGGGATTCGGACCGAGAAAGCAACGATTTCCCCATTAATTTGAGCGAGGATGAAAGATTTGTGGATGAGGAAAGTGCAAGTGAAGGACTAGTGGGGAGTGGAAGCCATTCAGATAGGGAAGATGCTGTGAGAGGCGGGGGTGACCTGATATTCAGCTGGGAATGACTACAACAGTAAATAAACACAAGACATATATATACTCTATTAGCCACAACACAACCAGGCTTATATTTAATATGCCACAAATTAATCTAAGCTAGCTCCTAGCTCCTGTCCATATAACCCGCCAATACAATTCAAACACCTGCACAACACACACACTCACTCGGCCCAAAGGACCGTTCAGCTAACCCAAGGTTCATAAAGCTTATATATTTACCCAAAGTTACGTACGTGACACGCACGTACGGGCAAGCGATCAAATGTTTGGAAGCGCAGCTGCGTACTCACGGTACCACGTCTGTGTATCCAAATCAAAGTCCTCCTGGTAAGAGTCTCTGTTGTCCGAGTTCTTCGATCTTGACTGCATCTTTCGGGAATGTAAACAATGAAACACCGGCTGTGTTGTGTTGCTGACTTCCCTCGCAAAATACTCCGCTTCGCACTGACAACTTTCTTCTTTGCTTGCTCAGCTTCTTTCTCCATAATGCAATGAACAAATTGCAACAGATTCACCAACACAGATGTCCAGAATACTGTGGAATGATGAGATGAAAACAGAGCTATTTTGTATTTGCTTCAATGGGGGAGCCATACCTCTGTTTCACTGGCTACGTCACACGCATACGTCATCATCCAAAGGCGTTTTCAACCGGAAGTTTAGCGGGAAATTTAAAAATTGCACTTTATAAGTTCACCCGGCCGTATTGGCATGTGTTGTAATGTTAAGATTTCATCATTGATATCAGACTGCGTGGTCGGTAGTAGTGGGTTTCAGTAGGCCTTTAATAATAATTTTTTACAGCTTGTCCTTTATAATGTTGACAAAATAATAGAATGATAAATCAGTGTTTCCCACACATTCATTTATTTGTGGCGGCCGGCCACGAAAGAATTACGTCCGCCACAATTTAAAAAAATAATATTTTTTTTTTTTTTTTGTCCTGTCCAGCTTCACAGGCAAATCATATAGTTAAAGTAGATGCCCATAAGGGTGCAAAGTCTGCAGGCAGTAGGAAACACATGGTTAAGTGTAGGGAGTAAAACTGATGGCAGTCTAAAGTTCAAGATTTTTGGAGCTCTTTGTTCAGTGGTTTAGATGTTTGATGAAGCTCTGTGTCTATCTACCACCACTACTGTTTTCTGTTTATTTGTTACTGACTGTGGCGGGACACCTCTGCCTCTGTTTCACTTTATGTTGCTGGTAAATAATATGGTTGTAGTAGTAGGCTAAAGTTAAATTATTTAGTATGCACTAATTAAAGGGGCAGAGCTTTAAGAGACATTTTAGCTTTTATATTTTATAAGATATATTTTTTGTAAGAACCACAATTAATAAATATATTTCAGTGAATAACTTATTGTTCAAATCTGTATATAAATATGTACATAAAGTGTTGTCATTATATTGTAAAATGGATGGATGGATGGACGTTTAAAACAAAACTGTTATTATTAATTAGTACATTTTTTGAGCCTTTTTAGAGAAAATCATATCATTGTAGTAAATTATTGAAATTACTCTATAATGTCATGGTGACCACGCCCATAGCCACGCCCCCACCGCCACAGGTATCTTGCCAGTTTATGGGAAACACTGTAAATGACACAATATGTTACTGCAAGTAGATTAATAATATTTTTTTACAGCTTGTCTTTTGTAATGTTGACAAAATAATAGAATGATAAATGACACTATGTTACTGCAGACTAATTAGGAGCCTTTGTTTGTTTACTTACTACTAAAAGACAAGTTGTCTAGTATGTTCACTATTTTATTTAAGGACTAAATTGCAATAATAAACATACGTTTAATGTACCTTAAGATTTTTTGTTAAAATAAAGCCAATAATGCCATTTTTTTGTGGTCTCCAGCTTGCATTTGAAAGTCGTGTTGGCAATTTGCATTTAATAATGGCTGGCAACTATAAATGACTCTTCCCGGTTGACTAGAAAGAGCCGTTGAAAAGACTCGACTCATTGGTGAACTTCACATTTGTAGACTTAGTCTGTGTATAGCAGGGCTTGGTGGATATGTGTCCGCACAGCACCCGGCAGGCAGTGTCTTATTATCCTGACGTGGAACTATGTCTTGCATCAAGGTGAAGGAGACGTGGCCATGTGAGGGTGGAATTTAGGATGTGTCCTTGACGGTGGCTGTGTTGACAACTGATGTGATGGGTAATGACTCTTAACTCCACTTCTTACTTTGTGGCCTTTACAGAAACTCTGGATGCACCTGTTCAGGAAAACATGCTCGTAGACTAATAGGTCGGCACGTTTATCTCGGACACAGGTGTCAAACTCAAGGCCTGAGGGCAAAATCTGGCCCGCGAAACCCTGGAAATAACATGCGTTAATGAAATTCTTATTCTTTTCCTACTAAATATATTTGTTCTTTCCCTTTTGACATGAAAAATCATGTACTGCATGCAATTGCATATCTTTTCAAATTCAATATTATCAACATGTTATATTTATTCCAATTTTTTTTTGTTAAAATAAAGATAAATACTGTACTTAAATATCTGCTTGACTTATGATTTCAAAACAAATGATAAATCAAATTGTAGACTGTAAAATTGACAATAGATTATACGGTTAAATTCCGCCGACTGAGGTTTTTTTTTACCGTAAAATCAACTTTGGTACTGTTTTTTTTACATATACAGTAAGACACTAAAACATTAAAAAACAAACCAAAAAAAGATTAAATCAAGTTTTTACGGAAAAAAAGAAAAAAGGCAGCTCTGTTTCTTGAATTTTACCAGCTAAAAACAGCGGTATTTAATCAATCAATGTTTATTTATATAGCCCTAAATCACAAGTGTCTCAAAGGGCTATTGTTTCTCCATTCCATTCCATTTATTCAAATTTTTTATATGCTGTAAAAAAACACTATATACTGTGTGTGTGTGTGTGTGTGTGTGTGTGTGTGTGTGTGTATATATATATATATATATATATATATATATATATATATATATATATATATATATATATATATATATATATATATATATATATTTGGGCTGCAACTAACGATTAATTTGATTATCTATTAATCTGTCGATTATTACTTCGATTAATCGATTAATAATCGGATAAAAGAGACAAACTACACTTCTATACTTTCCAGTATTTTTTGAAAAAAAAAACAGCATACTGGCACCATACTTATTTTGATTTTCTCAGCTGTTTGTACATGTTGCAGTTTATAAATAAAGGTTTATAAAAAAATAAATAATAATTGCCTCTGCGCATAGCATAGATCCAACGAATCGATTACTAAATTAATCGGCAACTATTTTTATAATCGATTTTAATCGATTTAATCCATTAGTTGTTGCAGCCCTTATATATATATATATATATATATATATATATATATATATATATATATATATATATATATATATATATATATATATATATATATATATATATATATATATATATATATATATATATATATATATATATATATATATATATATAGTTTGGGGTCACATTGAAATGTCCTTATTTTTCAAGGAAAAGCACTGTACTTTTCAATGAAGATAACTTTAAACTAGTCTTAACTTTAAAGAAATACACTCTATACATTGCTAATGTGGTAAATGACTATTCTAGCTGCAAATGTCTGGTTTTTGGTGCAATATCTACATAGGTGTACAGAGGCCCATTTCCAGCAACTATCACTCCAGTGTTCTAATGGTACAATGTGTTTGCTCATTGGCTCAGAAGGCTAATTGATGATTAGAAAACCCTTGTGCAATCATGTTCACACATCTGAAAACAGTTTAGCTCGTTACAGAAGCTACAAAACTGACCTTCCTTTGAGCAGATTGAGTTTCTGGAGCATCACATTTGTGGGGTCAATTAAACGCTCAAAATGGCCAGAAAAAGAGAACTTTCATCTGAAACTCGACAGTCTATTCTTGTTCTTAGAAATGAAGGCTATTCCACAAAATTGTTTGGGTGACCCCAAACTTTTGAACGGTAGTGTATGTATATATATACTTACAGCCCGACCCCCGACCAAATTTTTATTTATTGTAATTTTGAAGAATTTATCTGAATGTGCATGAACTATTTCTGTTCAAAATTGTTTGAAATGTCACACGTTAAATGTTTGAATATTAACTGTCAGTTTGCTGTACTGTGCCAACTGTACTACTATATGAGTACGTGTTTTCTATTGTTTCATTGAAAATAAAACAGCAAAGTCCATTTGGCTGTCATCTGTTTTAATTATGAGACACAATTGTGTCAAAATCATGATTTTATTTATTTCATGCTTGAAATAAGAAATTCTTACTTTGAAAAAGTAGTTTTATACTTGTGAGTGTTGATTTGCAACAGTTGATATTCTAGTTTCAAGCATGTTTTACTCAATATAGCTCATCAAATCGCAGCAACAAGCTGTAATATCTTACTGAGATCATTTAGGACCAAAACAAGTAAAACACTCTAACATAAAATCTGCTTAGTGAGAAGAATTATTTTATCAGACAGAAAATAAGCAAATGTCACCCTTATTTGAGATATTTCATCTTACTTAGATTTCACTTTTTGCAGTGTGAGTGCACTTCCACCCATGCCAGCAGACCGCTTATAAATCCTCTCTGAAAGATTACTCATCTCACCAGTGCTCGCTTCGGTGAGTCAAAAGTGGGAGGGCCGTAGGCAGGTTGGGATACGGACTTAAGCAGGATGTTACCTTGGTGTTGTTTGCACTTTACACCCTTCAATATATTGTTTACGACTGCGGGTACTGTTATTTCCAGCTCATCATTAATCTGTGTAGGCGTGCTACACACGGAGGGCAAAGGTCACCGTACAACAACACCCCCCTTGTTGTAAGTGCGTGTGTAACCTGAAGCAACTGGAGGTTAGGATAGTGGATGCTGTGCAGGACAATTGAGTGGATTCTGTCAAGCCTCCTCAGGCAGCTGTAACACAATCTACAGGATAACACTCCAGCGCCTCGTGGCCTTCTAATGCAATTCAAGTCTGCTTTGGTGATACAAGCGCTGCTGTTAGACTGTGGTGACGCGTTGTTGTACGCGTCGGGCCGGTCTTTGGCGTCGCTCGGCATGAGCGGCGGGTCGGAGGTCACAAGTACACAGGATGTGTTCCGTACGGGAAAAAAACTGCAGTGCTAAGGAGCAATTAGTCAGCAAGCAGGAGTGAATGTGCTGAGGCTTCATTTGGACTTTAGTGAGATGTTTTGGATGGGAAACGAGAGGATTTATTTCAACGTCCTGCTTGCTTGTTCAAGTCCTACACTGTATCAGGGGTGTCTAACTCATTTTAGCTCAGGGGCCGAATGGAGGAACATCTGTACACAGGTGGGTCGGACTATTAAAGGCCTACTGAAATGAAATGTTTTTATTTAAACGGGGATAGCAGATCCATTCTATGTGTCATACTTGATCATTTCGCGATATTGCCATATTTTTGCTGAAAGGATTTAGTAGAGAACATTGACGATAAAGTTTGCAACTTTTGGTCGCTGATATAAAAAAAAAGCCTTGCCTGTACCGGAAGTAGCGTGACGTCGCAGGTTGAAAGGCTCCTCACATTTCCCCATTGTTTACACCAGCAGCGAGAGCGATTCGGACCGAGAAAGCGACGATTACCCCATTCATTTGAGCCAGGATGAAAGATTCGTGGATGAGGAACGTGAGAGTGAAGGACTAGAGTGCAGTGCAGGACGTATCTTTTTTCGCTCTGACCGTAACTTAGGTACAAGCTGGCTCATTGGATTCCACACTTTCTCCTTTTTCTATTGTGGATCACTGATTTGTATTTTAAACCACCTCGGATACTATATTCTCTTGAAAATGAGAGTCGAGAACGCGAAATGGACATTCACAGTGACTTTTATCTCCACGACAATACATCGGCGAAGCACTTTAGCTACGGAGCTAACGTGATAGCATCGGGCTTAACTGCAGATAGAAACAAAAGAAATAAACCCCTGACTGGAAGGATAGACCGAAAATCAACAATACTATTAAACCCTGGACATGTAACTACACGGTTAATGCTTTCCAGCCTGGCGAAGCTTAACAATGCTGTTGCTAACGACGCCATTGAAGCTAACTTAGCTACGGGACCTCACAGAGCTATGCTAAAAACATTAGCTATCCACCTACGCCAGCCAGCCCTCATCTGCTCATCAACACTCGTGCTCACCTGCGTTCCAGCGATCGACGGAGCGACGGACTTCACCCGATCATCGGTGCGGTCGGCGGCTAGCGTGGGATAGCGCGTCTGCTATCCAAGTCAAAGTCCTCCTGGTTGTGTTGCTGCAGTCAGCCGCTAATACACCGATTCCCCCCTACAGCTTTCTTCTTTGCAGTCTTCATTGTTCATTAAACAAATTGCAAAAGATTCACCAACACAGATGTCCAGAATACTGTGGAATTTTGAGATGAAAACAGAGCTTTTTGTATTGGATACAGTGGTGTCCCAATACTTCCGTTTAACTACTGTCGTCACGCGCATACGTCATCATACATAGACATTTTCAACCGGAAGTTTCGCTGGAAATTTAAAATTGCACTAGCATGTGTTGCAATGTTAAGCTTTCATCATTGATATATGAACTATCAGACTGCGTGGTTGGTAGTAGTGGCTTTCAGTAGGCCTTTAATATCTCTATTTTTAGGCCATGTCACGATAAACGATATTTCCATATTTTGCCTTAGCCTTGAATGAACACTTGATGCATATAATCACAGCAGTAGTTAGTTAGTTAGTTAGTTTATTATTTCTTTGGTCAATGGTCAACAAAATAAACAAACAGTTTCACATAAACAGTTGTACATTCATAAATTGAAAATGTTGCAGACCGAAAGGGTTTTGGCTGAAGTTGAACACTTATTGTGCCTAACCCTATAAACCAGGGGTCACCAACGCGGTGCCCGCGGGCACCAGGTAGCCCGTAAGGACCAGATGAGTAGCCCGCTGACCTGTTCTAAAAATAGCTCAAATAGCAGCACTTACCAGTGAGCTGCCTCTATTTTTTAAATTGTATTTATTTACTAGCAAGCTGGTCTCGCTTTGCCCGACATTTTTAATTCTAAGAGAGACAAAACTCAAATAGAATTTGAATATCCAAGAAAATATTTTAAAGACTTGGTCTTCACTTGTTTAAATAAATTCATTAATTTTTTTACTTTGCTTCTTATAACTTTCAGAAAGACAATTTTAGAGAAAAAATACAACCTTAAAAATGATTTTAGGATTTTTAAACACATATACCTTTTTACCTTTTAAATTCCTTCCTCTTCTTTCCTGACAATTTAAATCAATGTTCAAGTGAAATTTTTTTTTTAATTGTAAATAATAATAAATACATTTTAATTTAATTCTTCATTTTAGCTTCTGTTTTTTCGACGAAGAATATTTGTGAAATATTTTTTCAAACTTATGATTAAAATTCAAAAAAATTATTTTGGCAAATCTAGAAAATCTGTAGAATCAAATTTAAATCTTATTTCAAAGTCTTTTGAATTTATTTTAAAATTTTTGTTCTGGAAAATCTAGAAGAAATAATGATTTGTCTTTGTTAGAAATATAGCTTGGTCCAATTTGTTATAATATTCTAACAAAGTGCAGATTGGATTTTAAGCTATTTAAAACATGTCATCAAAATTCTAAAATTAATCTTAATCAGGAAAAATTACTGATGATGTTCCATAAATTCTTTTATTTTTATTTTTTTCAAAAAGATTCGAATTAGCTAGTTTTTCTCTTCTTTTTTTGGTTGAATTTTGAATTTTAAAGAGTCGAAATTGAAGATAAACTATGTTTCAAAATTTAATTGTCATTTTTTTGGTGTTTTCTCCTCTTTTAAACCGTTCAATTAAGTGTAAATATCATTAATTATTAATAACATAGAGTTAAAGGTAAATTGAGCCAATTGGCTATTTCTGGCAATTTATTTAAGTGTGTATCAAACTGGTAGCCCTTCGCATTAACCACTACCCAAGAAGTAGCTCTTGGTTTCAAAAAGGTTGGTGACCCCTGATGTAAACAATGTCAAATACAAGATGAGCTTCCAGAAATTATGAAATTTCCTTTTCACAACATATTATAAATACACATTATACACAACATAAACATTGTTCAATTATATCAATTAAACCTTTGTACCAATTATATACTATATACAAACAATTATACTTCCATTATTATTTATATCCCAAGATTTGATTAGATTTTGGGCCTTATCTGGATTATTTCTAGTGCGTTACCTTAGGTTTTACAATCCTAGCTTCAACTTCTGAGAGTGTGCAAGTTAGCAGAATATATCACATTAGTCTGTACAGTAATCTATTTATATCTGCACCTTTATGCAAACACTCTGCACCTCGTTGCTCTTTTATCCCGCACTACAACGAGCTAATGAAACTATATTTCGTTCTTATCTGTACTGTAAAGTTTAAATTTGCATGACAATAAAAGGAAGTCTGGGTCTAAATGTAGAACGGCATAGACAAATAGAGTGGATGACCGACAAGAGGGTTGAGCTCTTCTCTTTCATTCAGCTCCACATAGCTCAAAAAGTTATAGCTGGATTTTCATCGAAATTTCAGGAAATGTCCGAAATGGGATAAGGAACAACGGATAACATTTTGGGGCTGGTTCGGATCACTGCCTGGTGGAGGTCCACGCTCTCTGAGGACTGAAGACGTAGAGAGAGAAGGGAATTGGCGAGCTACCCGTATGCCACCTTGATACTTTGCTACCATTTATTTCATGAATTCCATGGAGTTTCTTACCTTCTTTGCCAAAGTGCTGACACTCTCAACATTATTTGGTCCCATGCTGGGCTACTTTAGTCATGCTCAAAATGATACTAGGTAACTTGCAATGATATGCATAAATCATGGACTAGTTTATTATATTGTACAAAAATCAAATACCGTATTTTCCGGACCATAGGGCGCACCGGATTATAAGGCGCACTGACAAGGAATTTTTGACTCTCACTATTATGTTCGATCCACTATGGACTGGACTCTCACTATTATGTTAGATCCACTATGGACTGGACTCTCACTATTATGTTAGATCCACTATGGACTGGACTCTCACTATTATGTTAGATCCACTATGGACTGGACTCTCACTATTGTTAGATCCACTATGGACTGGACTCTCACACTATTATGTTAGATCCACTATGGACTGGACTCTCACACTATTATGTTAGATCCACTATGGACTGGACTCTCACACTATTATGTTAGATCCACTATGGACTGGACTCTATTATGTTATATCCACTATGGACTGGTCTCTCACATTATTATGTTAGATCCACTATGGACTGGACTCTCACACTATTATGTTAAATCCACTATGGACTGGACTCTCACTATTATGTTAGATCCACTATGGACTGGACTCTCACTATTATGTTAGATCCACTATGGACTGGACTCTCACTATGTTAGATCCACTATGGACTGGACTCTCACACTATTATGTTAGATCCACTATGGACTGGACTCTCACTATTATGTTAGATCCACTATGGACAGGACTCTCACTATTATGTTAGATCCACCATGGACTGGACTCACACTATTATGTTAGATCCACTATGGACTGGAATCTCACTATTATGTTAGATCCACCATGGACTGGACTCTCACACTATTATGTTAAATCCATTATGGACTGGACTCTCACTATTATGTTAGATCAACTATGGACTGGACTCTTACTATTATGTTAGATCCACTATGGACTGGACTCTCACAATATTATGTTAAATCCACTATGGACTGGACTCTCACACTATTATGTTACATCCACTATGGACTGGACCCTCACTATTATGTTAGATCCACTGTGGACTGGACTCTCACACTATTATGTTAGATCCACTATGGACTGGACTCTCTCACTATTATGTTAGATCCACTGTGGACTGGACTTTCACAATAGTATGCTAGATCCACTATGGACTGGACTCTCTCACTATTATGTTACATCCACTATGGACTGGACTCTCACACTATTATGTTACATCCACTATGGACTGGACTCTCACACTATTATGTTACATCCACTATGGACTGGACTCTCACACTATTATGTTAGATCCACTATGGACTGGACTCTCTCACTATTATGTTAGATCCACTGTGGACTGGACTTTCACAATAGTATGCTAGATCCACTATGGACTGGACTCTCTCACTATTATGTTACATCCACTATGGACTGGACTCTCACACTATTATGTTACATCCACTATGGACTGGACTCTCACACTATTATGTTACATCCACTATGGACTGGACTCTCTCACTATTATGTTAGATCCACTGTGGACTGGACTTTCACAATAGTATGCTAGACCCACTCCACGTCCATTGCACCGGTCACCCACATCTGCGTTCCTCTCCAAGCTTTCTCATTGTCATCCCATTGGGTTGAGTTTTTCCTTGCCCTGATGCGGGATCTGAGCCGAGGATGTCGTTGTGGTTTGTGCAGCCCTTTGAGACACTTGTGATTTAGGGCTATATAAATAAACATTGATTGATTGATTACACCATGTACCAAATAAAGTTGCTTCGAGGTAGGTAAGCTCAACCAAACTTATTCCTTACATTCCATGGGTTATGAGGCGCACTGTTGAGTTTTGAGGAAAAAAAAAGATTTATAGTCTGGATAATTCTGTACTCAAAAAGTGGGGTATAACAAAAATGTAGTCTGACTGTAGTGGTTAGCATGTCTGCCTCACTGTCTGGAGATCCAGGTTTGAATCTCCCTTTGAACATCTTTGTGTCCCAGTACTTTTATGTAGCTAAAGCGATCATGCCAGGGCTCGTTAAAACCCGCGCCTGCGCTCGTCTGATTGTTGTGTTGGCGTGTGTCGGTTGCCGCGACACACGTGTGTATCTGTGACACGGGCGGGCAAACTCCAATCGCTCAATGAGCTCGGAGACAAGCAGGCTATCAAAGCCATGTAGGTCAACCCGGCACAACTCAACCATTCTGAATTACCTGGTCGATTTTATTTTTTAATACCCTGAAAGCACGACTGGCAGTGGTTGTCTCTTCATGACGTCATGATATCTGTATCCTCTTTCGCCGGTCTGACTTCTGGCATTTGCATCCTACTTTGCCTTCTGGTAATGTTTTATTTGTGTGTAGTCAGGGCTGCTCAGCGTGTCCAGCAGCAAACTGGACTCTGTACCGCTGAACCACGTGACTCCAACTTGACTACTGCTGTTTAAACTGTGAAGCTGGGCGTGCTCTTGTTTTGATACGGCGCGGATCGCTTACACGACTTAACAGTTACACGACATGATACCACAACGCCTTCCTCGCTACCTTCTAATTGCCACCATTGTTTACCCGTTTAGGTGTAATCCATAGCACCCAGACTCACTTTCAGTTTACCCATGTCCTTTTTTAAGCCGATTTAAGTATTGGGACGGCATTCATAAATTGAAAATGTTGCAGACCGAAAGGGTTTAGGCCAGGGGTCACCAACGCGGTGCCCGCGGGCACCAGGTAGCCCGTAAGGACCAGATGAGTAGCCCGCTGGCCTGTTCTAAAAATAGCTCAAATAGCAGCACTTACCAGTGAGCTGCCTCTATTTTTTAAATGTTATTTATTTACTAGCAAGCTGGTCTCACTGTGCTCAACATTTTTAATTCTAAGAGAGACAAAACTCAAATAGAATTTGAAAATCCAAGAAAATATTTTAAAGACTTGGTCTTCACTTGTTTAAATAAATTCATTATTTTTTTTTACT
The DNA here is from genome assembly GCF_033978785.1 of Entelurus aequoreus. NCBI lineage: Eukaryota > Metazoa > Chordata > Actinopteri > Syngnathiformes > Syngnathidae > Entelurus > Entelurus aequoreus. The sequence continues at coordinate 7,148,555 of NC_084736.1, read as the reverse complement.
TTGCTTCTTATAACTTTCAGAAAGACAATTTTAGAGAAAAAATACAACCTTAAAAATTATTTTAGGATTTTTAAACACATATACCTTTTTACCTTTTAAATTCTTTCCTCTTCTTTCCTGACAATTTAAATCAATGTTCAAGTAAATGTATTTTTTTTTATTGTAAAGAATAATACATTTTTTAAAATTTAATTCTTCATTTTAGCTTCTGTTTTTTCGACGAAGAATATTTGTGAAATATTTTTTCAAACTTATTATGATTAAAATTCAAAAAAATTATTCTGGCATTATTGTGAACCCTGTCAATCAGCTTCAACGGTGATTGACAGGGTTGAGGTGATTGACCTTTCCCTAAGGTCAATCAAAGGTCTTGAACAATTACAATTTAGATGGTTGGACTCCTGATTGATTGATTGATTGACGGTACAATTAAACATTGCTACCCATAGGACGGTGTGGTGCGGTTGGGAGAGGGGCCGTGCCAGCAACCTGAGGGTTCCTGGTTCGATCCCCAGCTTCTACCAACCTAGTCACATCCGTCGTGTCCTCGAGCAAGACACTTCACCCTTGCTCCTGATGGTTCGTGTTTGGCGCCTTGCATGGCAGCTCCCGCCATCAGTGTGTGAATGTGGAAATAGTGTCAAAGCGCTTTGAGTACCTTGAAGGTAGAAAAGCGCTATACAAGTATAACCCATTTACCGTTACCATAGGTAACCGATGTCAAAGTACGTACGATTTCTAGCCACAGGCTAATTTGCAACCCTCGTCCCTGGTTAGGCTTTTAAAGAAAAACACATACAAAAAGATTAAGACAAAATCAATCAATCAATGTTTATTTATATAGCCCTAAATCACAAGTGTCTCAAAGGGCTGCACAAGCCACAACGACATCCTCTGTTCAGATCCCACATCAGGGCAAGGAAAAACCCAATGGGACAATGAGAAACCTTTTGAGAGGACCGCAGATGTGGGGACCCGCCCCCAGGGTGACCAGTGCAATGGACGTCGAGTGGATCTAGCATAATATAGTGAGAGTCTAGTCCATAGTGGATCTAACATAATAGTGTGAGAGTCTAGTCCATAGTGGATCTAACATAATAGTGAGAGTCCAGTCCATAGTGGATCTAACATAATAGTGAGAGTTCAGTCCATAGTGGATCTAACCTAATAGTGTGAGAGTCCAGTCCATAGTGGATCTAACATAATAGTGAGAGTCCAGTCCATAGTGGATCTAACATAATAGTGAGAGTCCAGTCCATAGTGGATCTAACATAATGGTGAGAGTCCAGTCCATAGTGGATCTAACATAATATTGTGAGAGTCAAGTCCATAGTGGATCTAACATAATAGTGAGAGTCCAGTCCATAGTGGATCTAACATAATAGTGAGAGTCCAGTCCATAGTGGATCTAACATAATAGTGAGAGTCCAGTCCATAGTGTATCTAACATAATAGTGTGAGAGTCTAGTACATAGTGGATCCAACATAATAGTGAGAGTCCAGTCCATAGTGGATTTAACATAATAGTGAGAGTCCAGTCCATAGTGGATCTAACATAATAGTGTGAGAGTCTAGTCCATAGTGGATCTAACATAATAGTGAGAGTTCAGTCCATAGTGGATCTAACATAATAGTGTGAGAGTCTAGTCCATAGTGGATCTAACATAATAGTGAGAGTCCAGTCCATAGTGGATCTAACATAATAGTGAGAGTTCAGTCCATAGTGGATCTAACATAATAGTGAGAGTTCAGTCCATAGTGGATCTAACATAATAGTGTGAGAGTCCAGTCCATAGTGGATCTAACATAATAGTGAGAGTTCAGTCCATAGTGGATCTAACATAATAGTGTGAGAGTCTAGTCCATAGAGGATCTAACATAATAGTGAGAGTCCAGTCCATAGTGGATCTAACATAATAGTGTGAGAGTCCAGTCCATAGTGGATCTAACATAATATTGTGAGAGTCAAGTCCATAGTGGATCTAACATAATAGTGAGAGTCCAGTCCATAGTGGATCTAACATAATAGTGAGAGTCCAGTCCATAGTGGATCTAACATAATAGTGAGAGTCCAGTCCATAGTGGATCTAACATAATAGTGAGAGTCCAGTCCATAGTGGATCTAACATAATAGTGAGAGTCCAGTCCATAGTGGATCTAACATAATAGTAAGAGTCCAGTCCATAGTGGATCTAACATAATAGTAAGAGTCCAGTCCATAGTGGATCTAACATAATAGTGAGAGTCCAGTCCATAGTGGATCTAACATAATAGTGAGAGTCCAGTCCATAGTGGATCTAACATAATATTGTGAGAGTCCAGTCCATAGTGGATCTAACATAATAGTGAGAGTCCAGTCCATAGTGGATCTAACATAATAGTAAGAGTCCAGTCCATAGTGGATCTAACATAATAGTGAGAGTCCAGTCCATAGTGGATCTAACATAATAGTGAGAGTCCAGTCCATAGTGGGGCCAGCAGGAGACCATCCCGAGCGGAGACAGGTCAGCAGCGCAGAGATATAAATACATTACAAATAATTGTCCCCATTTGTCCGTACTACACCCAGTTCTAGTGCTCACACTTCTGATTTTCCTTAAGCCACTTAATTTTAGTTTTGTAGAGACAAGTTTAATGTCCGACTGTGACTTTAACTCCAGTGGCAAAGAGTGCCACAGATGTGAGACCTTCACTGAGAACCCAGACTGAGCCAGAGTGGTCCGGCACCTTTTCACTCTCCAGCTCCCACAGCTGCACTGCAAAAAGTCAGTGTCCAAAAACAAGAAAAAAAAATTACAAAAATGAGGGGTATTTTATTTGAACTAAGCAAAATCATCTGCCAATAGAACAAGAAAATTTGGCTTGTCAAGACTTTCCAAAACAAGTCAAATTAGCTAACCTCAATGAACCCAGAAATACCTTTTAAAATAAGTATATTCTCACTAACAAGTGCACTTTTCTTGGTAGAAAAAAGAGACCTTTTTGCTCAATATGTTGAAAAATATTCTTAAATGAAGTAAATGCTAGTGCCATTATCTTGACATAATGATATTACATTTCTTGAAACCAGCAAACTTATACTAAAAACTAATTTATTGTTCTTAATGGAAAGGCAACAAGGCAACCGCTTGTTACTCTCGGGGTCTCCTAGCCGCTCAGGCAATTCATATTGTCTAAAAATGCATTTTTCCATCAACAACATGACATCATCGCGCCAAGTGCGTGCTCTTTCAGTCAATTAGTGCGCATATATACAGCCCGGCTCCCGGCCAAACATTTTTTAATTGTAATTTTGAAGAATTTATCTGAATGTGCATGAACTATTTCTGTTCAAAATTGTTAGAAATGTCAAATGTTGAAATATTAACTGTCAGTTTACTGTACTTTGCCAACTGTACTACTATATGAGTACGTGTTTTCTATTGTTTCATTGAAAATAAAACAGCAAAGTCCATTTGGCTGTCATCTGTTTTAATTATGAGACACAATTGTGTCAAAGTCATGATTTTTTTATTTCATGCTTGAAATAAGAAATTATTACTTTAAAAAAGTAGGTTTATACTTGTGAGTAGGGATGTCCGATAATGGCTCTTTGACTCTTTAATTACAGATACCGATATATCAACCGATATACAGTCGTGGAATTAACACATTATTATGCCTAATTTGGACAACCAGGTATGGTGAAGATAAGGTACTTTTTTTTAAAAATGAATCAAATAAAATAAGACAAATAAATTAAAAACATTTTCTTGAATAAAAAAGAAAGTAAAACAATATAAAAACAGTTACATACAAACTAGTAATTAATGAACATTTGTAAAATTAACTGTTAAAGGTTAGTATTATTAGTGGACCAGCAGCACGCACAATCATGTGTGCTTACGGACTGTATCCCTTGCAGACTGTATTGATATCTATTGATATATAATGTAGGAACCAGAATATTAATAACAGAAAGAAACAACCCTTTTGTGTGAATGAGTGTAAATGGGGAGGGAGGTTTTTTGGGTTGGTGCACTAATTGTAAGTGTATCTTGTGTTTTTTATGTTGATTTAATAAAAAAAAAAACCCCAAAAAAAACCAACGATACTGATAATAAAAAAACCGATAGATAATTTCCGATATTACATTTTAACGCATTTATCGGCCGATAATATCGGCAGACCGATATTATCGGACATCTCTACTTGTGAGTGTTGATGACACAGCTTTGCAACAGTTGATTTTCTAGTTCCAAGCATGTTTTACTCAATATAGGTCATCAAATCTCAGCAACAAGCTGTAATATCTTACTGAGATCATTTAGGACCAAAACACTTAAAACAAGTAAAAGACTCTAACATAAAATCTGCTTAGTGAGAAGAATTATCTTATCAGACAGAAAATAAGCAAATATCACCCTTATTTGAGATATTTCATCTTACTTAGATTTCACTTTTTGCAGTGTGGAGTCTGCACACCTTCACTACTGTATCTTTGTATTTCCTGACACATCAAATCAGGGGCTAATCCATTAAGACACTTAAAAATAGCTTTTAAAAATGAGAAATGTATACAATTATCAAAACTCATGTTATATTTTGGGGTTGTATGTCAGTGATGATGCTTCATTGGGACACATTGATTTAACAAATCAACGTGTCCCAATACTTTTGAACATCATTCTAGGCGCGTAGTCCTCTCCGTGTGTGTGTGTGAGATCTTTTGTTGAGTTTGCTTCTGGCTTCGTCCGCATGTTGAGGAACCAGTTCAAAAGCGGGCGTGTCGGGTGTGTGTATAGAATTCTGTTTGCTGCAAAACCAGTCTGAGCAGATATGATGTAGGCATCTTTTAGAAGGCCTCTAATGTGTCACTATGTGCACTTTCTCTTGCGTTGACACACATTTTTAATGAGTCCTTCGTTTGGTCTGCTTGAGATTCATAAAGTTTCTTAAATCAGTGTTTTTCAACCACTCGTGTGCCGTGAGATACAGTCTGGTGTGCCGTGGGAGATTATCTACTTTCACCTATTTGGGGTAAAAAATATTTTTTTGCAAACCAGTAATTATAGTCTGCAAATGATGTGTTGTTGTCGAGTGTCGGTGCTGTCTAGAGCTCGGCAGAGTAACCGTGTAATACTCTTCCATGTCAGTAGGTGGCAGCAGGTAGCTAATTGCTTTGTAGATGACGGAAACAGCAGGGCCATGTTGGCATTTTTTTTTTTCATAACTCGAGTTGATTTATTTTGGAAAACCTTGTTACATTGTTTAATGCATCCAGCGGGGCTTCACAACAACATTAGGCATAATAATGTGTTAATTCCACGACTGTATATATCGGTATCGGTTGATATCGGAATCGGTAATTAAGAGTAGGGAAATATCGGGTATCGGCAAAAAAGCCATTATCGGACATCTCTAGTCATGTCGTGTTCGGATGTACATCGTGGACGCCGTCTTTGCTCCACAGTAAGTCTTTGCTGTAGTCCAGCATTTCGTTTTTGTTTACTTTTTAGCAGTTCAGTTTTACAAAACATAAACAAAAGGTGAGTGCCCCTAAGAAAAGGCATTGAAGCTTAGGGAAGGCTATGCGGAACGAAACTAAAACTGAACTGGCTACAAAGTAAACAAAAACAGAATGCTGGACTACAGCAAAGACTTACTGTGGAGCAAAGACGGCGTCCACAATGTACATCCAAACATGACCTAGAGATGTCCGATGATGGCTTTATTGCCGATATCGGAAATTTCGATAATGTCCAACTCTTAATTACCGATTCCGATATCAACCGATATATACGGTCGTGGAATTAACACATTATGATGCCTAATTTTGTTGTGATGCCCCTGCTGGATGCATTAAACAATGTAACAAGGTTTTCCAAAAAAAATCAACTCAAGTTATGGAAAAAAAAATGCCAACATGGCACTGCCATATTTATTATTGAAGTCACAAAGTGCATAATTTTTTTTTTAACATGCCTCACAACAGCAGCTTGGAATTTGGGACATGCTCGCAGGGGGTGTATATTGTAGCGTTCCGGAAGAGTTAGTGCTGCAAGGGGTTCTGGGTATTTGTCCTGTTGTGTTTATGTTGTGTTACGGTGCGGATGTTCTCCCGAAATGTGTTCGTCATTCTTGTTTGGTGTGGGTTCACAGTGTGGCGCATATTTGTAACAGTGTTAAAGTTGTTTATACGGTCACCCTCAGTGTGACCTGTATGGCTGTTGACCAAGTATGCCTCGCATTGACTTGTGTGTGTGAAAAGCCGTAGATATTATGTGACTGGGCCGGCACGCAAAGGCAGCGCCTTTAAGGTTTATTGGCGCTCTGTACTTCTCCCTACGTCCGTGTACACAGCGGCGTTTTAAAAAGTCATATATTTTACTTTTTGAAACCGATACCGATATTACATTTTAAAGCATTCTCTAGACATGACAATCGACAAGGTCCCCAAAAAAGGATAAAAATTGCTAAAACAAAGCAGATGCGGGAAATACAGCTCAAAGGAAGACATGAAACTGCTACGGGAAAATACCGAAAAAGAGAAAAAGCCACCAAAATAGGAGCGCAAGACAAGAAGTAAAACACTACACACAGGAAAACGGCAAAAAACTCCAAATAAGTCACGGCGTGATGTGACAGTACACCTACTTTGAGACAAGAGCTATAGTGATGCATGCTTGGTTATGCTTTAGTCATATCCAACAATTGCGACAAGGACTTTTTACTGTCAACCGAGTTGCGTTTTTTAATGATTTCTGCTGGTGGTGTGTCTCAAAAAGGTTGAAAAACACTGTCTTAAAGGGTGCAATGGGGAAGAAACCAGAAGGAGAACATCCCTGAGCTCATCATGTCCTAGTGACCTTGATACTTGTGCTGCTTGCCAGTCAAGTTAATCCCCTCACCCCATTGGGGGACATGTTTTTTAATAATGACATAATCATAGCGTCTCCTGCAGGACCACACTTAACTCTCCCTACTGTGTGTCTCCCTACAGAGAACGTACCCGCCGAGCTGCGAGACCCCTTCTACTGTGACCAGTATGAGCAGGAGCACCTTAAACCTCCGGTGGCACACCTTCTGCAGTCCTCTGAGCTCTACTGCCGCACCTACAGCCTGCTGCTTCTGGCCGCCGGGAGGGCCGAAGTGCAGCCCAAAGACGACGCTGCCCTCCTGCAGCTGCTCGCCGAGAGAGGCCTGTTGTTGGCGAGTGACGTGGACCTCCGACATAAACCCATCAAAATGGTAAAGATGTGTGAGAGCAAGTACAGGGGGTTTAGGAAACCCCAACCACAGTATTGGGTACAGGGCTGGGCGATATGGCCTTTTTTTAATATCTCTATTTTTACTACATGTCACGATACACCATATATATCTAGGGATGATGTTTGATAAGAAATTATCGAGTTCGAGCCTGTTATCGAATCCTCTTATCGAACCGATTCCTTATCGATTCTCTTATCGAGTCCAGATAGGTTGTTGTATATGGAAAAAAACACACAATATTTGGTTTAACAAAAGCTCACTTTTATTATATAAGAAAACAATTTAATCTAATAAATAAATAAATATTGACTGTTACCCCCCTAAAAAAATAAAATGAGCGGGTCTATTCAGGTCTATTTTCATACATAACGCACATCGGATTATAAGGCGCATTAGGATTTCTTCTAAATGTAAAGGACTTCCTTGTGGTCTACATAACATGTAATTGTGGTTCTTTGGTCAAAATGTTGCATAGATGATGTTTTAGACCAGTGGTCCCCAACCACCGGGCCACGGCCCGGTACCGGTCCGTGGCCCGATTGGTACCGGTCCGTGGCCCGATTGGTACCGGGCCGCACAAGAAATTAAATTTTTTTTAATTAAATCAACATAAAAAACACAATATATACATTATATATCAATATAAATCAATACAGTCTGCAGGGATTCAGTCCGTAAGCACACATAATTGTATTTCTTTATGACAAAAAATAAATAAATAAATAAATAAATAAAAAATACCATGACCCCCCCCACTCCCCCCACTAGCTAATAGTTAAAAAGCAATTTTTTTCTCTCAAAGTGGCCCCCCCCGAGTCAAAATATTTGCCCAGCTCTGGGGCCGTACTTATCAAGCTTCTTAGAATTACTCCTAAGAAGTCTGCTAAGAGTTGACTTAAGAGTAAATAAATTCTTCGCTGAAAGCTGCACTTAAAAGTTAGTTATCAAGCGTCTTACTCACACTTTCAGCGAAGTGTAGGACTGAATCTTAAGTGTCACACTCAGAGCTAAATTACGACATTACTATGTGCCGTAAACGGAATTTTAGGTGACGTCATTTCTGTGTCCATAGAAATGACCAATCACGGAAGGGAATCCGTTGTCTAAGAATAAAGAAATATCTTGGAAATATTTAAGTGGACAATGGGAGTGTATATTTTGACAATAAACTACAAAATAATACAAAACAAACTAGTCCCCGCCGGCACTCACGCTACCGCTCCCTCTCTTCTCTCGCCCACACACTCACTGACGTCACTCACCTCACGGCCACACACATACGCTACTGTCATAGCATTTTCTTTCCAATTCATTAATTAGGCAACTAATTTGAAACTGGTGTGGGTGGCTCTATATATACTAGCCCACTGCAGCCACATGCAGAAATCAACAAAGAATCGAAAAGTATTAAATCTGTGACAAAAATAATATCCGCTCTGTCTAAACGATACCGTTTGATCAGTTGCTCGTCATCAAAAAAAAACAAAAAAACATTGTTCCGTTCCCTGAACGTTCGCGCACGTCTCTCTCGCCTCAGTGCCATCCCCTGCTGGCAACTCCTAACCACTTAAGACACCTCTGAAGGTCTCTTAAATATCGTGGAGAGTAGGAGTGATTCTTAGACTTAACATTGATAAAAAGCTTTTATTCTTAAGTTTGATAGTAGGACTAAATTTCGCAAATTCTCAGGACTTAAGTGTAAAATGGCACTCTAAGAAGCTTGATAAGTACGGCCCCTGGTGTACGCCTTGATGCGTGTGTGCGAGCGGGTGTTGTTGAGTTCACTAGTAGCCACTGGTCTCGCAGGCTAGTTGAATTTGGGTCCTGTTTACGCTTTGATTTGCGGGATTAAAGGACCTGCGAAAAGACCCCTGCTCATTCATCCGTGCCCCCCTTCCCCCCTCCTCCCTTTACACTGCCCCTGCTGCTTATCCCAGAGGATGAGTGGATCCAGCTGCCAGGCCCGACAACGGCCACAAGCTTCTTCTGCTCGGCAATCACGCCGAAAAAAGTAGTCCCCTCAACCCCCGTTAGCACCTTGCTCGTTTAAGCAGAAGTTATCAGCATGGGACTTTATACATTAGAGGCAACGTTGTTAATAATAGATTTTATTTGTAAAAAGCACTTTACATTGAGTTAGGGCGGCAACTAACGATTAATTTGATAATCGATTAATCTGTCGATTATTACTTCGATTAATAATCGGATAAAAGAGACAAACTATATTTCTATCCTATCCAGTATTTTATTTTAAAAAAACAGCATACAGGCACCATACTTATTTTGATTATTGTTTCTCAGCTGTTTGTACATGTTGCAGTTCATAAATAAAGGTTTATTAAAAAACTTTTTTTTTTTTTAAAACAAAAAAACTCTGCGCATGTGCATAGATCCAACGAATCGATGACTAAATTAATCTGCAACTATTTTAATAATCGATTTTAATTGATTTAATCGATTAGTTGTTGCAGCCCTACATTGAGTAAACAACCTCAAAGTGCTACAGTGTATTAAAAAAATAATAATAATAAAAACTAGAACAGCCTAATAGCTAGAAATAGTATGCATATATCTAAAAAAAAATGCTTTTTTAAAAAGAAGGGTTTTTAAGCCTTTTTTAAAAGCATCCACAGTCTGTGGTGCCCTCAGGTGGTCAGGGAGAGCGTTCCACAGACCGGGAGCGGCGGAGCAGAAAGCCCGGTCTCCCATTGTCCGTAGCTTTGTCCTTGGAGGTTGGAGGAGGTTAGCCTGTCCGGAGCGGAGGTGTCGTTGTCTTTTAAAAACATACTTCCTGGTAAAATACCCATTTGTAAGAAGGTTTATTATGGTTGTATTCTAGACAAGCGATGCTCCTATCTGTACAATAGCTGAACAGTTGTGTTGGAACTGGCGATTGTGTGTCGCGGCTCCAACAGTCCGGGCTAGGCCTTCCTTGTAAGATTAGTCAAGAGAAACTGGTTTGTCTTCTCGTCTTCTTTTGACAATAAGCCTCTTTCTCTCCTCCTCGTTCGCACGGCCATGAAAGGCAACCGCGGTAAGACCCGCAAATAATTAAGTGGTGAAGTGTTTTTGTTTTTTCTCAATGGGAACCTGTTTTTCAGATGCACTAGAGCAGGGGTGCCCACACTTTTTCTGCAGGCGAGCTACTTTTCAGTTGACCAAGTGGAGGGGGTCTACCTCATTCATATATATCATTTATATTGATTTATGAAAGCGAGGTTAACAAGTTGAAGTTGTTTAATGATAATACAAGCATGTTTAACACATATAGATTCAAGAGATGTCCGATACCGATATATACAGTGGTGGAATTAACACATTATTATGCCTAATTTTGTTGTGATGCCCCGCTGGATGCATTAAACAATGTAACAAGGTTTTCCAAAATAAATCAACTCAAGTTATGGAAAAAAATGCCAACATGGCACTGCCATATTTATTATTGAAGTCACAAAGTGCATTATTTTTTTTTTAACATGCCTCAAAACAGCAGCTTGGAATTTGGGACATGCTCTCCCTGAGAGAGCATGAGGAGGTTGAGGTGGGCGGGGTTTAGGGGGGTAGCTGGGGGTGTATATTGTAGCGTCCTGGAAGAGTTAGTGCTGCAAGGGGTTCTGGGTATTTGTTCTGTTGTGTTTATGTTGTTATGGTGCGGATGTTCTCCCGAAATGTGTTTGTCATTCTTGTTTGGTGTGGGTTCACAGTGTGGCGCATATTTGTACTAGTGTTAAAGTTGTTTATATGGTCACCCTCAGTGTGACCTGTATGGCTGTTGACCAAGTATGGTTGCATTCACTTGTGTGTGTGAAAAGCCGTAGATATTATGTGATTGGGCCGGCACGTAAAGGTAGTGCCTTTTAAGGCATGCCCCCAATATTGTTGCCTGGGTGGAAATCGGGAGAAATCTGGGAGAATGGTTGCCCCGGGAGATTTTCGGTACTTCTCCCTACGTCCGTGTACCACTCCGTACAGCGGCGTTTTAAAAAGTCAGAAATTTTACTTTTTGAAACCGATACCGATAATTTCCGATATTACATTTTATAGCATTTATCAGCTCTAATAGCTTCCTTTCTTTCATGAAGACAAGAATATAAGTTGGTGTGATTGTGATGACTTGCATTGATTGGAATCAGACAGTAGTGATGATAACCTCCACATTTTCAAATGGAGGAGACAAAAAAAAGTCCTCCTTTCTGTCCAATACCACATGAAAGTGCTTGCTTTTTGCCATCTTATTTGTCCAGCTTCCATACTCCTTTTTATACACTTTACAGTAAATACATTTGCGACAAATGCCGTAGCTTGCTAGCTTTCTGAGACTCTTGTTTTGTTAGTGCAGGCAGGATGAAGCAGGGCTTTTATTGTGAAGACCGGAACTGTGCGGTCGGTCTCTAGAGTTTTGACGGCAAGTACGGCGCGAGAGCCTGTTGAAATAAAAAGTGTTTCTCGACTTTCTGTCAGTCATTTTTTCTTAATAATGATGCGGCAGCAGCCAGTGTCATCTCACAAGACCCTCGGGTGCCGTGAATGTCAATCAAGTGACGAAAGTGACGTTTTGGTGAAGATTGATGATCGCTCATTTTTAGGTTTTTTTTTTGTGTTTTTTTTTAATGCCTGGCTGGCAATTTGGTAGAGCATGGCAACATAAGCTAGCTGAATTCTGATTGGATAAAAAAAAATCTAACCTAAAAACAACAGCACTGGAAGGAGCATAATATGACATGAAGAGAATATGAATACTTTTAGATGCAGTGTTTCCCACACATTCATTTATTTGTGGCGGCCCGCCACGAAAGAATTACGTCCGCCACAAATTAAAAAAAATTAAATTTTATTTTTTATTTTTTGTCCTGTCCAGCTTCTCAGGCAAATCATATAGTTGATGTAGATGCCCATATAGGCTGTTCAGATTTACTTTACAAAAGAGAAGTGTAGGATACTTCTCTTGTTGCCTTATTTGTATTTGACCACTACTGTTTTCTGTTTATTTGTTACTGACTGTGGCAGGACACCTCTGCCTCTGTTTCACTTTATGTTGCTGGTAAATAATATGGTTGTAGTAGTAGGCTACAGTTAAATTATTTAGTATGCACTAATTAAAGGGGCAGAGCTTTAAGAGACATTTTAGCTTTTATATTTTATAAGATATATTTTTTGTAAGAACCACAATTAATAAATATATTTCAGTGAATAACTTATTGTTCAAATCTGTATATAAATATGTACATAAAGTGTTGTAATTATATTGTAAAATGGATGGATGGATGGACCTTTAAAACAAAACTGTTATTATTAATTAGTAAGTATACATTTTTTGAGCCTTTTTAGAGAAAATCATATCCTTGTAGTAAATGATGCAAATTACTCGATGTCATGGTGACCACGCCCATAGCCACGCCCCCACCGCCACAGGTATCTTGGCAGTTTATGGGAAACACTGTAGATGTTTAGGGAAAGTAAATTAAAAATGACTTATCTTTAATAATGATCATGATTACCGTCACGCCGTCCCCTTTTGGCACCTGAGCTGCCAGTTTCTGTTTTTGTTTTTTTTTACCGCAAATTAACAAGTTTAGGTGTATTACTGTAAATGCCAAAACAGCACCACAGTTTATTACAGTAAAAAAAAAAAAGTACAGTTTTTTTTAATTTAGAGAAAAATGCTGTAAAAACCACAGTAAATTTCACAATTTTATCATGAAATCTATTGCTACTTTTACATTGCACAATTTGATGGATAACTTGCATTGAAATCATTATTATGGCGCAGTTGGGAGAGTGGCGGTGCCAGCAACCTGAGGGTTCCTGGTTCGATCCCCACCTTCTACAAACCTTGTCACGTTCGTTGTGTCCTTGAGCAAGACACTTCACCCTTGCTCCTGATGGGTCGTGGTTAGGGCCTTGCATGGCAGCTCCCGTTATCGGTGTGTGTGAATGTGGAAATAGTGTCAAAGCGCTTTGAGTACCTAAAGGTAGAAAAGCGCTATACAAGCAGTGTTTCCCATAAACTGCCAAGATACCTGTGGCGGTGGGGGTGTGGCTATGGGCGTGGTCACTATGACATCGAGTAATTTGCATAATTTACTACAATGATTTCATTTTCTCTAAAAAGGCTCAAAAAATGTATACTTACTAATTAATAATAACAGTTTTGTTTTAAACATCCATCCATCCATCCATTTTACAATATAATTACAACACTTTATGTACATATTTATATACAGATTTGAACAATAAGTTATTCACTGAAATATATTTATTAATTGTGGTTCTTACAAAAATATATCTTATAAAATATAAAAGCTAAAATGTCTCTTAAAGCTCTGCCCCTTTAATTAGTGCATACTAAATAATTTAACTTTAGCCTACTACTACAACCATATTATTTACCAGCAACATAAAGTGAAACAGAGGCAGAGGTGTCCTGCCACAGTCAGTAACAAATAAACAGAAAACAGTAGTGGTGGTAGATAGACACAGAGCTTCATCAAACATCTGATCCACTGAACAAAGAGCTCCAAAAATCTTGAACTTTAGACTGCCATCAGTTTTACTCCCTACACTTAACCATGTGTTTCCTACTGCCTGCAGACTTTGCACCCTTTGTTTTATACACATGTTGTGTTTCTAATAGAAATACATTTAATAAAGTCAAATACAAATAAGGCAACAAGAGAAGTATCCTACACTTCTCTTTTGTAAAGTAAATCTGAACAGCCGATACGGGCATCTACATCAACTATATGATTTGCCTGAGAAGCTGGACAGGACAAAAAAAATAAAAATAATTTTTTTTTATTTTTTATTTTTAATTTTAATTTTTGGCAGACGTAATTCTTTCGTGGCGGGCCGCCACAAATAAATGAATGTGTGGGAAACACTGAGAAGTATAACTGATTTACCATTTCTGGTTGTTAGGCCAGCACACCACTGCATTTATCACTGTGCTCGCTAAAATCAGGTTTTAAAAGAGGATTTGGGGCACTGCAAATACTTTAGGAGCTAATCCAGCGTTCACGTTTCAGGCATGAGATGGATTTCATATTGGAGTAATAAGTACTTCATATTCTGTCATTTCTGGAATGTTATTGTGCTTTATTATAGAGCCAAGTGTGTTGTTTTTGTGCAAAGTACAAGTTCACAGCAAATACAATTGGTACAAATGCAGAAGTACTTTCAGAGGTATTTACAGAACAAGCTAAATGACAGATATGTACAAAGGATAATCAACATATCAACACATGATCAGGGTATAAAAGACTAAGTGCTACAGAAGTGTTTTGCACATTTAATGCACAATGTCTCCATTATAATTCCTCCAAATCCACTAACCACTCGACTCTTAATTTGGCTGCTACTATGCCACAGTTTTATTTGTGGCATAGTTCTGTCTCCTTCTTTCACCGCTGCTGTGTCGCATCGGCTTTGTCCGTCCCCAGCTTGTCCGTCCCTTGTTGGTACCAAAGGAAAGTGGGTCACGGTACAGCCCCAGTGGTGGTCTTGGCCAGCAAAACGACTGCCGAGCCGAGCAAATCTGCTGTCGACAGAAGCTGAAGCTGTCATGTATGTCACTCATGAGTGGACTTAAGCCTCTCGGTGTTACGCTTGATGTGGTTTTATTTTTTTTACCAATCTTGTTAAGATTTTAGAAATCTGTAGTGACTGAGTCAGCTAAACCCACCAAAGTTACAGTGGGTGTTATGTCGAGCACGTTGAGCTTAGTGAGAAAATTCCAGTCACCACGTGGTGTTTTTCTCAAACAACATAATGACGTAACGAAATAACATAATGGCACAGGCAGCACCGAAGAGCCGCTTGTGTTGACTAATTGTCTACTTTTGTGTGCGGCCTTTAAGAAATGGAAGCCTAAACAAACACATACTGTGCATAGGTCACCCAGTGTTAACCATAAACTGCCGAGATACCTGTGGCGGTGGGGGCGTGGCTATGGGCGTGGTCACAATGACATCATCGAGTAATTTGCATAATTTACTACAATATGATTTTCTCTAAAAAGGCTCAAAAAATGTATACATACTAATTAATAACAGTTTTGTTTTAAACGTCCATCCATCCATTTTACAATATAATTACAACACTTTATGTACATATTTATATACAGATTTAAACAATAATTTATTCACTGAAATATATTTATTAATTGTGGTTCTTACAAAAAATATATCTTATAAAAATATAAAAGCTAAAATGTCTCTTAAAGCTCTGCCCCTTTAATTAGTGCATACTAAATAATTTAACTTTAGCCTACTACTACAACCATATTATTTGCCAGCAACATAAAGTGAAACAGAGGCAGAGGTGTCCTGCCACAGTCAGTAACAAATAAACAGAAAACAGTAGTGGTGGTAGATAGACACAGAGCTTCATCAAACATCTGGGGCCGTACTTATCAAGCTTCTTAGAATTACTCCTAAGAAGTCTGCTAAGAGTTGACTTAAGAGTAAATAAATTCTTCGCTGAAAGCTGCACTTAAAAGTTAGTTATCAAGCGTCTTACTCACACTTTCAGCGAAGTGTAGGACTGAATCTTAAGTGTCACACTCAGAGCTGAATTACGACATTACTATGTGCCGTAAACGGAATTTTAGGTGACGTAATTTCTGTGTCCATAGAAATGACCAATCACAGAAGGGAATCCGTTGTCTAAGAATAAAGAAATATCTTGGAAATATTTAAGTGGACAATGGGAGTGTATATTTTGACAATAAACTACAAAATAATACAAAACAAACTAGTCCCCGCCGGCACTCACGCTACCGCTCCCTCTCTTCTCTCGCCCACACACTCACTGACGTCACTCACCTCACGGTATGTGTGTATACGCTACTGTCATAACATTTTCTTTCCAATTCATTAATTAGGCAACTAATTTGAAACTGGTGTGGGTGGCTCTATATATACTAGCCCACTGCAGCCACATGCAGAAATAAACAAGGAATCGAAAAGTATTAAATCTGTGACAAAAATAATATCCGCTCTGTCTAAACGATACAGTTTGATCAGCTGCTCGTCATAAAAAAAAAAAAAAAACATTGTTCCGTTCGCGCACGTCTCTCTCGCCTCAGTGCCATCCCCTGCTGGCAACTCCTAACCACTTAAGACACCTCTGAAGGTCTCTTAAATATCGTGGAGAGTAGGAGTGATTCTTAGACTTAAGAACGTTGATAAAAAGCTTTTATTCTTAAGTTTGAGAGTAGGACTAAATTTCGCAAATTCTCAGGACTTAAGTGTAAAATGGCACTCTAAGAAGCTTGATAAGTACGGCCCCTGGTCCACTGAACAAAGAGCTCCAAAAATCTTGATCCTACACTTCTCTTTTGTAAAGTAAATCTGAACAGCCTATATGGGCGTCTACATCAACTATATGATTTGCCTGAGAAGCTGGACAGGACCAAAAAAAAAATAAAAAAAATAAAAATAATAATAATAATTAAAAAAAAAATTTTTTATTTTTTTTGTGGCGGCCTTAATTCTCTCGTGGCGGGCCGCCACAAATAAATGAATGTGTGGGAAACACCGGTCACCCAATGGTGTACTAACATCAAGCTTGGTGTATCTGCTGTTTATAAAATGACTCAGTCTGGGATATTAGTGTTGGACAATAGTTATGACTCACCGAAACGACACAAAAAGTTCTTCTTTAAAATTAAACATTAAGCCAAAAATGTTTTTTTTCAGCACTACTTTAACCATTCATCTTTCTAACTGTGCAGTAGGGTTGTACGGTATACCGGTATTAGTATAGTACCGCGATACTAATGAATCAAATTCGGTACTATACCCATACTTACCAACCTTGAGACCTCCGAATTCGGGAGATGGGGGGGGGGGGGGGGGTGTATATTGTAGTGTCCCGGAAGAGTTAGTGCTGCAAGGGGTTCTGGGTATTTGTTCTGTTGTGTTTGTTTTGTTACGGTGCGGATGTTCTCCCGAAATGTTTGTCATTCTTGTTTGGTGTGGGTTCACAGTGTGGCGCATATTTGTAACAGTGTTAAAGTTGTTTATACCACAACACTCAGTGTGACCTGTATGGCTGTTGATCAAGTATGCCTTGCTTTCATTTATGTGTGTGTGTAAGCCGCATATATAATGTGACTGGGCCTGGGACGCTGTTTGTATAGAGGAAAAACGGACGTGACGACAGGTTGTAGAGGACGCTAAAGGCAGCAATATTGTCGTCCGGGTGGAAATCGGGAGAATGGTTGCCCCGGGAGATTTTCGGGAGGGACACTGAAATTCGTGAGTCTCCCGGGAAAATCGGGAGGGTTGGCAAGTATGCCTATACCGCCTCCAAAAAGTACCGATCCCCATTTTAACAGAAGTGTAGATAGAACATGTTAAAAGAGAAAGTAAGCAGATATTAACAGTAAATGAACAAGTAGATTAATAATTTGTTTCCTACCACTTGTCCTTAATCATTTTGACAAAATAATAGAATGATAAATGACACAATATATAACTGCATAAGTCAGCAGACTAATTAGGAGCCTTTGTTTGTTTACTTACTACTAAAAGACAAGTTGTCTAGTACAGTGTTTTTCAACCACTGTGCCGCGGAGATAGTCTGGTGTGCCGTGGGAGATTATCTAATTTCACATATTTGGGTTAAAACATTTTTTGCAAACCAGTAATTATAGTCTGCAAATGATGTGTTGTTTTTGTTGAGTGTCGGTGCTGTCTAGAGCTCGCAGAGTAACCGTGTAATACTCTTCCATATCAGTAGGTGGCAGCCGGTAGCTAATTACTTTGTAAATGCAGGTAAAAAAGTGTCTTATGCTTAAACCAAAAATAAACAAAAGGTGAGTGCCCTGAAGAAAAGGCATTGAAGCTTAGAGAAGGCTATGCAGAACGAAACTAAAACTGAACTGGCTACAAAGTAAACAAAAACAGAATGCTGGACAACAGCAAAAACTTACTGTGGAGCAAAGACGGCGTCCACAATGTACATCCGAACATGACATGACAATCAACAATGTCCCCACAAAGAAGGATAAAAACAACTGAAATATTCTTGATTGCTAAAACAAAGTAGATGCGGGAAATATCGCTCAAAGAAAGACATGAAACTGCTACAGGAAAATACCAAAAAAAGAGAAAAAGCCACCACAATAGGAGCGCAAGACAAGAACTAAAACACTACACACAGGAAAACAGCAAAAAACTCAAAATAAGTCACAGTGTGATGTGACAGGTGGTGACAGTACACCTACTTTGAGACAAGAGCTATATTGATGCATGTTTGGTTATGGTTTAAAGTCATATCCAACAATTGCGACAACAACTTTTTACTGTCAACTGAATTTATGATTTCTGCTGGTGGTGTGCCTCCGGATTTTTTCAATGCAAAAAATGTGCCTTGGCTCAAAAAAGGTTGAAAAACACTGGACTAGTATGTTCACTATTTTATTTAAGGACAAACTTGCAATAAGAAACATTTGTTTAGTATACCGTAAGATTTTTTGTTAAAATAAAGCCAAAAATGCAATTTTTTGTGGTCCCCTTTATTTATAAAAAAGTATCAAAGTATCGAAATACATTTTGGTACCGGTACCAAAATATTGGTATCGGGACAACACTGCTGTGCAGCATGAATAACAAACTGTCATGAAGAAAATTCAGTGCATATATAAGTTCCTAAACATATTTCAACTCCAGTATTTGGCATATTTTCAATCAATCAATGTTTATTTATATAGCCCTAAATCACAAGTGTCTCAAAGGGCTGCACAAGCCACAACGACATCCTCTGTTCAGAGCCCACATAAGGGCAAGGAAAAACTCACAACCCAGTGGGATGTCAATATGAATGACTATGAGAAACCTAACGACTGTAAGCATTTTTTTAAAGTGCTAGTAAGACCACAGTCTTTCTCCAATGGTGTTTATAGCATATGTGCTGCCCTTGTAGCTCCTCAGATTGGGGATAAAGATATGTGAAGATTAGAGACAATCTGCCATGCGGACTGAACGTCCTGCCCTGTGATTGGATGACACATCAGGCTGAGATCCGCGGGCCCACGTTTTTAATGTCAAACTCAGCCGTTTGCTTCCAGTTTAGCGATTGAACATTTTTACCCTGGCGTGACAACTTGCAGTCCTTCATTTGGTTGAAGGAATATAGGTTGGATCAAATCGAGGATATTTATTTTGAAATAAGTTTAAAACTGTCCCCTTTTAAATTAACCTGAAATAGCTACGCTACACAAAAACGCAGTGACAAAAAATTAGGGATATCCGATAATGGCTTTTTGCCGATATCCGATATGCCGATATTGTCCAACTCTTTAATTACCGATACCGATATCAACCGATATATGCAGTCGTGGAATTAACACATTATTATGCCTAATTTGGACAACCAGGTATGGTGAAGATAAGGTACTTTTTAAAAAAATTTGTAAAATAAGATAAATAAATTAAAAACATTTTCTTGAATAAAAAAGAAAGTACAACAATATAAAAACAGTTACATAGAAACTAGTAATGAATGAAAATGAGTAAAATTAACTGTTAAAGGTTAGTACTATTAGTGGAGCAGCAGCACGCACAATCATGTGTGCTTACGGACTGTATCCCTTGCAGACTGTATTGATATATATTGATATATAATGTAGGAACCAGAATATTAATAACAGAAAGAAACAACCCTTTTGTGTGAATGAGTGTAAATGGGGGAGGGAGGTTTTTTGGGTTGGTGCACTAATTGTAAGTGTATCTTGTGTTTTTTATGTTGATTTAATTAAAAAAACAACAACAAAAAAAATGATACTGATAATTTCCGATATTACATTTTAATGCATATATCTCTACAAAAAATGTCTCCTTAAAAACATTGATTGAGACCACTAGTGATGTAATTAGGGCTGCAACAACTAATCGATTAAATCGATTATAATCGATTATAAAAATAGTTGGCGATTAATTTAGTCATCGATTCGTTGGATCTATGCTATGCGCATGCGCAGAGGCTACTTTTTTTATTTTATTTATAAACCTTTATTTATAAACTGCAACATTTACAAACAGCTGAGAAACAATAATCAAAATAAGTATGGTGCCAGTATGCTGTTTTTCCCCCCCAATAAAATACTGGAAATGATAGAAATGTAGTTTGTCTCTTTTATCCGATTATTAATCGATTAATCGAAGTAATAATCGACAGATTAATCGATTATCAAATTAGTTGTTAGTTGCAGCCCTAGATGTAATGATATGAATTTCACATCAAAGTATGTGCTAGGTGGTGTCAATATGACATTGTGTAATTTACATAGCTGGCTATGACGAATGTGTTTTCTTTTAAAAAGGCAAAAAAAATGTTACACATATTTTAGGGAGGGATCGAGGCTTTATGCTACCATGAGTGAGATCGGCCGATAAAATACTGACACCAGTCACATGTATTAACTAACATTTGTTACCGTATTTTTCGGACTTAAAGGCCTACTAAGAGCCACTACTAGCGACCACGCAGTCTGATAGTTTATATATCAATGATGAAATCTTAACATTGCAACACATGCCAATACGGCCGGGTTAACTTATAAAGTGACATTTTAAATTTCCCGCGAAACTTCCGGTTGAAAACGTCTATGTATGATGACGTATGCGCGTGGCGTCAATTGTTGAAACGGGAAGTATTCGGATACCATTGAATCCAATACAAAAAGCTCGGTTTTCATCTCAAAATTCCACAGTATTGTGGACATCTGTGTTGGTGAATCTTTTGCAATTTGTTTAATGAACAATGAAGACTGCAAAGAAGAAAGCTGTTGGTGGGATCGGTGTATTAGCGGCGGACTACAGCAACACAACCAGGAGGACTTTGAGATGGATAGCAGACGCGCTAGCCGCCGACCTCACCTTGACTTCCTCCGTCTCCGGGCCGCCGACCGCATCGATGATCGGGTGAAGTCTTTCGTCGCTCCGTCGATCGCTGGAACGCAGGTGAGCACGGGTGTTGATGAGCAGATGAGGGCTGGCTGGCGTAGGTGGATAGCTAATGTTTTCAGCATAGCTCTGTGAGATCCCGTTGCTAAGTTAGCTTCAATGGCGTCGTTAGCAACAGCATTGTTAAGCTTCGCCAGGCTGGAAAGCATTAACGGTGTAGTTACATGTCCATGGTTTAATAGTATTGTTGAATTTCTGTCTATCCTTCCAGTCAGGGGTTTATTTCTTTTGTTTCTATTTGCATTTAAGCCCGATGTGCTATCACGTTAGCTCAGTAGCTAAAGAGCTTCGCCGATGTATTGTCGTGGAGATAAAAGTCACTGTGAATGTCCATTTCGCGTTCTCGACTCAAGAGGATATAGTATCCGAGGTGGTTTAAAATACAAATCCGTGATCCACAATAGAAAAAGGAGAGAGTGTGGAATCCAATGAACCCTTGTACCTAAGTTACGGTCAAAGCGAAAAAAGATACGTCCTGCACTGCACTCTAGTCCTTCACTCTCACGTTCCTCATCCACAAATCTTTCATCCTTGCTCAAATTAATGGGGTAATCGTCGCTTTCTCGGTCCGAATCGCTCTCGCTGCTGGTGTAAACAATGGGGAAATGTGAGGAGCCTTTCAACCTGCGACGTCACGCTACTTCCGGTACAGGCAAGGCTTTTTTTTATCAGCGACCAAAAGTTGCGAACTTTATCGTTGTTGTTCTATACTAAATCCTTTCAGCAAAAATATGGCAATATCGCGAAATGATCAAGTATGACACATAGAATGGATCTGCTATCCTCTTTTAAATAAGAACATTTCATTTCAGTAGGCCTTTAAGTAAGCTCCCTCAGGGAAAAAGTCTCCTCATGCTCTTCTTGTATACAACTTTGCTGTTGTCCTTCCAGTCCAGTCTTCTATTTAGGGGACTCTCAGGTATTTGTACTGCCCCACTACTGCCACCTCCCGGCCCTGGATTTTGATGGGCTCCACAGCGGTCATTTTTTTCTTTCTTCTCTTCTAATAACAAATAATCTTGTTATCCTAGAAATTTAATTTATCAAATATGTTTTCACAGCAGGTTTTGGGAAGCAGACATTTTTGGTGTAAACTTTTTTTTAAATCAAACTAGAGATGTCCGATAAGGGCTTTTTTGCCGATTGTCCATGTCTTAAATACCGATTCCGATATAAACCGATACCGATATATACAGTGGTGGAATTAACACATTATTATGCCTAATTTTGTTGTGATGCCCCGCTGGATGCATTAAACAATGTAACAAGGTTTTCCAAAATAAATCAACTCAAGTTATGGAAAAAAATGCCAACATGGCACTGCCATATTTATTATTGAAGTCACAAAGTGCATTATTTTTTTTAACATGCCTCAAAACAGCAGCTTGGAATTTAGGACATGCTCCCCCTGAGAGAGCATGAGGTGGGCGGGGTTTTTGGGGGTAGCGGGGTGTGTATATTGTAGTGTCCCGGAAGAGTTAGTGCTGCAAGGGGTTCTGGGTATTTGTTCTGTTGTGTTACGGTGCGGATGTTCTCCCGAAATGTGTTTGTCATTCTTGTTTGGTGTGGGTTCACAGTGTGGGGCATATTTGTAACGGTGTTAAAGGCCTACTGAAATGACATTTTTTTATTTAAACGGGAATAGCAGATTCTATGTGTCATATTTGATCATTTCGCGATATTGCCATATTTTTGCTGAAAGGATTTAGTAGAGAAAATCGACGATAAAGTTCGCAACTTTTGCTCGCTGATTAAAAAAAAGCCTTGCCTGTACCGGAAGTAGCGTGACGTCACAGGAGCTAGTATTCCTCACAATTCCCCGTTGTTTACAATGGAGCGAGAGAGATTCGGACCGAGAAAGTGATGATTACCCCATTAATTTGAGCGAGGATGAAAGATTCGTAGATGAGGAACGTTACAGTGAAGGACTTGAGAGGCAGTGAAGGACGTATCTTTTTTCGCTCTGACCGTAACTTAGGTACAAGCTGGCTCATTGGATTCCACACTTTCCTTTTTCTATTGTGGATCACAGATTTGTATTTTAAACCACCTCAGATACTATATCCTCTTGGAAATGAGAGTCGAGAACGCGAAATGGACATTCACAGTGACTGAACATGTAAATACACGATTAATAATATTCAGCTTTGCGAAGCTAAAAAAATAGAAGCTAACCTAGCAACGTAGCCAACGTGATAGCATAGCAGTCTCAAATGCAGATAGAAACTAAATAAATAAAAAACCTGACTGGATGGATAGACAGAAGATCAAAAATACTATTAAACCATGAACATGTAAATACACGATTAATAATATTCAGCTTTTCGAAGCTAAAAAAATAGAAGCTAACCTAGCTACGTAGCCAACGTGATAGCATAGCAGTCTCAAATGCAGATAGAAACTAAATTTAAAAAAAAACCCTGACTGGATGGATAGACAGAAGATCAAAAATACTATTAAACCATGAACATGTAAATACACGATTAATAATATTCAGCTTTGCGAAGCTAAACAAATAGAAGCTAACCTAGCAACGTAGCCAACGTGATAGCATAGCAGTCTCAAATGCAGATAGAAACTAAATTAAAAAAAAACCCTGACTGGAAGGATAGACAGAAGATCAAAAATACTATTAAACCATGAACATGTAAATACACGATTAATAATTTTCAGCTTGGCGAAGCTAAAAAAACAGAAGCTAACTTAGATGCGGCGGCGGGCTTACTCACTGTAGTGCGTCTGCTATCCTGCTCAAAACACAACACAACCTCCTGGTGTTGGTGTTGCTGTAGTCCGCCGCTCCACCGATCGCACCTACAACTTTCTTATTTGCAGTCTCCATTGTCCATTAAACAAATTGCAAAAGATTCACCAACAAAGATGTCCAGAATACTGTGGAATTTTGTCGAAGAAAACAGAGCTATTTGAATTGGGTCCAAACACTTCCCTTGCCCTCGTGACGTCACGCGCATACGTCGTCATACCGCGACGTTTTCAAGCGGAAGTTTCCTGGGAAGTTTAAAATGTCACTTTATAAGTTAACCCGGCCGTATTGGCATGTGTTGCAATGTTAAGATTTCATCATTAATATATAAACTATCAGACTGCGTGGTCGCTAGTAGTGGCTTTCAGTAGGCCTTTAAAGTTGTTTGTATGGCCACCCTTAGTGTGACCTGTATGGCTGTTGACCAAGTATGCCCTGCATTCACTTGTGTGTGTGAAAAGCCGTAGATATTATGTGATTGGGCCGGCACGCAAAGGCAGTGCCTTTAAGGGTTTATTGGCGCTCTGTACTTCTCCCTACGTCCGTGTACACAGCGGCGTTTTTAAAAGTCATACATTTTACTTTTTAAAACCGATACCGATAATTTCCGATATTACGTTTTAAAGCATTTATCGGCCGATGATATCGGCAGCCCGATATTATCGGACATCTCTAAATCAAACTGTAGAGTTGTGAAGTGTCTGGTCAACAGGAACATCTTGCCTTTTTATTTGATAAACTGATAAAAAAAAAAAAAAAAATCCCACAGATCTACCAACGATAGAAATATATACATTTTTCAGTTGTGTATTTCTACATACAATATATCCGTGCACTCTCGTACAAAATCCCCTTTGGTGGCCCCCAGACCCGCCTAAGCCCTGTTGTTTCCCCCTCAGCAGGCACTGGTGGGGGTGGGGGTGGTGTTTTTAAGTCATATTTCAGACATAATCACCGTTTGCCCTCGTCATAATCTCACTAATTGATTGTGGTGTGTGTTTGCCTCGACCGTTACACCGCTAACGTATCCCTGTTGTTTATCCAGAATGCTCTGAGGATGCGGCTAATTGATGGAGTATTGATGTCACTAATCAACTAATACTTGCGAGCCAGAAGCAAGCATTTTTTTTCCTTCTTCCTTGTTGCGTTGCATAGTGGGTCAGCTGGCTGGCTGGCTGGTCGTCATGGCGATCTGGCAGCCTGGTGCATTCTAGAGTGGCTCCTCTCTCCACTCTCATTAGGGAGACTGGACGGTCCCACTCCTTTCATTTTGCACTTTCTGCTTATGAATTACTCCTCTGATTAATTACAGCACAGCCACTCTTTGCAGTCTTTTTGTTTCGCTGCGCTTTCATCTCCAGTCGCCATGTTTTATTCAAGCAGGTGATCTGTGACATCATTCACCGACTATTCAGTCGTGTCTTCAGGCTAGAAAGTGAGCCCGATGCTGCGTCATGTGTACAAACGGATTGGCAAGTCATTTAACTTAGAGTGGGAGTGGGCAAGTTGAGGCAACTTGGGTGTATCTTGAGGACAAGAAAAAAACTCACTGTACAAATACAACCATTTTTACTTCATTAGTTCAAGTTGCTGCAGATAGTTTTTATCATAGATTCACTGCAAAAATAGGAAACATACAGTTGTGGTCAAAAGTGTATATATACACTTGTAAAGAACATCATGTCATGGCTGTCTTGAGTTTCCAATCTACAACTCTTATTTTTTTGTGATAGAGCATACTTGCCAACCCTCCCGGATTTTCCGGGAGACTCCCGGAATTCAGCGCCTCTCCCGAAAACCTTCCGGAAGAAGTTTTCTCCCGAAAATCTCCCGGAATTTAGCCGGAGCTGGAGGCCACGCCCGCTCAAGCTCCATGCGGACCTGAGTGGGGACAGTCTGTTTTCACGTCCGCTTTCCCACGATATGAACACTGTGCCTGCCCAATCACGTTTATAACTGTAGAATGATCGAGGACGAGTTCTTGGTTTCTTATGTGGGTTTATTGTTAGGCAGTTTTATTAACGTCCTCCCAGCGCGGTAACACACAACAGCAGTCATGTTTTCGTCTACCGTAAAGCAGTTCGTCTGCCGTAAACAGCAATGTTGTGACACTCTTAAACAGGACAATACTGCCATCTACTGGATAGCCTCCAAAACACTGAAATTCAAGTATTTATTTTATTTATATGTATAATAAAAGAAATATATATATATATATATATATATATATATATATATATATATATATATATATATATATATATATATATATGTGTGTATGTGTGTGTATATATATATATATATATATATATATATATATATATATATATATATATATATATATATATATATACACCGTAATTTCCAGACTATAAGCCGCTACTTTTCCCCCTCGTTCTGGTCCCTGCGGCTTATACAAGGGTGCGGCTTATTTACGGCCTGTTCTTCTCCGACACAGACGAAGAGGATTTCGGTGGTTTTAGTACGCAGGAGGAAGACAATGATTTTTTTGTTAAAATAAAGCCAATAATGCAATTTTTTGTGGTCCCCTTTATTTAGAAAAGTATTGAAATAATTTTGGTACCGCTACAAAAATATTGGTATTGGCACAACACTAATTTATTGTAAAATACAACTTTATTCTGGCAAGATTTTCTTGTAATTTTCCTTGTCATTTATTATATCTATATTTGTACTAAAACGGGTTATTAGTGTTTTGAATGGGTCAGATGTTGATCTGCTGTGAGAGGATTATACAGTCTTTCATCAGTGACGCGTCCACCGCCAGTTTGTCCTATTTTGCTGCTGTAGGTCATCCACTGGAGAGCGAAAAAGAGCGAGAGAATTGCTCGCACAGACACACGGAGGCGGCATTCCTGCCCTCGGCGACCATGTCAGGAAGGGCAGCGCTTTTTGGTGCAAACTGTCAGACAAGCTTGTTGGCACACCACCAGCAAAGGTCAGCAGTTTGCTGCCCAGGCACGCTCGCAACTGGACCGCCACTACCGTCCACTCCCCAGCCCCCGTGTGTGTTTGAGTTGGAATGTCTAGCTTTTAAAGTGGAATTAATTCCGCGTCAAAGGGAACAGGCACTGATTTGTACAGATTAGGCTCAGGACTGCAGATTGGACCCATGACCAGAATGTGCCGTTTGTGAGAATGAATTGGGAGGCTGATGCTGTTAGTCAGGTGAAGACCAGTCGGGTAAATACACTATATTGCCAAAAGTGTTTGGCCACCCATCCAAATAATAATGATAATAATAATTGCATATTAGTATAGTACCACGATACTAATTAATCATATTCGGTACTATACCGTCTCTGAAAAGTACTGGTATCGGATTTATACCCAAATTTGTGGTTAAAGTAAAGTAAAAGTTAAAGTAAAGTTAAAGTTAAAGTAAAGTACCAATGATTGTCACACACACACTAGGTGTGGTGAAGTTTGTCCTCTGCATTTGACCCATCCCCTTGATCACCCCCTGGGAGGTGAGGGGAGCAGTGGGCAGCAGCATAGCCGCGCCCGGGAATCATTTTTGGTGATTTAACCCCCAATTCCAACCCTTGATGCTGAGTGCCAAGCAGGGAGGTAATGGGTCCCATTTTTATAGTCTTTGGTATGACCCGGCCGGGGTTTGAACTCACAACCTACCGATCTCAGGGCGGACACTCTAACCACTAGGCCACTGAGTAGGTATCATCCAAAACTAATGTAAAGTATCAAACAAGAGAATAATAATAATAATAGATTTAAAAAAAAAAAAAAAAGCACTTTACATTGAGTAAACAACCTCAAAGTGCTACAGTGTATTAAAATTAAATAAAATAAAAAGATAATAAAAAATAAATACAAAAAATAAAAACTAGAACAGCCAAATAGCTAAAACTAGTATGCATATATCTAAAAAAAAAAAAGGCTTTTTTAAAAAGAAGGGTTTTTAAGCCTTTTTTAAAAGCATCCACAGTCTGTGGTGCCCTCAGGTGGTCAGGGAGAGCGTTCCACAGACTGGGAGCGGCGGAGCAGAGCGCCCGGTCTCCCATTGTTCGTAGCTTTGTCCTCGGACGTTGGAGGAGGTTAGCCTGTCCGGAGCGGAGGTGTCGAGTGGAGGATTTGGTGGTGAGTAGTTGATGAGAATCAGGTGTCCGAATCACTTGGCCTGGTGTATACAATCAAGCACTTAGGCATGGAGACTGTTTCTACAAACATTAGTGAAAGAATGGGCCGCTCTCAGGGATTTCCAGCGTGGAACTGTCACAGGATGCCACCTGTGCAACAAATCCAGTCGTGAAATTTCCTCGCTAAATATCCCAAAGTCAACTTTATTCTAAGAAAAGTGAAGAGTTTGGGAACAACAGCAACTCAGCCACCAAGTGGTAGGCCACGTAAACTGACAGAGAGGGGTCGGCGGATGCGGAAGCGCATAGTGCAAAGACTTTCTGCACAGTCGGTTGCTACAGAGCTCCAAACTTCATGTGACCTTCCAGTTAGCCCACGTACAGTACGCAGAGAGCTTCATGGAATGGGTTTCCATGGCCGAGCAGCTGCATCTAAGCCAGACCTCTGGGCAAATTAATGCCCAGGGGCCATATGCGGCCCGTTGTTGCTTTTCAATCTGGCCTGCCGGACATTCCCAAATAATTTTTTTAGATCTACAGCTACAGCTAAAAACTGTAGCTGCCATTATGATGTGTAGTCATGTTTTTTAATGACCGTAAGTCTTCAACTGTACAAAGTATTTCAATGGTTGGAATCTGAGTTTTTGGATGATATACCAGTTACTATGGTAATCTAATTAGTTACTATGGTAATCTACGTCATAGCAGCTCAGACGAGGCACCAAGCAGTGTGGGCGGGAAGCGTTTCCACAGACGCGAAAGAAGATTTTTTTACAACAAAGTTGTAAAGTTCAGTGATATATAGAATAGAATAGAAAGTACTTTATTGATCCCTGGGGGGAATTCAGCAAATATCAGATGTATCAGATTGTAGGTGGGTTTATTTCGTACCCTTCACGTTCATATTTCACTGTTTGTTGCATTTTTGTTGCGCTTCACTTGATTGTAAAATATGTCGATCGAAAGGGGGTGTGACATTCTAATTTTGTCAATATTCAGTGTTATCGTTCATAGAAAAATGTAAAATTCCATTACGTTTTTTTAAGGCGGTCTGTCATAACGTTTTTAGCATTCAATCAGACATTATTGTGAGGTTTGGTATTAGTGTTCCTAAAAATAGATATACCGGCCCCCAGACACATTTTTTTTCTCTAAATGTGGCCCCACGAGTCAATAATTGCCCAGGCCTGATCTAAGCCATACATCACCAAGTCCGATGCAAAGTGTGGGATGCGGTGGTGTAAATCACGTCGCCACTGGACTCTAGAGCAGTGGAGACGTCTTCCATGGACTGATGGATCACGCTTTTCCATCTGGCAATCTGATAGTCAAGTCTGGGTTTGGAGGTTGCCAGGAGAACGCTACATTTCGGACTGCATTGTGCCGAGTTTGAAATTTAGTGGAGGAGGAATTATGGTGTGGGGTTGTTTTTCAGGAGTTGTCCCCTTAGTTCCAGTGAAAGGAACTTTGAATGCTCCAGGATACCAAAACATTTTTGGACAATTCCATGGGATGGCACTTCAAGTTAAGTCCAAGTTAGGACCTAAATTATTCAATCTCTATATAAATGACATTTGTAAAGTTACAAAAGATTTAAAGTTAGTATTATTTGCGGATGATACAACAGCGTTTTGTTCAGGAGAGAACACACAGGAGATAATACAAATAATAACAGAAGAAATTAACAAATTAAAAAGATGGTAATGATAATGATTGATGATAAATTGAACTGGAAATCTCACGTAAAAAATATACAACATAAAGTTGCAAGAAACACGTCAATTATGAATAAAGCAAAACATGTTCTAGACCAAAAATCCCTTCATATTCTCTACTGCTCGCTAGTGTGACCATATCTGAGCTACTGTGTAGAAATATGGGGAAATAATTACAAAAGTACACTTCATTCATTAACGGTGTTACAAAAAAGATCAGTTAGAATAATACATCATGTTGGATATAGAGAACATACAAACCCTTTATTTATTGAATCAAAAATACTGAAATTCCACGACATAGTGAATTTGCAAACAGCTAAAATTATGCACAAAGCAAACTATAACCTGCTACCCAAGAATATACAACAATTCTTCTCAAAAAAAGAGAAGAAATATAATCTTAGAGAAAAACTTAATTTAAAACATTTGTTTGCACGTACAACACTTAAGACCTTCAGTACATCAGTATGTGGAATTAAATTATGGAATGGATTAAGCAAAGCAATCAAACAATGTACTAATATGATCCACTTCAAGAAACTCTTCAAACTTAAAGTGTTTACAAAGTACAAAGAAGAAGAACCATGACAAACATTCTCAATTTATTTCATCCATCCATTCATTCATTCTTAAAGTAATCTTACTTATCTCATCATATGAAATATGACTTACTTCACCAATTATTATTATTAAATTCTTACAATTATTTATTTATTTATTTTTATTGTGATTACTTATTGAGTTTATTGTGAAAAAATTGTGAACAGGAAGTGAGCAAAAAGTTTTGCAACTGTTATGTAAAGAAAAGGGGTAGGATTAAATAAGCTCTGCTTCTTCCTACTCCTTTTCGAACATGTTGAAAAGAGAAACTGGAAATTGTGATGTATCATGTTGTATGCTTGCATGTTCCAAATAAACTCAAACTCAATGTGAGTCAAGGCAGGTGGCCAAATACTTTTGGCAATATAGTGTACGTCCAGTAAGGTATGGATCTTTTCCAGATGCTCATCTTTGTTAATGGATGCAAGTAATGTTGTGTGATTTGAGAGAGCAAATAAACTAAGGCTTGGTTTCTGTCTTACGGGGGAGCACAACATCTAATGAGCTAACTGGTTTATAGAGTGAAAGCACTCTGAGATAAGAGTGCTGCTGCTGTGTGGTAATGGTCTCTGCCATTAGACATATCTCTGGTATAAGTGGCAGGTATGGGAAAATGCACTTA
The DNA here is from genome assembly GCF_033978785.1 of Entelurus aequoreus. Taxonomy (NCBI): domain Eukaryota; kingdom Metazoa; phylum Chordata; class Actinopteri; order Syngnathiformes; family Syngnathidae; genus Entelurus; species Entelurus aequoreus. Next base: position 7,117,512 of record NC_084736.1, on the reverse strand, counting down.
GTATGTCAGAAATACAAATACACGAATATCTCGCCTTACTTTTAACTCAAAACAATTGAATAAGTGCTTGGTCCCCCCCAGAACAGCACCATTTTAGCATGCCTTGTAATATGCCTTTTAAAAAGAAAAACAAACTTTTACATACAGAATATTGTTTCAAAAACAATTGCACGACTAACAACTACATGTGAATTAATGTCATAATAATGTACTGTATTTTCCGGACTATAAGGCGCACTTTCCAGAGTCGGGACCCGGGGTAGACCGCTCGTCTGTGCATCGGTTGGGGGCGTCTCTGCGCTGCTGACCTGTCTCCGCTCGGGAGACAGGTCCACTATGGACTGGACTCTCACTATTATATTAGATCCACTATGAACTGGACCCTCACACTATTATGTTAGATCCACTATGGACTGGACTCTCACACTATTATGTTAGATCCACTATGGACTGGACTCTCACTATTATGTTAGATCCACTATGGACTGGACTCTCACACTATTATGTTAGATCCACTATGGACTGGACCCTCACTATTATGTTAGATCCACTATGGACTGGACTCTCACTATTATGTTAGATCAACTATGGACTGGACTCTCTCACTATTATGTTAGATCCACTATGGACTAGACTCTTACTATTATGTTAGATCCACTATGGACTAGACTCTCACACTATTATGTTAGATCCACTATGGACTGGACTCTCACTATTATGTTAGATCCACTATGGACTGGACTCTCACTATTATGTTAGATCCACTATGGACTGGACTCTCTCACTATTATGTTAGATCCACTATGGGCTGGACCCTCACTATTATGTTAGATCCACTATGGACTGGACTCTCACACTATTATGTTAGATCCACTATGGACTGGACCCTCACTATTATGTTAGATCCACTATGGACTGGACCCTCACTATTATGTTAGATCCACTATGGACTGGACTCTTACAATATTATGTTAGATCCACTATGGACTGGACTCTCACATTATTTTGCTAGATCCACTATGGACTGGACTCTCACACTATTATGTTAGATCCACTATGGACTGGACTCTTACAATATTATGTTAGATCCACTATGGACTGGACTCTCACACTATTATGTTAGATCCACTATGGACTGTATTCTCACATTATTACGCTAGATCCACTATGGACTGGACTCTCACTATTATATTAGATCCACTATGAACTGGACCCTCACACTATTATGTTAGATCCACTATGGACTGGACTCTCACACTATTATGTTAGATCCACTATGGACTGGACTCTCACTATTATGTTAGATCCACTATGGACTGGACTCTCACACTATTATGTTAGATCCACTATGGACTGGACCCTCACTATTATGTTAGATCTACTATGGACTGGACTCTCACTATTATGTTAGATCAACTATGGACTGGACTCTCTCACTATTATGTTAGATCCACTATGGACTGGACTCTTACTATTATGTTAGATCCACTATGGACTAGACTCTCACACTATTATGTTAGATCCACTATGGACTGGACTCTCACTATTATGTTAGATCCACTATGGACTGGACTCTCTCACTATTATGTTAGATCCACTATGGACTGGACCCTCACTATTATGTTAGATCCACTATGGACTGGACTCTCACACTATTATGTTAGATCCACTATGGACTGGACCCTCACTATTATGTTAGATCCACTATGGACTGGACCCTCACTATTATGTTAGATCCACTATAGACTGGACTCTTACAATATTATGTTAGATCCACTATGGACTGGACTCTCACATTATTTTGCTAGATCCACTATGGACTGGACTCTTACAATATTATGTTAGATCCACTATAGACTGGACTCTTACAATATTATGTTAGATCCACTATGGACTGGACTCTCACACTATTATGTTAGATCCACTATGGACTGTATTCTCACATTATTATGCTAGATCCACTATGGACTGGACTCTCACACTATTATGTTAGATCCACTATGGACTGGACCCTCACTATTATGTTAGATCCACTATAGACTGGACTCTTACAATATTATGTTAGATCCACTATGGACTGGACTCTCTCACTATTATGTTAGATCCACTATGGACTGGACTCTCACTATTATGTTAGATCCACTATGGACTGGACCCTCACTATTATGCTAGATCCACTATGGACTGGACTCTCACATTATTATGCTAGATCCACTCGACGTTCATTGCACCGGTCACCCGGGGGGGTCCCCACATCTGCGGTCCCCTCCAAGGTTTCTCATTGTCCCATTGGGTTGAGTTTTTCCTTGCCCTGATGTGGGACCTGAGCCAAGGATGTCGTTGTGGCTTGTGCGGCCCTTTGAGACTCTCGTGATTTAGGGCTATATAAGTAAACATTGATTGATTGATTGATTGACTTAAAATTATTTTTCTCAAAACGTGACAGTGCGCCTTATAACCCGGTGCGCCTAATGTAAGGAATAAGTTTGGTTGAGCTCACCAACCTCGAAGCTATTTTATTTGTACGTGGTACCGAAAATTAACCGAATTGTGACCTCTAAACCGAGGTACGTACCGAACCGAAAATGTTTGTGTACCGTTAGACCCCTAGTCCACCCTCTGGTATGCAGTGGTTCAGGTGTTGAAAAGTTATACCCTGTGGGGTGTCCTAATTTTTGCACACAAACGTATGGCAACGAGTCCAAGAGTGCACTGAATCCTTGTCATGTTCTAATCAGGAAGCAGCTGAGGAATAAAAGACACACACACACACACACACACACACACACACACACACACACACACACACACACACACGTGCAGCCATTTTGCTGGTCTGCTTCCAATGTAATGATTTAAAGTTCAACCACTTGAATGACTTTCATGTTTGCAGGCAACAGACCTTGTCAGGTGCCCACGTGGCCTCTGGTGACTCCTAGAGGAGGCACTTTGTAACTAACTTTTGTCTTCCCACTAATGCTTGCATTTTCATGTTTTAAATTTCCGTCCTTTTTGACCATTTTCTCTCCCGTCCTTCCAGAGCGCTCACTTGGTGGTGATCGACGCACTGATGACGGTGGGAGCCTCTGAGACGGTGACCTTGGCCAAGGCTGGCGGTTCTGCTGAGCTTCTGGGCGGGTCTTCCAGCTGGACAGATGCTGTGCTCCACTGGGTTAACGCGGTGAGGGTTGCACTATTTTAACAACAAACATGGGAAACACCACTGCAAGCCACAATAATAAACATATTGGTAAATAATATCAGCATTAATATCTTTGTTCTACTCAAAGTGTGACAATTTGATCGTGTTAGTGAGCAGGATTTTACAAGAGCTACAAAATGTACACAAAACTACGTGGTGTCAGGTTCAAACACTGATGACATTTATCAAACAGGCAAGAAGCAAGGAATCATGCAGAGACAGAGTTCAATTTGTTCAACTCAGTGTCACGTTTTGATCGTGTTAGTGTGCAGGATTTTACAAGAGCTACAAAATGTACACAAAACTACATGGTGTCAGGTTCAAACACTGATGACATTTATTAAACAGACAAGATATTATCGGCCGATAAATGCGTTAAAATGTAATATAGGAAATTATCGGTATCGGTTTTTTTATTATCAGTTTTTTTATTTTATTTTCTATTTTATTTATTTTTTATTAAATCCACATAAAAAACACAAGATACACTTACAATTAGTGCACCAACCCAAAAAACCTCCCTCCCCCCATTTACACTCATTCACACAAAAGGGTTGTTTCTTTCTGTTATTAATATTCTGGTTCCTACATTATATATCAATATACATCAATACAGTCTGCAAGGGATACAGTCCGTAAGCACACATGATTGTGCGTGCTGCTGCTCCACTAATAATACTAACCTTTAACAGTTAATTTTACAAATTTTCATTAATTACTAGTTTCTATGTAACCGTTTTTATATTGTTTTACTTTCTTTTTTATTCAAGAAAATGTTTTTAATTTATTTCTTATTTTATTTGATTCATTTTTTTTAAAAAGTACCTTATCTTCACCATACCTGGTTGTCCAAATTAGGCATAATAATGTGTTAATTCCACGACTGTATATATCGGTTGATATCGGTATCGGTAATTAAAGAGTTGGACAATATCGGCATATCGGCTATCGGCAAAAAGCCATTATCGGACATCCCTAATTCTAACACATGGGTACATTTTGGTGCAGATCTGGTTAAAGATGCAGATATTTTTTTAACCTTCTGCCTGTTACAGCCTGCTTGTATTGGGTCCAAGTGGGGGCAGTTCCCCACCACATCCAGCAGAGGGAGCAGTTTTTCAAAAAAGCTTTGGCTCTCACTTTGTAATGTGCACTACTCCCACCTATAGGACCGGAGTTGATTGGTATCAATCAATTCTATTCTCAGATATGCATTTATAGTTAATGTCGTAGTCCGACAGGGTTGTCACGATACCAGAATGTATTCACCTATATCGATATCTGTGAATTTCCACGATTCACGATACATATTCGATACCACAACTTTAAATAAAAACACTGAACCCACGTACTTTTAAATGTACTGCTTTGTTAAAAACTGTTTTAAACTTATTATACTTAAGATAATCTAAGTCACAGGTGTCAAACTCAAGGTGGGGGGGCCAGAGACATCATTTTATCTGGCACCTAGAAATGACATGTGTCAATAAAGTACTTAATATTTTCCCACTAAATGTAATAATTGTTTTCATTTTGACAGAAAAAATATATGTACTGCATGAAATTGCATGCCTTTTAAACTTTAATAGTATCCATTATTGCAACACATATTACAGTATATAATCATACTTTCCAAACATGCTTTTGTCTAAATAAAAATACTTAACTTTACAGCAAACTGCCCTTCAAATTAATAAAATTTACAATACATTTTACGTTGTTCTTTGCAGCATATTACTGTAAATTGAAAAAAAACTACTGTTTTTTGCGTTAAAATTCTGTTGACTGAGCTGCCAGTTTTTGACTGTAAAATCTACAGTTGTTGTTTTTAACTTTGTATTACCGTAAATGGAAATATTTGTTTTTACGGTAGAAAAACCGGCAGCTAAGTTGCCTGAATTAAAAAAAAAGAACATGTACTGTTTTTCCATTAATAATATCATGTTGTGAAAACAATGTAAATTTAACACAAAAATTGTGGCAACTAAGCTGCCAGCTTTTTCTGTTAAAACCCCCCCAAAAAACTGTAGTACTGTTTTTCCATTTACTGTAAAATGCTGTAAAAACAACAAAAAAACACTATTTTACAGTAAAATTTTGTAAATGTAAAGTTTTTAGTCTACTTAAAACAATTTGTATAATTAATAAAGAAATCCAGAGGCAAATTCATTAGGGATGTCCGATATTGTTTTTGAACACTGACTTTTTGCATTGCAGCTCCAAGGAACTCAAAAACATTAAACCTGAATGTATTCATTTTTCAATACACTGGCAAAATTTTTTTTTAAACATTTTCACATTATCGGTATTGTTTGTAGAATTTGGAGGACAAAAAAAGTAATTTATTCCATTTTGAAATAAGGCCCTAACTAGAGATGTCCGATATCGGCATGACGATATCGGCCGATAAATGCTTTAAAATGTAATATCGGAAATTATTGGTATCGGTTTCATAATTATCGGTTTCAAAAATTAAAATTCATGACTTTTTAAAACGCCGCTGTGTACACGGACGTAGGGAGAAGTACAGAGCGCCAATAAACCTTAAAGGCACTGCCTTTGCGTGCCGGCCCGGTCACATAATATCTACGGCTTTTCACACACACAAGTGAATGCAAGGCATACTTGGTCAACAGCCATACAGGTCACGCTGAGGGTGGCCGTATAAACAACTTTAACACTGTTACAAATATGCGCCACACTGTGAACCCACACCAAACAAGAATGACAAACACATTTCGGGAGAACATCCGCACCGTAACAGAACATAAACACAACAGAACAAATACCCAGAACCCCTTGCAGCACTAACTCTTCCGGGACGCTACAATATACACCCCCGCTACCCCCTATCCCTAAACTTCCCCCAACCCCGCCCACCTCAACCTCCTCGTGCTCTCTCAGGGAGAGCATGTCCCAAATTCCAAGCTGCTGTTTTGAGGCATGTTAAAAAAAAAATAATGCACTTTGTGACTTCAATAATAAATATGGCAGTGCCATGTTGGCATTTTTTTTTCCATAACTTGAGTTGATTTATTTTGGAAAACCTTGTTACATTGTTTAATGCAGTGGTCCCCAACCACCGGGCCGCAAAAGAAATAAAAAAAAATGAAATCAACATAAAAAACACAATATATACATTATATATCAATGTAGATCAATACAGTCAGCAGGGATACAGTCCCCCCCCCCCCACCCCCACCGGTCCGTGGAACAAATTTTCAAGCGTTGACCGGTCCGCAGCTACAAAAAGGTTGGGGACCACTGGTTTAATGCATCCAGCGGGGCATCACAACAAAATTAGGCATAATAATGTGTTAATTCCACCACTGTATATATCAGTATCGGTTGGTATCGGAATCTGTAATTAAGAGTTGGACAATATCGGGATATCGGCAAATAAGCCATTATCGGACATCTCTACCTGTCATCATTTGGTATTGTGAGCTTTTATTTTCAACTTGGGCTCCATAAAAGCTTTAACAAGCATCTGTTTGAATGTGTTCAGATCAACCAGAGACTGAGGGAGCTCACAGACGCAGGCCACAATGAACCAAGCGTGCCAGAAAGTGACCCCCAGCCTCTCCAGCCCTCTGTGAGTATGTCATGCAGCTCTGTCTTCACATCATGTTGCTGCTTCTGCTACATTTGCAAGCTGATCTATTTTCTTCTGCCGCACATTTGAATTGTTGACGCCAAAACAAGATGGCCGTGTCATTACGAGTCCTTGTTGTGTTGAAACTCTCTGTGCTCCTGTCCTCCGTCTCTCTGTTTCCTTCCTGCGCTCACTCCTCTTTGACAGTGTCCTACTCGCTGGTATTGGAAACTAGTTCCTGTAAGTTCCCTTTTTTCCCCTTTCCCTTCCTTCTCCACTTCCATCCTTGCAGTGTCTTCATCACTTTTATCATCCAGTATCTGACAGGTCAGGCTTCCTTTTTTGTTCCGCGTTGTTTGCTTTGTGCAAGTGTTGCAGACTGTGGATAGAAGTGCAGGTTGCGAGTGGGTTGGTGTGGATAGAAGTGCAGGTTGCGAGTGGGTTGGTGTGGATAGTAGTGCAGGTTGCGAGTGGTCAAAGTTAACACGCATGTTTAGTTTCATCTGCCTTGCCTGCAAATGTCCTCTCACAACTTGCATGTATTTACTTGCATTCTTTTTTTACACTTTGATCATAAATGCGTTAAAATGTAATATCGGAAATTATCGGTATCGTTTTTTTTATTATCTGTATCGGTTTTTAAAAAAAAAATTTTTTTTTAATTTTTATTTTATTTATTAAATCAACATAAAAAACACAAGATACACTTACAATTGGTGCACCAACCCAAAAAACCTCCCTCCCCCCATTTCTTTCTGTTATCAATATTCTGGTTCCTACATTATATATCAATACAGTCTGCAAGGGATACAGTCCGTAAGCACACATGATTGTGCGTGCTGCTGCTCCACTAATAGTACTAACCTTTAACAGTTAATTTTACTCATTTTCATTCATTACTAGTTTCTATGTAACTGTTTTTATATTGTTTTACTTTCTTTTTTATTCAAGAAAATGTTTTTAATTTAGTTATCTTATTTATTTATTTTTTTAAAAAAGTACCTTATCTTCACCATACATGGTTGTCCAAATTAGGCATAATGTGTTAATTCCACGACTGCATGTATCGGTTGATATCGGTATCGGTTGATATCGGTATCGGTAATTAAATAGTTGGACAATATCGGAATATCGGATATCGGCAAAAAGCCATTATCGGACATCCCTAGTTTATTTTTAAACAATGAACACTTCTTATAGCCAAAATAAATGACTAATTTTCAAAATTATGCCTAATTTTGTTAATAATGGCTTCTTTGCCGATATTCCGATATTGTCCAACTCTAAATTACCGATTCCGATATCAACCGATACCGATATATACAGTTGTGGAATTAACACATTATTATGCCTAATTTTGTTAATAATGGCTTCTTTGCCGATATTCCGATATTGTCCAACTCTAAATTACCGATTCCGATATCAACCGATACTGATATATACCGTTGTGTAATTAACACATTATTATGCTTAATTTTGTTAATAATGGCTTCTTTGCCAATATCCGATATTCCGATATTGTCCAACTCTTAAATACCGATTCCGATATCAACCGATACCGATATATACCGTTGTGGAATTAACACATTATTATGCTTAATTTTGTTAATAATGGCTTCTTTGCCAATATCCGATATTCCGATATTGTCCAACTCTTAAATACCGATTCCGATATCAACCGATACCGATATATACCGTTGTGGAATTAACACATTATTATGCCTAATTTTGTTAATAATGGCTTCTTTGCCGATATCCGATATTCCGATATTGTCCAACTCTTAATTACCGATTCTGATATCAACCGATACCGATATATACCGTTGTGGAATTAACACATTATTATGCTTAATTTTGTTAATGGCTTCTTTGCCGATATCCGATATTCCAATATTGTCCAACTCTTAATTACCGATTCCGATATTAACCGATACCGATATATACAGTTGTGGATTAACACATTATTATGCCTAATTTTGTTAATAATGGCTTCTTTGCCGATAGCCGATATTCCGATATTGTCCAACTCTTAAGTACCGATTCCGATATCAACCGATACCGATATATATAGTTGTGGAATTAACACATTATTATGCCTAATTTTGCTAAGAATGGCTTCTTTGCCGATATTCGATATTCCGATATTGTCCAACTCTTAATTACCGATTCCGATATCAACCGATACCGATATATACCGTTGTGGAATTAACACATTATTATGCCTAATTTTGTTAATAATGGCTTCTTTGCCGATATCCGATATTCCGATATTGTCCAACTCTTAATTACCGATTCCAATATCAAACGATACCGATATATACAGTTGTGGAATTAACACATTATTATGCCTAATTTTTACCTGGTTGTCCAAATTAGGCATAATAATGTGTTAATTCCACGACTGTATATATCGGTTGATATCGGTATCGGTTGATATCGGTATCGGTAATTAAAGAGTTGGACAATATCGGCATATCGGATATCGGCAAAAAGCCATTATCGGACATCCCTACCTTGTGCAATTATGTTCACACATCTGAAAACAGTTTAGCTCGTTACAGAAGCTACAAAACGGACCTTCCTTTGAGCAGGTTGAGTTTCTGGAGCATCACATTTGTGGGGTCAAACGCTCAAAATGGCCAGAAAAAGAGAACTTTCATCTGAAACTCGACAGTCTATTCTTTTTTTTTTTTTAAAGTACCTTATCTTCACCATACATGGTTGTCCAAATTAGGCATAATAATGTGTTAATTCCACGACTGCATATATCGGTTGATATCGGTATCGGTAATTAAAGAGTTGGACAATATCGGAATATCGGATATCGGCAAAAAGCCATTATCGGACATCCCTAGTTTATTTTTAAACAATGAACACTTCTTATAGCCAAAATAAATGACTAATTTTCATTTTTAAAATTATTATTTGAAAAAATAAAAATACTATTTATCAATACCAAAAATGTACCATAAAAATATCACTTTATAGTGTAAAATTGTTTCTTTTCTCCATTTTAAATGAAGCCCTTATAGTTTTAGAAATCTTCACAGAAGTCTTTGCTTCTTTTTGTTTGTGTAAATGTACAAGGATATTCTTTTTTTCTTTTGTAAAAATCAAATAACACAAACTTTATGCCCAAAAAATGTGCAATAAATATTAAAGCAATTAGGAAAACAAATGGCGAAAAGCCATTATCGGACATCCCTACTTTGATCTCCTCTATTTATATTCTGCACCTACTGCACTGCAAAAAGTCAGTGTTCAAAAACAAGAAAAAAAAAATACAAACATTAGCGGTATTTTATTTGAACTAAGCAAAATTATCTGCCAATAGAGCAAGAAAATTTGACTTGTCAAGACTTTCCAAAACAAATCAAATTAGCTAACCTCAATGAACCCAAAAATACCTTAAAATAAGTATATTCTCACTAATAACAAGTGCACTTTTCTTGGTAGAAAAAAAAAGAGACCTTTTTGCTCAATATGTGGAAAAATATTCTTAAATGAAGTAAATGCTAGTGCCATTATCTTGACATAATGATATGCGCTCGGCATTACATTTCTTGAAACCAGCAAACTTATATTAAAAACTAATTTATTGTTCTTAATGCAGGGGTGTCCAAAGTGCGGCCCGCAGCTAGTTGTTTAGCGGCCCGCCACACATTCTGGAAATGCTATTGCAAAAATTAAAAATAAACATTAAAAAAAGTGGAATGAGGTGAAATATAAAGAGGAAAAATTGCAATGTTGACACAAAAGCTGCCATGCAGGCTGTTTGTTTTTCTTTTGTCTTTCTTTATTTTGCTTTTTTTGCCATTGCTCAAAAAAAAAATTTAAATTTTTTTTTTTATATTCAATGTTATAATCAATTATTGACCTATTCAAGGCTCCAATTACTTCAAATATTTCGCTTTAAAATGTTTTATGTGGAAAATATTGCATATATTGTGTGGTTGCCATATAAAAACAATGTTTTCTTTGACATAAGAGCATAAAACAAACAGGACAGATATATCTGAAGTTGATCTCGTAATTTAAGTGTTGAAAGTAAAACAAATATATGATAAAAATGTATCACTATATGAGTAGGGGACCTTTTGGATCCCAAATATATTTAATGAGATTTTATTTATCTTTTCACTGTGATTGATCAAAAATAATGAATTAAAATCAATGGTGTCCTGTAGGGATGTCCGATAATGGCTTTTTGCCGATATCCGATATTCCGATATTGTCCAACTCTTTAATTACCGATACCGATATCAACCGATACTGATATATACAGTCGTGGAATTAACACATTATTATGCCTAATTTGGACAACCAGGTATGGTGAAGATAAGGTTGTTTTAAAAAAAAAAAAAAATTAAGATAAATTAAAAACATTTTCTTGAATACAAAAGAAAGTAAAACAATATAAAAACAGTTACATAGAAACTAGTAATTAATGAAAATGAGTAAAATTAACTGTTAAAGGTTAGTACTATTAGTGGACCAGCAGCACGCACAATCATGTGTGCTTACGGACTGTATCCCTTGCAGACTGTATTGATATATATTGATATATAATGTAGGAAGCAGAATATTAATAACAGAAAGAAACAACCCTTTTGTGTGAATGAGTGTAAATGGGGGAGGGAGGTTTTTTGGGTTGGTGCACTAATTGTAAGTGTCTCTTGTGTTTTTTATGTGGATTTAATAATAAAACAGAACAAAAAAAACAAAAAACGATACCGATAATAAAAAAAACGATACCGATCATTTCCGATATTACATTTGAAAACATTTATCGGCCGATAATATCGGCAGGCCGATATTATCGGACATCTCTAGTGTCCTGCATTGTTGATCTTTTTAGGGTTTCAATTACTTCACATCAAACATTGCTTTCTGAAGGTTTTGGGCGGTGGGGAAAATACTGCATATTTCACTTTTACTATAACAAACAAAGTTGTCTTTGACAGAAAAGGCATACAACCTTTATTTTAACGTTATATCAACCTGAAGTTGATGTAGAGATTTACTGTAAGCGTTTATCCATCCATAAATAAAAATAATGATAATTTGACTTATCTTTTACATTTTAATGACTGAGACTCTTTATATTTATATATTTTGTTATGATTTGAAAATGAAAAATATCAAAATGGCCCCTGCTTGCTTTAATTTTTTTTGTGTGCGGCCCTCAATGGAAAAAGTGTGGACACCCCTGTCTTAATGGAAAGGCAACAAGGCAAGCGCTTGTTACTCTCGGGGTCTCCTAGCCGCTCAGGCAAATCATATTGTCTAAAAATGCATTTTTCCATCGAGAACATGACATCATCGCGCCAAGTGCGTGCTCTTTCAGTCATTTAGTGCACATATATACAGCCCGGCCCCCGGCCACAATATTTTTTTATTGTAATTTTGAAGAATTTATCTGAATGTGCATGAACTATTTCTGTTCAAAATTATTTGAAATGTTAAATGTTTAAATATTAACTGTCAGTTTACTGTACTTTGCCAACTGTACTACTATATGGGTACGTGTTTTCTATTGTTTCATTGAAAATAACACAGCAAAGTCCATTTGGCTGTCATCTGTTTTAATTATGACACACAATTGTGTCAAAGTCATGATTTTTTTTTTCATGCTTTAAATAAAAAAATTATTACTTTAAAAAAGTAGTTTTATACTTGTGAGTGGAGATGTCCGATAATGGCGTTTTTGACGATATTCCGATATTGTCCAACTCTTAACTACGGATTCCGATATCAACCGATATATACAGTTGTGGAATTAACACATTATTATGCCTAATTTTGTTAATAATGGCTTCTTTGCCGATATTCCGATATTGTCCAACTCTAAATTACCGATTCCGATATCAACCGATACCGATATATACAGTTGTGGAATTAACACATTATTATGCCTAATTTTGTTAATAATGGCTTCTTTGCCGATATTCCGATATTGTCCAACTCTAAATTACCGATTCCAATATCAACCGATACCGATATATACCGTTGTGTAATTAACACATTATTATGCTTAATTTTGTTAATAATGGCTTCTTTGCCGATATTCCGATATTCCGATATTGTCCAACTCTTAAATACCGATTCCGATATCAACCGATACCGATATATACCGTTGTGGAATTAACACATTATTATGCCTAATTTTGTTAATAATGGCTTCTTTGCCGATATCCGATATTCCGATATTGTCCAACTCTTAATTACCGATTCTGATATCAACCGATAATATATATACCGTCGTGGAATTAACACATTATTATGCTTAATTTTGTTAATAATGTCTTCTTTGCCGATATCCGATATTCCAATATTATCCAACTCTAAATTACAGATTCCGATATTAACCGATACCGATATATACAGTTGTGGAATTAACACATTATTATGCCTAATTTTGTTAATGGCTTCTTTGCCGATATCCGATATTCCGATATTGTCCAACTCTTAATTACCGATTCCGATATCAACCGATACGATATATACAGTTGTGGAATTAACACATTATTATGCCTAATTTTGTTAATAATGGCTTTTTTGCCAATATCCGATATTCTGATATTGTCCAACTCTTAATTACCGATTCTGATATCAACCGATAATGTATATACCGTTGTGAAATTAACACATTATTATGCTTAATTTTGTTAATGGCTTCTTTGCCGATATCCGATATTCCAATATTGTCCAACTCTAAATTACCGATTCCGATATCAACCGATACCGATATGTACAGTTGTGGAATTAACACATTATTATGCCTAGATTTGTTAATAATGTCTTCTTTGCCGATATCCGATATTCCGATATTGTCCAACTCTAAATTACCGATTCCGATACCGATATATACCGTTGTGGAATTAACACATTATTATGCTTAATTTTGTTAATGTCTTCTTTGCCGATATCCGATATTCCGATATTGTCCAACTCTTGATTACCGATTCCGATATCAACCGATACCGATATATACAGTAGTGGAATTAACACATTATTATGCCTAATTTTGCTAATAATGGCTTCTTTGCCGATATCCGATATTCCGATATTGTCCAACTCTAAATTACAGATTCTGTTATCAACCGATACCGATATATACCGTTGTGGAATTAACACATTATTATGCCTAACTTTGTTAATAATGGCTTCTTTGCCGATATCCGATATTGTCCAACTCTAAATTACCGATTTCGATACCAACCGATACCGATACAAACAGTCGTGGAATTAACACATTATGCCTAATTTTGTTGTGATGCCCCGCTGGATGCATTAAACAATGTAACAAGGTTTTCCAAAATAAATCAACTCAAGTTATGGAACAAAAATGCCAACATGGCACTGCCATATTTATTATTGAAGTCACAAAGTGCATTATTTTTTTTCAACATGCCTCAAAACAGCAGCTTGGGTGTGTGTATTGTAGCGTCCCGTAAGAATTTGTGCTGCAAGGGGTTCTGGGTATTTGTTCTGTTGTGTTACGGTGCGGATGTTCTCCCGAAATGTGTTTGTCATTCTTGTTCGGTGTGGGTTCACAGTGTGGCGCATATTTGTAACAGTGTTAAAGTTGTTTATACGGGCACCCTCAGTGTGACTTGTATGGCTGTTGACCAAGTATGCCTCGCATTCTCCTGTGTGTGTGAAAAGCCGTAGATATTATGTGACTGGGCCGGCACGCAAAGGCAGTGCCTTTAAGGTTTATTGGCGCTCTGTACTTCTCCCTACGTCCGTGTACACAGCGGCGTTTTAAAAAGTCACACATTTTACTTTTTGAAACCGATACCGATAATTTTCGATATTACATTTTAAAGCATTTATCGGACTGCCGATATTATCGGACATCCCTACTTGTGAGTGTTGATGACACAGCTTTGCAACAGTTGATATTCTAGTTTCAAGCATGTTTTACTCAATATAGGTCATCAAATCTCAGCTGTAATATCTTACTGAGATCATTTAGGACCAAAACACTTAAAACAAGTAAAACACTCTAACATAAAATCTGCTTGGTTAGTAGAATGATCTTATCAGACAGAAAATAAGCAAATATCACCCTTATTTGAGATATTTCATCTTACTTAATTTCACTTTTTGCAGTGTGCACGCAGGCATTTTTTAATGTTGTTGTGATATTTCTGCTCCAGCTGCGCTATAGAAAGGACAAAGTTCAATCCAAACAGAATCCCATTTTCCCGACGGTGAATGAAGTCCAAGACTTGTCTAACGGCTGTGCCGTCGCCGCCGTCATACATTATTACTGCCCCGGCCTGCTGAGACTGGAAGGTAACTAACCAACCAAAACACGTGCGGCTCATCTTAAACGTGCGGCGCTTTTGACACATGTCCGGTTTTTTCCTCTCCGCCAGACGTCTGCATGAAGGAGACCATGTCGGCCGCCGACAGCCTGTACAACCTGCAGTTTGTCCGCGAGTTCTGTGACAGCTGCCTGAAGAGCTGCTGCCAGTTAACCTTGGAGGACATGTTGTACTCGCCAAAGGAGCTACGGGTACTTATAACACAACAATAACAACGAGCGTCTCACTTTTCCTCATTTTTGCATGTTTTTCTGTATTTAGCTTAATTTGCTGAGTTTCCTCGCCGAGCTGCTTCACTGGTTTGAAGTGCAAAGGCCAGACTTTGTTCAACCAGTAGGCACATCAGGTACGTGTCACTCATAAGAATTGAATATTTGTTACATCTTGATGCTTATGTTGACTTATTTTAGATGTCTCCACACCAGCGACGCCTAGTGGTGGGAGTGGTACAAGGTGCTGTACCTCAAACTACATTCAGTTTGCATGAAGCATTTTTCTTTTATTTGACTGAAAATGATTTTTTCTGTTCTATAGCATCTCTACGTCAATCCTCAAGAAACCCTTTCTCCCCATTTCCTCCTCTGCATCAGGTGAGCTGTCAGGTTCAAACACTGATGACGCCTATTAAACAAGACAAGAAGCAAAGAATTAAACGGAGACAGAATTCAATTTGGCTCGATTTGAGGAGAGACGCTTGGACATCTGCACCCTCGTACAGTGTCATTACACTGCAAAAAGTCAGTGTTCAAAAACAATTAAAAAAAATACAAAAATGAGGGGTATTTTATTTGAACTAAGCAAAATTATCTGCAAATAGAACAAGAAAATTTGGCTTTCCAAAACAAGTAAAATCATTTAACCTCAATGAACCCCAAAATACCTTCAAATAAGTATATTCTCACTAATAACAAGTGCACTTTTCTTGGTAGAAAAAAAAGAGACCTTTTTGCTCAATATGTTGAAAAATATTCTTAAATGAAGTAAATGCTAGTGCCATTATCTTGACATAATGATATTACATTTCTTGAAACCAGCCAACTTATACTAAAAACTAGTTTATTGTTCATAATGGAAAGGCAACAAGGCAAGCGCTTGTTACTCTTGGGGTCTCCTAGCCGCTCAGGCAAATCATATTGTCTAAAAATGCATTTTTCCATCGACAACATGACATCATCGCGCCAAGTGCGTGCTCTTTCAGTCAATTAAGTGCGCATGTATACAGCCCGGCACCCGGCCACAATTTTTTTTATTGTAATTTTGAAGAATTTATCTGAATGTGCATGAGCTACTTCTAAATCACTAATCCTCGCCTCCATGGCGACAAATAAAGTGAGTTTCTTACAAGTATTATTATCACTGGAGGACGAGGAATAGCTAAACATGCTTCACTACACACCGTAGGAGGATACAATAGCTCACCGGCGTCACAATGTAAACAAATGCCACGGGCGGATCTACACCTGACATCCACTGTAATGATACCAAGTACAGGAGCGTATCTATTCGATCCAACTATGATTACATCGACATTTTTTAGCATCACAAAATCTATTTTCGTTTTTTTAACATTTATATTATGATTTTAAACCATCCCTGGACACATGAGGACTTAAATTATGACCAATGTATGATCCTGTTACTACTTGGTGTCGGATTGATACCCAAATTGTGGTATCATCCAAAACTAATGTAAAGGATCCAAACCACAGAAGAATAAGTGATTATTACATTTTAACAGACGTGTAGATCGAACATGTTAAGACAGAAAGTAAGCAGATATTAACAGTAAATAACTGGATTAATAATTCATTTTCCACCACTTGTCCTTAATAATGTGTACAAAATAATAGGTGTATAAATGACACAATATGTTACTGCATATGTCAGCAGACTAATTAGGAGTCTTTGTTTGTTTACTTACTACTAAAAGACAAGTTGTCTAGTATGTTCACTATTTTATTTAAGGACAAACTTTCAATAATAAACATGTTTAATGCAGTGATGTGCAGTGAGGTTCATGTCAGGTGAGGCACTGACTTCATCACAGTCAGATTTACAAACATATGAACCCTAAAGAGTATCTTATTCACCATTTGATTGGCAGCAGTTAACGGGTTATGTTTAAAAGCTCATACCAGTATTCTTCCCTGCTTGGCACTCGGCATCAAGGGATGGATTTGGGGGTTAAATCACCAAAACTGATTCCCGGGCGCGCCCACTGCTGCTGCCCACTGCTGCTGCCCACTGCTGCTGCCCACTGCTCCCCTCACCTCCCAGGGGGTGAACAAGGGGATGGGTCAAATGCAGAGGACAAATTTCACCACACCTAGTGTGTGTGTGACAATCATCTGTACTTTAACTTAACTTTTAACTTTACACATACAAACTGTAGCACACAAAAAAGCACTTTTAATAAAAAAACGTTATTATGGTCTTACCTTTACTTATAAATGAAGTCCGTGCGCCGCTCCTTCTGAACAAAAGCATCAATAACTTGTTTATAGAAGTCTTCCTTATCTTTCTTCAGTTTTAAGTCCCTCTGTCTCGATGGAGATCTTCCTTTAATTATTACCTCCTGCTTCGATTGAAAGTCCAGTTTAGAAAACTGTTTTATTTTAGATATGTAATCCTCCATGGTAAAAGTCCAGGCAAGAGGAAAAAATAAACGCTGCACTTGACTTGCTAACTGTTGCTGCTTGTTGTCACTTATTCTGCAGCCGAGTAGTCTCAAGAATGATCCCTGGGATCACTAGCGCCCTCTACCACCATGAGGCGGGATTACTGCGAGCCTCACCCAGGGCGTCTTCGCAGCCGTTTTATGATCGCTCAGCACAAGAAATACGTCGCACACATACAGTTGTTGACAAAATACACTGTACATTATATACCTCAGTTAATTAAACTATGGAAATGTATAATATAATTCATATAGCAATACAGTCTCACTGCACAGCAGGACAGCAGTTAGCCGAGTCATTGCGCAATCCATGGTGAGGCTCAACTGGCTGGTGACTCACCGCAAGTCTCTTCTCAGTATTTGAACGGCAAATGTGTCAGCGATTTTGAATAAAAATAATCTAAAACCGGTGAAGTTAAATGGAAAATAACTTTATAGTATAATCACTGGATACATATAACAATTTAATTAATTTTTTTTCTTTTTACATTTTTTTTCTTTCCATGATGGCACGTGAGGCCCCGCCTCACCTGCCTCCCCTGACTGCACGTCACTGGTTTAATGTACCCTAAGATTTTTTGTTAAAGTAAAGCCAATAATGCAATTTTTTTTGGTGGTCCCCTTTATTTAGAAAAGTACCGAAAAGTATTGAAATATATTTTGGTAGCGGTACCAAAATATTGACTACTGCTCACTAGTGTTAAAAAAAGTTAAAGTACCAACGATTGTCACACACACACTAGGTGTGGCGAAATTATTCTCTGCATTTGACCCGTCACCCTTGATCACCCCCTGGGAGGTGAGGGGAGCAGTGAGCAGCAGAAGTGACCGCGCCCGGGAATCAGTTTTGGTGATTTAACCCCCAATTCCAACCCTTGATGCTGAGTGCCACATATCTGAGTTATTGTGCAGTGCATGCCTTTACATTCGTGTGTCTCACTGTACTCAGGGTCTTTGAATCAGTCTACCTCAATGTCTCATTTAGAAGGAGTCGGAAAGTCTTGGACTAAAAAACACAGGTGTGTACTCGCCGCTGCGTCACCACGCTTGATGCATTCTTCTACTTACACTTTCTGATTGGTTTTTATCAGGCCCCTGTCGGCCGTGTCCTTCAGCATCCCCTTTGGCCTGGACAGCGACGTGGACATCGTGATGGGCAACCCTGTGATAACCCGCTCTGTGAGCTCGGACCAGCTTCACCCGTCGAATCATAACGCGACACGGTCCACATTTAGTCCTCTGGTGGACCTCGGCACACCGCCTGCTTCCAACGGCGTCCACAGAGCCTCCTGGTCCACGCAGAGTCCCAGTCATCCGGTAGTAATGGAGAATGGCGTCAGCCCAACTGAAACTGGAGAGCTGCCGACCATCGAAGAGGCCCTTCAGATTATTCACAATGAAAGTAAGATGGAGCCTCGCTTGCATCCTGACGGCGCTCCTGATGGCTTCTACCTGCACTCTCCAGACGACCCGGCTAGTTCCAGACACCACAGGAACTTGCCGTCCGTCAGCTCCTCTGCTCCGACGCGTTCAGGAGTGCTGCACCGGCCTGCGAGAGAGTCCAAAGACCCCACTCGGACTAGAAACGCTTCTGAATGCTCAAGAGACGACGACTCGGTCTTAAGAGACGGCAGCGTGGACTCGGACGGGTCGGAAGACACGCCCCGGGCTCAGTCCACTCCCAGCACTCCCGCCGGCGCACACGCAGATAGACGCAGCAGTAAGGAGGGGTCGGACAGCGGCGTGAAGATGACCAGCTTTGCGGAGCGCAAGAAGAAGCAAAGCGAAGATTCTCGCAAAGTCAGCGACCCAGCTATACCCCAATCCACCTCCTGGGAGATCAAGTCCGAAGAAATCCCCAGCCCTCAGCTCAATAACGAGATGTCCGAGCTCGGGGTTCGTCTCGAGGAAAAACGTCGAGCCATCGAAGCCCAGAAGAAGCGCATCGAGGCCATCTTTGCAAAGCACCGGCAACGGTTGGGCAAGAGCGCTTTCCTGCAGTTGAAGAAGGAGCAGCGGCAGGACGACGGCGAGGCCGAAGGAGGTCAATTCAGCGCCTCCTCGACGGAGGAAGACCTCGCTCGGTTGACCCTGGAGGAGCGGCGGCCTAGTCTGGAAGAAGGAGAACCCTCTGTGAAAGACAAAAGTCGTGTTCAAGGTGGACCCACCAAAGAGAAGGCCAGTACGCCAGCAGAGAAGGGTGAAAAAACGGCACCGCTTGGCGACTACAACAATGCCGTGTCCAAGCTGACTGCAGCCCTGAGTTCCCTGCAGAGTGACATGCAGCGACTCACCGTGCAGCAGAACCAACTCATTCAGAAGAAAGCTCCCAGCAACAAATCCTGGGTCGTTCCACCCAGCCCCAAGACCTCCACCCCGACCCCATCCCCTGCCCGCTACTCGCGGGAATCCACTCGGGACTTCCATTCAACGACCCCTTCGCCATCCCGCAGGCTCACGAACCACATCACTCCTCCGAAGTCTCCCCAAGTGGTCCATCGCAGAACCCAGTCAGTGCCCCCTAAGAGCCCCAAACAAAGTCGCCACTCAAACCCAAAGTTCCCTGCCCTGTCCAGGGCCATTACAGCGCCGCAGAGTGTGGACCGCATCCCCCACCTCCGCCGCGTGAACCCCTCGCAAACTCAAATCCAGACTTCTTCCTCGTTTTCCATCGGCAACACTGAGAGCTTCGACGCCCTCCGCTCTTTGGCGGGGACGCCTGATTCCTCGGTGACGCTCACCCCCATGACGACACCCTCCCAGACTCCCCGTCCACCCGCAATTGACGCCCTCTCCGAAGTGGGCTCTATTGACTATGAAAGTATATTCGACATGGACCTGGAGCACAGGTCCTCGCAAAGCCCTACGGCTCGGAAGGAGGGCTGCAGTTCTGGTGCCCCGTCAGAGTGCTCCTTTGAGAGCGACGCCGCCCCTGCAGGGGCTGTGAACGGAAAGCGGAGTAGCCTGATTGAGATCTCGCTGTCTTCTCTGCACGGAGACGTAGAGGATGAGGAGGACCAAGTACCCGATCCTTTCTCAGACTCCATGAGTGACACGACCGAGCCAGAGACCAAAGGAGGAGGGGTTGGCTTTTTCTTCAAGGTAGGAGAGACACATCTTTTAATAGCGGCACCAATACTCAAGGTATTCAAATCAAAGAACATTTGTTGGGTTCTCCTAAGACCAAACGTTTAGGTGTAGAAGTATGTGCAGTTTGGTTGGGGATCCCTCAGTTCCTAAGAGAATAATAAATCTTAGAACTGGGATACGTTGGGATTGTTTGGTTCTCCTAAAACCAAACTTTTAGGTGTAGAAGTATGTGCAGTTTGGATGGGGATCCCTCAGTTCCTAAGAGAATAACAAATCCTAGAACTGGGATTCGTTGGGATTGTTTGGTTCTCCTAAGACCAAACTTTTAGGTGTAGAAGTATGTGCAGTTTGGTTGGGGATCCCTCAGTTCCTAAGAGAATGATAAATCCTAGAACTGGGATACGTTGGGATTGTTTGGTTCTCCTAAGACCAAACGTTTAGGTGTAGAAGTATGTGCAGTTTGGTTGGGGATCCCTCAATTCCTAAGAGAAGAACAAATCCTAGAACTGGGATATGTTAACGTACTTTATCTTGTTGCCAGGATGCCAAGGAGCGACCGGAGGATGAGATGGCTCTGAGAAGAGCCGCATTGCTCGAGAAACAGCAGAAAAGAACGGAGGAGATGAGGAGACGCAGGCTGGAGCAGGAAAAAGAATCCAAGTGAGAGTTCATCCCAAGACTTTTGCGCAATTGTACACCAGTTTCCTCACTGGCTTACCTGTACCACAGCAAGCCCCAGTGGATGGTCATTGAAGGCTGGGGCAATAAGAGCGAGGACCAGCCGCACACCCCCGGGACCCCTCCGGCACCGGGGACGCCCCCGGCAGAGAGAACGCCCCAGCGCAGAGGAGAGTTCACTCGGCAGGAGTACGAGCGCAGGCATCAGCTGAAGATCATGGAGGATCTGGACAAGGTGCTGAGGCAGAAACCCACCACGGTGCGCGGGGTGAAGAAGCAGAGACCCAAGACCGTGTTCCGGGACGACTCGGCCCTCGCCCACAGCCCCGTCAAAGGCCTTTTGGGTAAATAACTGCACACGTCTTTAGCACAGCCTATACAGTCGTCCTAATTCCATACATGGACAAAATGCCCGCCTTCTTCTTTTTTAGGCGGCAGGCTGAATAAAGTGTACTCGCACTCCACCATGAACCTGTCCTCCATGGCTAATGACTCTGGAGGCTTGACTGTCAGGAGGTCCGCCAGGTAACAGGGAGCCGTCATTCTTCAACGGAAGGTCTAGAGACGGGGACGTAAATCAGATAGAGATGGATAGATCAGATAGGTATTTATTGTCATTGCACAAGTACAACGAAACTTTGTTTTCAGCACAAACCCGTTCAAGATTAGACAAACAAACAGTGTACAGAGTTACAGAACAGGAACGCTGATGGGTCGCCACAAGGCGCCTCGTAAAAGATGGAAAAAAGGTAAAACGCTGGGGAAGAAGATGAGTAAAAAAATACAATCTAGACTGGGCTCCTAAGGGGGCCTAGTCTGGAGTGGGAGAAAACCTCCATGCCATGCACACATAAACGCGTGACATTTAATCACGACAAACTCGCAACAGAGGGGCGGGGAGTTGGGGCCCTGGAAGGCGACCGCTGCTATGAAGCGCTGCCAGCCGACCATCACCCCGAGGGGAAACAAGCGGTGGTGAAGGCGTGGGGTGGGGGAGGGGTTGTGTGTGCATGTGTGCCCAATTGTCTTGGGTCTGATGATGTAATGTTTTTTATAGACTGAGGCCGATCTGCAAATGTTCGACTCCAGGTGTCGTTGAGGAGGGAGGGAGGTCAAAAGCGTCCATCATTGAAGTGTCCTCGGGGGTGTTTTTCAGAACAGCCTGGTCCTGTTTTCACAGCGTCAAGGCCATTCGAGGGAGTCAAATCGTAGATTAGGATGTTTGTTTTCCGCGAGCAGACAAAACAATGACTTGTCTTTTCTATTCGTCCATGCTGGGTGCTCTCAAATTCAATTCAAAATTTTTTTTTTTATTTTACTCCCAACAGTCGTTCCCACTCGCCTTCCCGCCTCATGTCACCGGGGCGAATGAGTGCCCATAACGGAGACTGGGAGAACGGATCCACCGTCTCCTCTACCGCCTCCATCCCAGAATACACAGGTTGGTAGGACAACCATTTGCTTTGATCCTTTTTATTTTTTTTTCTGGCTTGACTGTGTGTTGTGTAATTCTCCTCCAAAACCCTTGGGGGCGGGGTTTTCCTGAGTGAACCACATCTCTTGTTGACTAGCTTAGTGGTAACTAATGGCCAACGAAGCGACTAGGGATCGGTACCTTTCATGTGTGAAACTCCGTAAATATGTCCCTGGACACGTGAGGACTTTGAATATGACCAATGTATGATCCTGTAACTACTTGGTATCGGATTGATACCCAAATTTGTGGTATCATCCAAAACTAATGTAAAGTATCAAAGAAGAGAAGAATAAGTGATTATTACATTTTAACAGAAGTGTAGATAGAACATGTTAAAAGAGAAAGTAAGCAGATATTAACAGTACATGAACATTAATAATCAATTTTTACAGCTTTTCCTTAATGTGTACAAAATAATAGGTGTATAAATGACACAATATGTTACTGCATATGTCAGCAGACTAATTAGGAGTCTTTGTTTGTTTACTTACTACTAAAAGACAAGTTGTCTAGTATGTTCACTATTTTATTTAAGGACTAACTTGCAATAATAAACATATGTTTCATGTACCCTAAGATTTGTTGTTAAAATAAAGCCAATAATGCCATTTTTGTGATCCCCTTTTATTTAGAAAAGTATCAAAAAGTACCGAAAAGTATCAAAATACATTTTGGTACCGGTACCAAAATATTTGTATCAGGACAACACTAATCTGTACCCTTGTAGCACCGACGGAATTCGGTCGGTGTCTGTAAAAGTACCAAATTTTACAGCCTTTGGTGGAAGTGACATCCAGATGGTTGACAAATGAATTAGGAACAATTTTCTTGTACATGTTGCTCAGAAAGCAGTGGAGAAGGTTTTTAAAAATGCTGCTTTGGAGGGGGAGGAGCCAGCTAGGATCACTTACTTTTCTTGCTCTTCATGGTATGTTTTTTTTTAGGGGCCGCCCTGTAACCAATACAGGTTACAAAGGAACCTATTGTATTTGTAAGGTTTTATTATTCTTTCTTTATTATTCCGCAGCTTTGCGCACTACTTTGCCCCCCTTAACATGCTTCAAAACTCACCAAATTTTACACACACATACAAAAAACCAAACCCCAAAAATCAAAACTGCTCTCTAGCGCCCCCTAGGAAGTAAATTGCCTCTAACTCCCACTAGGAATGTCATAGAGACATAAAACAAAAACCTCCATGTAGGTCTCACTTAGACCTACCTTTCATAATTTCACATCCTCGGGCAAAAACCAACAGGAAGTTGGCAATTTCCCCTTCAAGACAAAAAATGACTAAACACTCATTTTTGATTTTTGAGCTGTAATTTGACCCCCTTAAAATACTTCAAAACTCACCAAAATTCTCACACACATCGGGACTGGTAGAAATTGCGATCTGAAAACTGACATCCTTCAGCAAAAATCAACAGGAAGTTGGCAATTCCCCCTTCAAAACAAAAGTTTTGTAAAAACAGTCACTTTTGCCTCTTTGAGCTGTAATTTGACCCCCTTAACATGCTTCAAAACTCACCAAACTGGACACACGCATCAGGACTGGCAAAAATTGCGATCTAATAAAAAAAAAAACCAACCCCAAAACTCAAAATTGCGCTCTAGCGCCCCCTAGAAAGAAAACACAGACACAACTGCTCCTAGGAAGAAAACTCAGACAAAACTGCCTGTAACTTCCAGTAGGAATGTCTTAGAGACATGAAACAAAAACCTCTATGTAGGTCTCACTTAGACCTACCTTTCATAATTTCACATCCTCGGGCAAAAACCAACAGGAAGTTGGCAATTTCCCCTTCAAGACAAAAAATGACTAAAAACACTCATTTTTGATTTTTGAGCTGTAATTTGACCCCCTTAAAATACTTCAAAACTCACCAAAATTCTCACACACATCGGGACTGGTAGAAATTGCGATCTGAAAACTGACATCCTTCAGCAAAAGTCAACAGGAAGTTGGCAATTCCCCCTTCAAAACAAAAGTTTTGTAAAAACAGTCACTTTTGCCTCTTTGAGCTGTAATTTGACCCCCTTAACATGCTTCAAAACTCACCAAACTGGACACACGCATCAGGACTGGCAAAAATTGCGATCTAATAAAAAAAACAACAACCCCAAAACTCAAAATTGCGCTATAGCGCCCCCTAGAAAGAAAACACAGACACAACTGCTCCTAGGAAGAAAACTCAGACAAAACTGCCTGTAACTTCCAGTAGGAATGTCTTAGAGACATGAAACAAAAACCTCTATGTAGGTCTCACCTAGACCTACCTTTCATAATTTCACATCCTCGGGCAAAAACCAACAGGAAGTTGGCAATTTCCCCTTCAAGACAAAAAATGACTAAAAACACTCATTTTTTATTTTTGAGCTGTAATTTGACCCCCTTAAAATACTTCAAAACTCACCAAAATTCTCACACACATCGGGACTGGTGGAAATTGCGATCTAAAAAAAAGAAACCGAACCCCAAAACTCAAAATTGTGCTCTACATAATTTTTGAAAAAAACAGAGAAAAAACTGCTCCTCAGAGGAAAACTCTGACAAAACTGCTTGTAACTTCCGGTAGGAACGTCGTAGAGACATGAAACAAATACCTCTATGTAGGTCTCGCCTAGACCTACATTTCATAGATTGACATCCTTCAGCAAAAATCAACAGGAAGTTTGCTATTCCTCCTTCAAAACAAAATTTTTGTTACAACCGGTCACCAAACATCAAACGTTATCTCCTCTGAGCGCGTTTGTCGTTTCGGCTTCAAACTGCTACAGGAGAGAGATTGAACCCTTCTGATTAAACGTTCTGTACGGATTTTTGATAAGTGCTACCGTTTTGATTTTACGAGCCTTCAAAGACCCGCAGCACTAAAGCTGCTTCGCTGCTGTGATTTTACGCGCCGTCAAAGAAAACAACCACTGTGCCGCAGCACCTAGGAAAAAGACACAGACACAACTTCCTCTAACTCCCAGTACGAATATCGTAGAGACACGAAACAAAAACCTCTATGTAGGTCTCACTCAGGACTACCACTGGACAAAAGTATTGGACACCTAGGACTAGCACCAGCCAAAATGCGGACCCGACCAACGCTGCTTGCAGCTTTAATTTGTTGTTGTTTTTTGCAGGTCCAAAGCTATATAAGGAGCCCAGCTTCAAGTCCAACAAGTTCATCATCCACAACGCCATCACACGCTGCTGTCTGGCCGGCAAGGTCAACGAAGCGCAGAAAAACAAGATTGTGGAGGTGAGCCCGACAGAGAAGTGAATTATATTTATATAGCGCTTTTCTCTAGTGAAACCCAATATCTACACTACCGTTCAAAAGTTTGGGGTCACATTGAAATGTCCTTATTTTTGAAGGAAAAGCACTGTACTTTTCAATGAAGATAACTTTAAACTAGTCTTAACTTGAAAGAAATACACTCTATACATTGCTAATGTGGTAAATGACTATTCTAGCTGCAAATGTCTGCTTTTTGGTGCAATATCTACATAGGTGTATAGAGGCCCATTTCCAGCAACTATCACTCCAGTGTTCTAATGGTACAATGTGTTTGCTCATTGGCTCAGAAGGCTAATTGATGATTAGAAAACCCTTGTGCTAGAGATGTCCGATTTCGGTCTGCCGATATTATCGGCCGATAAATGCGTTAAAATGTAATATCGGAAATTATCGGTATCTTTTTTATCAGTATCGTTTTTTTTTTTTTTTTATTTATTTTTTTTTTTTTAAATAAATCCACATAAAAAACACAAGATACACTTACAATTAGTGCACCAACCGAAAAAACCTCCCTCCCCCACTCATTCACACAAAAGGGTTGTTTCTTTCTGTTATTAATATTCTGCTTCCTACATTATATATCAATAATATCAATACAGTCTGCAAGGGATACAGTCCGTAAGCACACATGATTGTGCTGCTGCTCCACTAATAATACTAACCTTTAACAGTTAATTTTACAAATTTTCATTAATTACTAGTTTCTATGTAACTGTTTTTATATTGTTGTACTTTCTTTTTTATTCAAGAAAATGTTTTTAATTTATTTATCTTATTTTATTTGATTCATTTTTTTAAAAAGTACCTTATCTTCACCATACCTGGTTGTCCAAATTAGGCATAATAATGTGTTAATTCCATGACTGTATATATCGGTATCAGTTGATATCGGTATCGGTAATTAAAGAGTTGGACAATATCGGCATATCGGATATCGGCAAAAAGCCATTATCGGACATCCCTACCTTGTGCAATTATGATCACACATCTGAAAACAGTTTAGCTCGTTACAGAAGCTACAAAACGGACCTTCCTTTGAGCAGATTGAGTTTCTGGAGCATCACATTTGTGGGGTCAATTAAACGCTCAAAATGGCCAGAAAAAGAGAACTTTCATCTGAAACTCGACAGTCTATTCTTGTTCTTAGAAATGAAGGCTATTCCACAAAATTGTTTGGGTGACCCCAAACTTTTGAACGGTAGTGTAAGTTACATTTAAACTAGAGATGTCTAATATCGGCCTGCAGATATTATCGACCGATAAATGCTTTAAAATGTAATATCGGAAATTATCGGTATCTGTTTCAACCTCCCGATTTTCCCGGGAGACTCTCGAATTTCATTGCCCCTCCCGAAAATCTCCCGGGGCAACCATTCTCCCGATTTCCACCCGGACAACATTATTGTGGGCGTGCCTTAAAGGCACCGCCTTTAGCGTCCTCTACAACCTGTCGTCACGTCCACTTTTCCTCCATACAAACAGCGTGCCGGCCCAGTCACATATTACATGCGGCTTTTACACACACAAGTGAATGCACAGCATACTTGGTCAACAGCCATACAGGTCACACTGAGGGTGGCCGTATAAACAACTTTAACACTGTCACAAATATAAGTCAAAGTATAGTGTTTCCCATAGTTGTAGTGGGTATCAGGATTATCTCAGGGAGAGCATGTCCCAAATTCCAAGCTGCTGTTTTGAGGCAAGTTAAAAAAAATAATGCACTTTGTGACTTCAATAATAAATATGGCAGTGCCATGTTGGCACTTTTTTCCATAACTGGAGTTGAAGCATACTTGCCAACCCTCACGGATTTTCCGGGAGACTCCCGGAATTCAGCGCCTCTCCCGAAAACCTCTCGGAAGAAATTTTCTCCCGGAATTAATCCGGAGCTGGAGGCCACGCCCCCTCCAGCTCCATGCGGACCTGAGTGGGGACAGCGGCGACGGTCTGTTTTCACGTCCGCTTTCCCACAATATAAACAGCGTGCCTGCCCAATCACGTTTATAACTGTAGAATGATCAAGGGCGAGTTCTCGGTTTCTTATGTGGGTTTATTGTTAGGCAGTTTCATTAACGTCCTCCCAGCGCGGTAACAACACACAACAGCAGTCACGTTTTCGTCTACCGTAAAGCAGTTTGTCTGCCGTAAACAGCAATGTTGTGACACTCTTAAACAGGACAATACTGCCATCTACTGGATAGCCTCCGGAACACTGAAATTCAAATATTTATTTTATTTATATGTATAATAAAATAAATAAATAAATAAATATATATATATATGTATGTATGTATGTATGTATGTATGTATGTATATATGTATATATGTATGTATATATGTATGTATTTATTTATGTATGTATATATGTATGTATGTATATATATATATATGTATATATGTATGTATATATGTATGTATGTATATATATATGTATGTATGTATATATATATGTATATATGTATGTATGTATATATATATATATGTATGTATATATGTATGTATGTATGTATATATGTATATATGTATGTATATATGTATGTATTTATTTATGTATGTATATATGTATGTATGTATATATATATATATGTATATATGTATGTATATATGTATGTATGTATATATATATGTATGTATATATATATGTATATATGTATGTATGTATATATATATATATGTATGTATATATGTATGTATGTATATATATATGTATGTATATATGTATGTATATATGTATGTATGTATATATGTGTATATATATATGTATGTATATATATATATGTAATATATGTATGTAATGTATGTATGTATGTATGTATGTATGTATGTATGTATGTATATATATATGTGTATATATATATATATACATATGTGTATATATATGTATATATATATATATGTGTATATGTATATGTATATATATATATATATGTATATATATATATATATATATTTATATATATATATATATATGTATATGTGTGAAATACTCGAGTTGGTGAATTCTAGCTGTAAATATACTCCTCCCCTCTTAACCACGCCCCACCCCCGACCACCCCCCACCTCTCGGAATCGGAGGTCTCAAGTTTGGCAAGTATGAGTTGAAGTTGTTCTCTTATTTTGGAAAACCTTGTTTTTGATTGATTGAAACTTGTATTAGTAGGTTGCACAGTACAGTACACATGCCGTACAATTGACCACTAAATGGTAACACCCCAATACGTTTTTCAACTTGTTTAAGTCGGGGGTCCACGTTAATCAATTCATGGTAAAGTTAGGTTGTTTAATGCCTCCAGCGGGGCATCACAACAAAATTAGGCATAATAATGTGTTAATTCCACCACGGTAATTAAGAGTTGGACATTATCGGATATCGGCAAAAGAGCCATTATCGGACATCTCTCATTTAAAGCAGTGTGGGTGGCACTGGGAGCGGGTGGGTAAGGTATTTTTGCCCAAGGACACAACGGCAGTGACTAGGATGGCGGAAGCGGGGATCGAACCCGGAACCCTCAAGTCGCTGGCACGGCTATACCGCCCCAAAGTCCACCCTGACAAGATTTTCATTTTCAAACCTCTCCGCTCCGCCCCATTCAGGAAATGGAGAAGAGCCCCGCCAACCACTTCCTCATCCTCTTCCGGGACTCCAGCTGCCAGTTCCGGGCCGTCTACACCATGAACCCGGAGACGGAGGAGCTGTCGCGCCTCACCGGCATCGGCCCGCGCCTCATCACGCTGGACATGGTGGAGTCCATCTACAAGTACAGCTCCGACCGCAAGCAGTTCACCGCCATCCCGTCCAAGACCATGTCCATGAGCGTGGACGCCATCACCATCCCCGGCTACTTCTGGCAGAAACGCCCGGGGACCCCCAAGAAGCTCGGCACCCCAAAATAAACTATTCGGGATTTAATTTTTGTTCCTATTTCGACCAGTAGGGGGCGTTTCTACTTGCTTCTTTCCCCCTTCCTCTATTAGTAGCAGACAACTGGAGTGGTGGACTCTGAAGGCCACGTAAGAACAATCATGTGCCAAGAGAATGGATGAAGGACTCAAAATCAAAGCTTGGATGAACGATTGTTGGCTTTTTCTGGCGCTCCTCCATGCCTTGCCTTACTTACCCTGGCCCACCTCACTGCCTTGCTACATGACTTAGTAGTTCCCCGTCTCATTTTTCGCCGCCTTTCCTTTTTCATCCTAGGGCTTACTTGCTCTTGACTGGAAAAGACTGCTCTCGTGCCGTCGGGCCATGCCTCCCGTGCTATGGAAACGCTGCGAGTCCCCTCGACTTTCTGCTGCAAGACATCTGGATGTTTTTCCCCCGCTGGATAAATCGACGCCCTTAAAAGACGAAACGAATGACCTTTCCTTGTGACACATGAAGGACTACGTACTCGTAAATGCTGATTTTGACACGTAACGAATGCTCATTTCTTTTTGAGAATATTAAAAAACAAAAATGTAAAAATTCCCTTTCTACGCTCGATTGCGTTGTGGTCGAGGGATTGAAACCTTTTTTGGGGCTGGGTTTGTAAACTCGGAAGGATTATCCCGGACCGTCGCAGCCCTAAACCTAAACCACTCAATGAAATGTACGACTTGGCGGGTGTAGGGGGGGGGGGGATGTAAACGGCCAAACTTTTTACTGCTGTAGTTGCCGGTGATGCTGATCTTCCTCGTGCGATCACTGGCCGCCTCCAACAAATGAATGACGTTTAAAAATACGAATGTAAGAAGAAAATTGGACAAAAACAACTTAATTTGTGCACATGGGACTAAGGATGCGTGTATTTATTTAACAAGAGTAGTATGTGGTTTATGCAATAGCTATATTTTGATTCTGTGCAATCTTTTTCTCAAAATCCTTGCCACCCGGGGGGGGGGGGGGGGGGGTCTATTTATTTAGTTTGCTTTAGATTTGATGTTCATTTTTGGGTTCTTCTAATGTATTTGTCGGTTACGGTAGTTTTTTTTTCCTCCCCCCCGCTCCTTCATAACATTTTCTGTCATCAAACCTGTGCCAGTACTTGTGTGTTTATTTCATTCATCGGCTTTCTTTGCATCAGGACCAGAATAAAAATCGTTTTTAGATCTTTTTTTTTTTTATGTTCCTGTTTCATTTTTATTTACTTGTTTTTTGTTTTGTTTTTTTTTTTACATCACAGAAGCAGCGTTTTCAGTGCATTGTGTTGATTCCCAGTCTTATCTTCTAATGTTGTCAGCTGTGTTTGGTGTGCAGCATCTCTGTCAGCAAAGAGTTGCAGGGTAAATCGCCCAGCAGGTGGCGCTGGTACAGGTATTCCTCCACCTGCAGGCTGATGCTGCGCACCTCCGGCAGCCGCAGCAGCAGCTGGCCGAATTTGTCCGAATGTCCCGGGTGTGTCCGCTGGGTGTGCTCCATCAGCGCCCTGTTCACCCGCTCCTGGATGTGCTCCACCTGCCCGCGACTCTGCACGGACTTCACATCTATGTAGGGAGTACATACGCAACTGTTAACTGTCGCCTTGTTGCAAAACGCTTGGTTAACAAATAAATGCAAGTAACCGTGACACATTTATTTTTCTTTTCTCTTTTTTTTTTTACACAGACTGTTAGAATAGAAACATTAATCTAAACTGGTTGCCCTTGTTGCCGGAAGTAAAATACCTCGACACTGTGTGACGTCAGAGGTATAAAGCGATTTCCGGTCGGCCTTACGTAATTTTTATTTTTATTATTTTAAATATTCAATACCACGACCCATACCGTTATCTGATTAAATCACCAAATAACTTTACGTCAAAAAACAATTTAACCAGAAAATGTTTGTTCGAACGTTTTTTATTTGTATTTTTTTAAATAATAAACCTTTATATATTTCAACATTTACAAACAATTGAAAATAATGTAACCTATTTTTATGGACGTTCCTCTTTGTGGTGGTAATCCCGTTATACGCTGTTGTACAGTATATGCTTTGAGCTCTTATTTTGAAGGCGCTAATAGCGGAAGTGATGTCACGTTGTAGTGGAGCGGAGGTTTTGAAAGAGAAGACAATAAAGTGGTCCTCCGTGTTTGTTATTTTGTAGTGTTATACAGTATAGGCAACATTTATAAACCCTCGGTTACAATAATAATCGAAGTACAAAACAGCGCCAGGGAGTATGTTTGTTCGAACGTCGGCAAACCACTTCCTGGTTTGTGACGTATATTTATGACCGGAACATTATTGTATTTTTTAAATTCACGTATTTGTATTCTTTTTTTTTTATCGCAAAAAAGACTCCGACATGACTCAAATTAAAAAATTATGAATTAATTAAATTGTTCAAAAGTTAATTGTCTAAAGTTTAGACACTTCCTGGTGCGTGACGTCACATAAGACAAGGCCGTGTGTTTTTAATTTACGTACAGTATTTGTTTTATTTTAATTATTACGTCATGACTCAAATAGAAAAAACGCATAAAAAATAATTACATTTGACACAACTAAATAAAAAAACGTAGGTTGTGGGTTTTGTGTTTTTGGGTCAGCAGGTTACTCCCTTTCTCCCATATTTATTTATGTATTTATTTATTTTTTAATATTCAATACCACGACCCATACTGTTACCTGATTAAATCAACAAATAAGTTTACGTCGAAACAATTTCACCAGAAAATGTTTGTTCGAACGTCGGCAGACCACTTCCTGGTTTGTGACGTAGATTCATGACCGGAACCTTATCGTATTTTTTAAATTCACGTATTTGTATACGGGGTTGTTTTTTTTAATCGCAAAAATAACTCCATCATGACTAAAATTTTAAAATTATGAATTAATTTAATTGTTCAAAGGTTAATTGTCTAAAGTTTAGACACTTCCTGGTGCGTGACGTCACATAAAACAAGGCCGTGTGTTTTTAATTCACGTACAGTATTTGTTTTATTTGAATTATTACGTTATGACTCAAATAGGAAAAACGCATAAAAAATAATTACATTCGACACAACTAAATACAAACCCTGTTTCCATATGAGTTGGGAAATGGTGTTAGATGTAAATATAAACGGAATACAATGATTTGCAAATCATTTTCAACCCATATTCAGTTGAATATGCTACAAAGACAACATATTTGATGTTCAAACTGATAAACTTTTTTTTTTTTTTTTTGCAAATCATTACTTTAGAATTTGATGCCAGCAACACGTGACAAAGAAGTTGGGAAAGGTGGCAATAAATACTGATAAAGTTGAGGAATGCTCATCAAACACTTATTTGGAACATCCCACAGGTGAGCAGGCAAATTGGGAACAGGTGGGTGCCATGATTGGGTATAAAAGTAGATTCCATGAAATGCTCAGTCATTCACAAACAAGGATGGGGCGAGGGTCACCACTTTGTCAACAAATGCGTGAGCAAATTGTTGAACAGTTTAAGAACAAACATTTCTCAACCAGCTATTGCAAGGAATTTAGGGATTTCACCATCTACGCTCCGTAATATCATCAAAGGGTTCAGAGAATCTGGAGAAATCACTGCACGTAAGCAGCTAAGCCCGTGACCTTCCATCCCTCAGGCTGTACTGCATCAACAAGCGACATCAGTGTGTAAAGGATATCCCCACATGGGCTCAGGAACACTTCAGAAACAAACTGTCAGTAACTACAGTTGGTCGCTACATCTGTAAGTGCAAGTTAAAACTCTCCTATGCAAGGCGATAACCGTTTATCAACAACACCCAGAAACGCTGTCGGCTTCGCTGGGCCTGAGCTCATCTAAGAGGGACTGATACAAAGTGGAAAAGTGTTCTGTGGTCTGACGAGTCCACATTTCAAATTGTTTTTGGAAACTGTGGACGTCGTGTCCTCCGGACCAAAGAGGAAAAGAACCATCTGGATTGTTCTAGGCGCAAAGTGTAAAAGCCAGCATGTGTGATGGTATGGGGGTGTATTAGTGCCCAAGACATGGGTAACTTACACATCTGTGAAGGCACCATTAATGCTGAAAGGTACATACAGGTTTTGGAGCAACATATGTTGCCATCCAAGCAACGTTACCATGGACGCCCCTGCTTATTTCAGCAAGACAATGCCAAGCCACGTGTTACATCAACGTGGCTTCATAGTAAAAGAGTGCGGGTACTAGACTGGCCTGCCTGTAGTCCAGACCTGTCTCCCATTGAAAATGTGTGGCACATTATGAAGCCTAAAATAGCACAAGGGAGACCCCCGGACTGTTGAACAACTTAGAATGGGAAAGAATTCCACCTGAGAAGCTTAAAAAATGTGTCTCCTCAGTTCCCAAACCTTTACTGAGTGTTGTTAAAAGGAAAGGCCATGTAACACAGTGGTGAACATGCCCTTTCCCAACTACTTTGGCACGTGTTGCAGCCATGAAATTCTAAGTTAATTATTTGCAAAAAAAAAAAAAAGTTTATGAGTTTGAACATCAAATATGTTGTCTTTGTAGTGCATTCAACTGAATATGGCTTGAAAATGATTTGCAAATCATTGTATTCCGTTTATATTTACATCTAACACAATTTCCCAACTCATATGGAAACGGGGTTTGTAAAAAAACGTAGGTTGTGGGTTTTGTGGTTTTGGGTCAGCAGGTTACTCCCTTTCACCCATATTTATTTATTTATTTATTTTTTAATATTCAATACCACGACCCATACTGTTATCTGATTAAATCAACAAATAAGTTTACGTCGAAACAATTTCACCAGAAATTGTTTAAACATTTTCGAACGTCGGCAAGCCACTTCCTGGTTTGTGACGTATGATTTATGACCGGAACCTTATATTTTTTATAATTCACGTATTTGTATTCGGGTTTTTTTAATCGCAAAAATAACTCCGTCATGACTCAAATTTTAAAATTATGAATTAATTTAATTGTTCCAAAGTTAATTGTCTAAAGTTTAGACACTTCCTGGTGCGTGACGTCACATAAGACAAGGCCGTGTTTTTTTGATTCACGTACAGTATTTGT
This sequence comes from Entelurus aequoreus, assembly GCF_033978785.1. Classification (NCBI taxonomy): domain Eukaryota; kingdom Metazoa; phylum Chordata; class Actinopteri; order Syngnathiformes; family Syngnathidae; genus Entelurus; species Entelurus aequoreus. The sequence goes on along the minus strand of NC_084736.1, from coordinate 7,082,202 downwards.
TTTATTTTAATTATTACATTATGACTCAAATAGAACAAAAACGCATAAAAAATAATTACATTTGACACAACTAAATAAAAAAAACGTAGGTTGTGGTTTTTTTGTTTTGTGTTACTTCTTGCACTAATAAGGACAAAGGAAAACAAAAAGATCATTAAACTTCCCACATTCTTAAAAGACATTATAAAAACGATTACCATCAAAGAAAAATGTACAATTAATGTGTAATATGATGCTTTAATTTACTTTTTGTTCCAAAAATATTTTTTAACATTTGAAGATTGCAACGAAAATATTTGTATGTTCTTATTTTGAAAATCCACAATAGACATCTTCAATTTTTCAAAGATTTTTAAACTATATTTTCCGTTGTTGTTGTTGCAATAAAGTTTGAAAAAAAGAAAACAGGCTACTTCCGGGCACACCGGAAATGGAAAATAAATAGCGCCGGAGTTTCTGAACAAGGAGAGATTGTAATTTGACTATAAAATAAAACTGAAGGTGGCAGTAATGCGACACAGATGGATGACAGCTGCCGTAAAACCGAAAAGAAGAAGAAGAAGACTACTTCCGGTTTTGTGCATGACGTCAGACGCTACAAATTGACGGCGGGAAGGAAGCTCGCCTCGACGTGGGAAGTCTCATTTAAACGTCAAAAATAGAAATAAACGCCTTCATTTATCATTTATATACAAACACTTTAGCGTTTGGCGTCGTTTACACAACATGAACGGCTTCTTTGTGAGTGACGTCATAGAAAGGCTCACCAGGGTTAAACAGCACCAAGTACTTCAGGCAGACAAACTCATGCCTGTCAAAATGGAGGACCTTCAGTTTGGTGACCAGATCTTGAGTTCTGCTCACCAAACTACTCAGCGTTGCTCCAGCCTGGGAGATGATGGTGGACAGCTCGATCTGCTCCAGAAAGACACATTAGGTTGGTGACATTTTGCATGGGTGGGTCACATTCAGACTTGTACTCACCTGTTGTCCTGTGACAAGATAAATGCATTCTTCTTTCCCGTAGGTGACCTGTCTGCACAGGTGGTCCAGCACCAGCAGCTCACTCCAGCAGCTCTGCAGCAGAACCATCTGGTCCTCCACCTAGGTAACATGACATGTCTCTTTTACAGTCCTCCATGTCAGTGTTTTTAGACCTTTTTTTTTGAGCCATGGCACATTTTTTGCGTTGCACACCACCAGCAGAAATCATTAAAAAAATGGAACTCATTTGACAGTAAAAAGTCATTGGATATGACTTTAAAGCATAACCAAGTATGCATCAATATAGCTCTTGTCTCAAAGTAGGTGTACTGTCACCACCTGTCACATCACACCCTGACTTATTTGGACTTTTTTTGCTGTTTTCCTGTTTAGTGTTTTAGTTCTTGTCTTGCGCTCCTATTTTGGGGACTTTTTCTCTTTTTTGGTAATTTCCTGTAGCAGTTTCATGTCTTCCTTTGAGCGATATTTCCCGCATCTACTTTGTTTTAGCAATCAAGAATACTTCAGTTGTTTTTATCCTTCTTTGTGGGGGACATTGTGATTGTCATGTTCGGATGTACTTTGTGGACGCCGTCTTTGCTCCACAGTAAGTCTTTGCTGTCGTCCAGCATTCTGTTTTTGTTTACTTTGTAGCCAGTTCAGTTTTAGTTTGGTTCTGCATAGCCTTCCCTAAGCTTTAATGCCTTTTCTTAGGGGCACTCACCTTCTGTTTATTTTTGGTTTAAGCATTAGACACCTTTTTACCTGTACCCTGCCTCCCGCTGTTTCCGACATCTACAAAGCAATTAGCTACCGGCTGCCACCTACTGATATGGAAGAGTATTGCACGGTTACTCTGCCGAGCTCTAGACAGCACCGACACTCAACAACAACACATCATTTGCAGACTATAATTACTGGTTTGCTAAACATATTTTTAACCCAAGTAGGTGAAATTAGATAATCTCACACGTCAAAAGTGTTAAAGAAATCGCTAAATCAGGCTAGAATGAAGGTTTTAGAATGGCCTTCCCAAGGTCCTGACTTAAACGTGTGGACAATGCTGAAGAAACAAGTCGATGTCAGAAAACCAACACATTTGGCTGAACTGCACCAATTTTGTCAAGAGGAGTGGTCAAAAATTCCAGCAGAAGCTTGTGGATGGCTACCAAAAGTGCCTTATTGCAGTGAAACTTGCCAAGGGACATGTAAGCAAATATTAACATTGCTGTATGTATACTTTGGACCCACATTTTCAAAATACCATAATAAATTCATAAAAGAACCAAACTTCATCACAAAAAGGGTTAGGATTAGGGTAGTACAAATTATTGGAAATCTGATGGCCCCACTATGGACTGTACTCTTGAGCCCAAAAAAAGTCTGCGGGCTACAGAGCGTTTTTTATTGGGGCTCCAGTACTATGGAATGCCCTCCCGGTAACAGTTAGAGATGCTACCTCAGTAGAAGCATTTAAGTCCCATCTTAAAACTCATTTGTATACTCTAGCCTTTAAATAGACCCCCTTTTTAGACCAGTCGATCTGCCCCCCTCTCCCTTGTGGAAGGGGGGGGGGCACAGGTCCGGTGGCCATCGATGAAGTGCTGGCTGTCCAGAGTCCGGACCCGGGGTGGACCGCTTGCCTTTACTATTATGTTAGATCCACTATGGACTGGACTTTCACTATTCTGTTAGATCCACTATGGACTGGACTCTCACTATTATGCTAGATCCACTGTGGACTGGACTCTCACTATTATGTTAGATCCACTATGGACTGGACTCTCACTATTATGTTAGATCCACTGTGGACTGGACTCTCACTATTATGTTAGATCCACTATGGACTGGACTCTCACTATTATGTTAGATCCACTGTGGACTGGACTCTCACTATTATGTTAGATCCACTATGGACTGGACTCTCACTATTATGTTAGATCCACTGTGGACTGGACTCTCACTATTATGTTAGATCCACTGTGGACTGGACTCTCACTATTATGTTAGATCCACTATGGACTGGACTCTCACTGTTATGTTAGATCCACTGTGGACTGGACTCTCACTATTATGCTAGATCCGCTATGGACTGGACTCTCACTATTATGTTAGATCCACTATGGACTGAACTCTCACTATTATGTTAGATCCACTATGGACTGGACTCTCTCTCACTATTATGTTAGATCCACTGTGGACTGGACTCTCACTATTATGTTAGATCCACTGTGGACTGGACTCTCACTATTATGTTAGATCCACTATGGACTGGACTCTCACTATTATGTTAGATCCACTATGGACTGGACTCTCACTATTATGTTAGATCCACTATGGACTGGACTTTCACAATATTATGTCAGACCCACTCAACGTCCATTGCATCCGGTCTCCCGTAGAGGGGCGGGGGGTCACCCACATCTGCGGTCCTCTCCGAGGTTTCTCATTGTCATTCTCATTGACGTCCCACTGGGTTGAGTTTTCCCTTGCCCTTATGTGGGATCTGAACCGAGGATGTCGTTGTGGCTTGTGCAGCCCTTTGAGACACTCGTGATTTAGGGCTATATAAATAAACATTGATTGATTGATTGAAACTCAAGACAGCCATTAAGTGTATGTAAACTATTCATCACGACTGTAACCCCACCAAATCTCCTGTTGAGTACAGACATTAGTGAAGTGTTATTCACCTTGAGCTCCTTGAAGAGTGCACTGTTCCTGGCCCACTCCACCAGGCTGAACAACGTCTGGTCGGCCATTTTGCACATGATGCTGAACGTGTTCAGACAGTCGTGTTTGCCTCGGTTCGCCTGTTCCCGCTGCAAACTGGCCACCACTTTGGCACACAGCTGACTCTCGTCCCGCTCTCCTTCCAAGAGTTGACTGAGAAAGCCGGACGCCAGGACCCCGGCCGGGTCAGGGGGCGGCATGAGGGGGACGCCGGACCACGATGACGACGTCGACGGGGCGCTTCTTAAAATGGAGTTATTGGAGGGTCTGTGCGGCGGATAGTGGGAAGTAGCCGGGCTGTAAATGCTAGGTCGTTCCTCCTGAAAGTACGTTCCTGCGTAGGGAAGCGACAGAGGCGGCACCACCCTGTCGTCACCCAGAGTACAGTCTAAAGGTGAATGTGCCCATGACTCCTCCATTCCATGATACACCATGTGAGGCTGGTGGAAAGCATCTGGGGACACTGGAGCGCTCGCGTGGGTGAACATGAGTGGACAGTCACTCGCTACATCAGGCAGTAATCTCTGCGTCGCTTCCATTTTGATCCTATAGGGGGCAGCATTCGTTTGATCTTGCACTTTATGTCCTTTCATCTGCCTGTAGAGCGGTCCAAACTTGTTCCGGCCGCCTCTCATTCGGTCCGCTCTCACCGCTGTTTCAAGAAAACACACACAAGTGGACTTTTTTTTTTTTACTGGACTTGCGTTACTGGAAATCCACATTTTTTTTGAAGAGCTGAGCTTATCAGCACGCTATAAAGTCATCTTATGTAAACTGCGTCATCTCAGGCCGTGGTGTTGTTTTTATGATCGCTTAGATACAGCCGAAGAGCGTGCATGTCAGTGGAGGAAAAGTCGGAGCAAAGTGCATCGCTCCATCTCTCTACCTTCTCTCTTCATGCCCACCGCCAGACACTTCTGGAAACGACAGGAAGGACAGCGCTTCCTCTGGGAGACGTCCATGGGGCAGCTCTGGCCCTCGGCGCAGGTGTAGTGTTTCTTGTTCTGCACCGAGCGCTTAAAGAAGCCCTGCAAAGACAAAAAAGGTCAATCGCGCTACAATGGTGGAGCTTCCGCGACTTATCGGCGCCTCGTTGGCGTGGTGGTCTTTACCTTGCAGCTCTCGCAGGTGAGCAGGCCGTAGTGGTACCCCGAGATTTTGTCTCCACACACCGGACAGCCCTCATTGGACTGGGGCCTTGTGTCTTGTGGCTCCCCGCTGTGCTCTTGGGCTGAGGAAGGCACAGGCTTTATTTAGCTTTATGAGCCAATATTTTCTTTACATTGTGATCACTTTAAGACAGATCTGGGCAAATTAAGGCCCGGGGGCCACATGGGGCCCGTTAAGCTTTTCAATCTGGCCTGCCGGACATTCCCAAATCAATTTTTTAGATCTTTATGATGGAAACTGTAGCTGCCATTATGTGCAGTGATGTTTTCTAATAACCGAAAGTTTTGAACTATACAAAGTATTTCAATGGTTGGAATCGTCTGTGCATCGGTTGGGGACGTCTCTGCGCTGCTGACCTGTCTCCGCTCGGGATGGTCTCCTGCTGGCCTCACTATGGACTGGACTCTCACTATTATGTTAGATCCACTATGGACTGGACTCTCACAATATTATGTTAGATCCACTATGGTCTGGACTCTCACAATATTATGTTAGATCCACTATGGACTGGACTTTCACAATATTGTGTTAGATCCACTATGGACTGGACTCTCACTATTATGCTGATCCACTATGGAATGGACTCTCACACTGTTATGTTAGATCCACTATGGACTGTACTCTCACTATTATGTAAGATCCACTATGGACTGGACTTTCACAATATTATGTTAGATCCACTATGGACTGGACTCTCACTATTATGTTAGATCCACTATGGACTGGACTTTCACAATATTGTGTTAGATCCACTATGGACTGGACTCTCACTTTTATGCTGATCCACTATGGACTGGACTCTCACACTATTATGTTAGATCCACTATGGACTGTACTCTCACAATATTATGTTAGATCCACTATGGACTGGACTCTCACTGTTATGTTAGATCCACTATGGACTGGACTTTCACAATATTGTGTTAGATCCACTATGGACTGGACTCTCACTATTATGCTGATCCACTATGGAATGGACTCTCACACTGTTATGTTAGATCCACTATGGACTGTACTCTCACTATTATGTTAGATCCACTATGGACTGGACTTTCACAATATTATGTTAGATCCACTATGGACTGGACTCTCACTATTATGTTAGATCCACTATGGACTGGACTCTCACTGTTATGTTAGATCCACTATGGACTGGACTTTCACAATATTGTGTTAGATCCACTATGGACGTGACTCTCACTATTATGCTGATCCACTATGGACTGGACTCTCACACTATTATGTTAGATCCACTATGGACTGTACTCTCACTATTATGTTAGATCCACTATGGACTGGACTTTCACAATATTATGTTAGATCCACTATGGACTGGACTCTCACTATTATGTTAGATCCACTATGGACTGGACTCTCACTATTATGTTAGATCCATTTTGGACTGGACTCACACAATATTATGTTAGATCCACTATGGACTGGACTCTCACTATTATCTTAGATCCACTATGGACTGGACTCTCACAATATTATGCTAGATCCACTCGACGTCCATTGCACCGGTCGCCCATGGAGGGGTTCCCATAATTGCGGTCCCCTCCAAGGTTTCTCATTGTCCCATTGGGTTGAGTTTTTCCTTGCCCTGATGTGGGATCTGAGCCAAGGATGTCGTCGTGGCATGTGCAGCCCTTTGAGACACTCGTGTTTTAGGGCTATATAAGTGAACATTGATTGATTGATTGCTTGATTGAATCTGCGCTTTTGCCTGATATACTAGTTACTGTGGTAATCTAATTAGTTACTATGGTCATCTAAGTCACAGCAGCTCAGGCGAGGCACCAAGCAGTGTGGGTGGGGAGCGTTTCCACTGAGTGTTTCCAGAGCAGCCAGCCTGAAATGCGGGTGTCAGGGACTAGGGTGGCAAAATTCCGGGAATATTCAAAGTTGGAAACTTTCCATGGGAATTAACGGGTTAGGGAGGGGATCTTGCCCCATGTGGAGGAGTTCAAGTACCTCAGAGTCTTGTTTACGGGTGGGGGAAGAGTGGATGGTGAGATCGACAGGCGGATCGGTGCGGCGTCTTCAGTAATGCGGACGCTATATCGATCCGTTGTGGTGAAGAAGGAACTGAGCCGGAAGGCAAAGCTCTCAATTTACCGGTTAGATCTACGTTCCCATCCTCACCTATGGTCATGAGCTTTGGGTTATGACCGAAAGGACAAGGTCACGGGTACAAGCGGCCGAAATGAGCTTCCTCCGCTGGGTGGCGTGGCTCTCCCTTAGGATGAGAAGCTCTGTCATCCGGGAGGAGCTCAAACTAAAGCCGCTGCTCCTCCACATGGAGAGGAGCCAGATGAGGTGGTTCAGGGCATCTGGTCAGGATGCCACCTGAACGTCTCCCTAGGGAGGTGTTTCGGGCACGTCCGACCGGTAGGGGGCCACGGGGAAAACCCAGGACACGTTGGGAAGACTGTCTCCCAGCTGGTCTGGGAACGCCTCGGGATCCCCCGGGAGGAGCTTTACGAAATGGCTGGGGAGAGGGAAGTCTGGGCTTCCCTGCTTAGGCTGCTGCCCCCGCGACCCGACTTTGGATAAGCGGATGAAGATGGATGGATGGATATATGGGAATTAATGGGAAATGAATGGGAATAAACATTGAATGCAACATGCTAGATCTTGCAGCATGATTATTAGCTAAAACAACCTGATTTAATGCAGATTCAGTTGAATTTCAACCCTGCACTGTGCATTCCTCCATCACGTGTGCAGTGCATTCTTCCATCACATGCACAGATAATTCCCAGCATGCTACACACTACAGCAAGGCTATTGAGGCCACACTAGTATTTGAGCCCAAGGACTTCATCCAGTCAGGTAAGTTGTGGTGATATTACTGGGGTAAATATATTTGATCTATGGTATTTAAGTTGAATAGAGGTGTAATTGCTTGTTACTGTATGACTGTAGACTACTCCAGCAGACTTCCACTCAAGCTAGCTAGCTGTTCCTGTACTTGTTAAAGGATTTTGGGGACAATATCTCTAGCTAGCTAGGTTTATGTACCACCACAGTCTCATAATGAATCGAAAATATTTCTCCGTTAGTCGTGATGCTAATTTTCTCAATAAAAATTCCCATTCATTTATGCGAACAACATTATCCAAATTGACCTTTTTTGTGATTGGTAAAATTCAACTAGCAAATACTAAATCAAAACGTGTAGTTTCCTCTGCCTTCTGTTCTGCTAGCCATTATGTTGTCATACAAGAATGTAGTTTGATTTAGCATGCTGATTGACTGTTCGTTTATTCATCTAGCCTATTTCTATTCATTTGTCTATCGGTAAAATATTTTTTAAAGACTACTCCAATTGTTTAGCTGATTATTTATATCTGTGTGTGGCATTGCATTAGTGTTTTACAAGCTTCTCATCTGTGTCCAACTTTGAATCATCAAAAAATGGTCAAAATTTCCAAACTTCCCGAGCTTAACTCCCCGTGGTAAATGTACCGGAAACTTTCCACCCCTTTGCAACCCTATCAGGGAAGGAGCTTTTTACAAGAAAGTTCTAAAGCTTAATGATGCATCAGATAGTAGGTGGGTTTGTTTTTTTTACACTTCATATTTCGCTGTTTGTTAAATTTTTGTTGCGTTTCGCTTGATTGTAAAATATGGGGTGTGACGTTCATATGTTGTCAATATTCAGTGTTTTATCGTTCATAGTTAATATTGTGAATCCAATATTCTTTATTTCCATGCAAATTCTGGGTGTCTCATTCAGTAGAACATTTTTCAATTCCATTCCCTTTTTTAAGGCGGTCTGTCATAACGTTTTTAGCATTCAATCAGACATTATTGTGAGGTTTTGTATTACCGGCCCCCAGACACATTTTTTTCTCAAAATTTGGCCCCTTGAGTCAAAATAATTGCCCAGGCTCTGCTTTAAGCCTATCCTCTTGACTGCTTTGTTGCTATCTGGTGGGCTTAAAGTGTAACAACAGTTTTCATTTGCAATATTTTCCTTCCAATCTTTACGTTTCTTACAAAAAAATGTCCCGATTTTTTGACAAAAAAAATCCAGACTTTTTGACATTTAAAAAAAATCCAGACTATTTAAAATTTAGAAAAAATCCCGACTTTTTGACAAAAACATTTCCGACTTTTTGACACTTAGAAGAAATCTCGACTTTTTGAGAAAAAAATTCAGACTTTGACACTTAGAAAAAATCCAGACTTTTTGACAAAAATATTTCCGACTATTTGACACTTACAAAAAATCTCGACTTTTTGACTTTGAAATATTTTTGTCAAAAAGTCGGAATATTTTTGTCAAAAAGTCTGGATTTTTTCCAAGTGTCAAAGTCTGAATTTTTTTCTGAAAAAGTCGAGATTTCTTCTAAGTGTCAAAAAGTCGGAAATGTTGACTGCTTTGTTGCCATCTGGTGGGCTTAAAGTGTAACAACAGTTTACATTTGCAATTTTTTCCTTCCAATCATTACGCTTCTTACAAAAAAATGTCCGACTTTTTGACAAAAAAAATTCAGACTTTGACATTTTAAAAAACCCCCGACATTTTGAAATTTAGAAAAAATCCTGACTTTTTGACAAAAACATTTCCGACTTTTTGACACTTAAAAGAAATCTCGGCTTTTTGACACTTTGAAATATTTTTGTCAAAAAGTCGGAAATATTTTTGTCAAAATGTCTGGATTTTTTCCAAGTGTCAAAGTCTGAATTTTTTTCTCAAAAAGTCGAGATTTCTTCTGTGTCAAAAAGTCAGAAATGTTGACTGTTTTGTTGCCATCTGGTGGGCTTAAAGTGCAACAACAGTTTTCCTTCCAGTCTTTACGTTTCTTACAAAAAAATGTCAGACTTTTTGACAAAAAAAATTCTGCCTTTTTGACATTTTAAAAAAATCCCGACTTTTGAAATTTAGAAAAAATCCAGACTTTTTGACAAAAACATTTCCGATTTTTGACACTTATAAGAAATATCGACTTTTTGAGAAAAAAATTCAGACTTTGACACTTAGAAAAATCCAGATTTTTTGACAAAAATATTTCCGACTTTTTGACAAAAATATTTCCGACTTTTTGACACTTACAAAAAATCTCGACTTTTTGACACTTTGAAATATTTTTGTCAAAAAGTCGGAAATATTTTTTTTTCAAAAAGTTGAGATTTCTTCTAAGTGTCAAAAAGTCGGAAATGTTGACTGCTTTGTTGCCATCTGGTGTGCTTAAAGTGTAACAATAGTTTTCATTTGCAATATTTTCCTTCCAGTCTTTACGTTTCTTACAAAAAAATGTCCGACTTTTTGACAAAAAAAAATTCTGACTTTTTGATATTTAAAAAAAATCCCGACTTTTTGAAATTTAGAAAAAATCCCGACTTTTTGACAAAAACATTTCCGACTTTTTGACACTTATAAGAAATATCGACTTTTTGAGAAAAAAATTCAGACTTTGACACTTAGAAAAATCCAGATTTTTTGACAAAAATATTTCCGACTTTTTGACAAAAATATTTTCGACTATTTGACACTTACAAAAAATCTCGACTTTTTGACACTTACAAAAAATCTCGACTTTTTGACACTTTGAAATATTTTTGTCAAAAAGTCGGAAATAATTTTTTTTCAAAAAGTTGAGATTTCTTCTAAGTGTCAAAAAGTCGGAAATGTTGACTGCTTTGTTGCCATCTGGTGTGCTTAAAGTGTAACAATAGATTTCATTTGCAATATTTTCCTTCCAGTCTTTACGTTTCTTACAAAAAAATGTCCGACTTTTTGACAAAAAAAAATTCTGACTTTTTGACATTTTTAAAAAAAATCCACACTTTTTGAAATTTTGAAAAAATCCCGACTTTTTGACAAAAACATTTCCGAATTTTTGAGAAAAATATTTTCGACTATTTGACACTTACAAAAAATCTCGACTTTTTGACACTTTGAAATATTTTTGTCAAAAAGTCGGAAATATTTTTGTCAAAAAGTTTGGATTTTTTCTAAGTGTCATAGTCTGAATTTTTTTCGCAAAAAGTTGAGATTTCTTCTAAGTGTCAAAAAGTCGGAAATGTTGACTGCTTTGTTGCCATCTGGTGTGCTTAAAGTGTAACAACAGTTTTCATTTGCAATATTTTCCTTACAGTCTTTACGTTTCTTACAAAAAAATGTCCGACTTCTCGACAAAAATAATTCTGACTTTTTGACATTTTAAAAAAAAATCCCGACTTTTGAACAAAAACATTTCCGAATTTTTGAGAAAAAAATTCAGACTTTGACACTTAGAAAAAATTCAGACTTTTTGACAAAAATATTTCCGACGTTTTAACAAAAATATTTCCGACTATTTGACACTTACAAAAAATCTCGACTTTTTGACACTTTGAAATATTTTTTTCAAAGTCGGAAATATTTTTGTCAAAATGTCTGGATTTTTTTTAAGTGTCAAAGTCTGAATTTTTTTTCTCAAAAAGTCGAGATTTCTTCTAAGTGTCAAAAAGTCGGAAATGTTGACTGCTTTGTTGCCATCTGGTGGGCTTAAAGTGTAACAACAGTTTTAATTTGCAATATTTTCCTTCCAATCTTTTCCATCCATCCATTTTCTACCGCTTGTCCCTTTTCGGGGTCACGGGGGGGTGCTGGAGCCTATCTTTCAATCTGACTTAAAAACAACAACCCTGCTTTTAGCTTGTGTGTCACAGGCTGTGATAATAGGTTGCGAAATGGAGCTTCCGAGCTGTACTGATAACATGTACAGTATTCTAATGGAATTTACCTTTTTTTTTTTTTTTTTTTTAACCCTTACAATTTACAGTACTGTGCAAAGGTCTAAAGACCTTTTCCACTTGACATAGTTAAACAGTAAATAGTAGGACAAATGGATGACGCAAAAGATACAAAACATGCACTCAGTGAACCCCTCCACCCCAAAATAACCGCACGATGCCCCATAGTTTTCCCCTTCCTTTTTTTTTTTGCCTTCGAGGTGTTTAGCGTCACAGTTGTTGTCACAGGTTAATAAAAGTAGGCAACTGTGTGTGAAATGGACATACATTTAAATGACTGACAATAATACTATTGTTCCTTGTGTATCGTGGTTAATTGCTTCCAGACATGACTGCGATAAATGAATATAAATCCAATATTTTCACAGTTGGAGCATGAACACATGTTTATGACCCACTAAGTACGTTTTTCAACATTATTATTATTTCAACACACCTTTTGTCACCTTCACACTATTTTAATACAGTATAGTAATGCTGCCTTGGTCGGGGGTGGGGGTAGGGGGGGGTGTTTGGGGGCGGGGGGCGCGGTTGGGGGCGTGGTTATTTACAGCTAGAATTCACCAACTCGAGTATTTCATATATATTTCATATATATATATATATATATATATATATATATATATATATATATATATATATGAAATACTTGACTTTCAGTGAATTCTAGCTATATATATATATATATATATATATATATATATATTTTTATTTTTATTTTTATTTTATTTACATAGAAAAAAACCCAACTTGAATTTCAGTGTTCCAGTGGCTATCCATTAGATGGCAGTATTGTCCTGTTTAACTTCTCCGTTTATGATGAGTATATCATTTCGGCCGCCATGTCTGTAATTTCCTCGTTCTTCTGCTTCGTCTCCTTGTTGTGTGCGCAGTTGTGCACTCTATAAAAGCCCTAGATGTTATGACGTCTTTGGGCAGGCAAGCTGTTTATTTTGTGGGAAAGCGGACGTGAGAACAGGCTGTCCCCACTCAGTCTCAGGTCCGCATTGAGCTGGAGGGGGCGTGGCCTCCAGCTCCGGCTGAATACCGGGAGTTTGTCGGGAGAAAATCTCTGCCGGGAGGTTGTCGGGAGAGGCGCTGAATACCGGGATTCTCCCGCTAAAAACGGGAGGGTTGGCAAGTATGTCAATAATTATACCTAACCTACATTACCATGTTATAATTTTTATTGCATATTTTTGTATCTTTAATTTATGTAACATGGGACTGCAGATGGAAATGAGCTATTTAGTGCAGAACATATCTGTCTTTGAGTTTAATGTCTGTGTGCATTGTCCCTTCAAATAAAGACTCAGCTAAACTACTTAGAGTTAAACCGGATACACCTGGTCAAGTGATATGAAACCACGTGTTAATCACATGTGTTATCAAGGCTTAGGCCAGGGTGATTACAAAAATAAATAATAAACAAATACACCGCAAAAGAAGGTACTCATGAAAACTGATGAAAAACAAATGTACATAAAATTACACATAGCTAAAATAAAAATGTTTAAATTAATAATAAATGATAATACAGGAAGCGTTAATGAAAATATAGTTGTGCTACTTCAGTCATAATTTTTGCGCTTAAGAAACATCTTTATGACTTTAACTCCAGACTTCTTCTGTTTGTTTGACCTTGTCATTTACTGCCACACGTGGTGGAAAAGTGTATTACAACAAAGTACAGCTGCGGCCTATGTGGACCAAAGCTGAGAAACAGATCTTTTCTGGTGGCCCCGAGAGAGTACGGCCAACTTGGTTCCCGAGTTGGTCCGCAACATGGCACCCTGCAGTCACATGGAGGGATTTTGACCAATCAGAGAGCGTATGGTCAGATAGGTCAATCTCCTAAATCAATGTTTTTCAACCTTTTTTGAGCCAAGGCACATTTTTTGCTTTGAAAAAATGCAGAGGCACACCACCAGCAGAAATCATTAAAAAACGAAACTCAGTTGACACTAAAAAGTCGTTGTCGCAATTGTTGGATATGACTTTAAAGCATGACCACGCATGCATCACTATAGCTCTTGTCTCAAAGTAGGTGTACTGTCACCACCTGTCACATCACACCCTGACTTATTTGGACTTTTTTGCTGTTTTCCTGTGTGTAGTGTTTTAGTTCTTGTGTTGCGCTCCTATTTTGGTGGCTTTTTCTCCTTTTTTGGTATTTTCCCGTAGCAGTTTCATGTCTTCCTTTGAGCGATATTTCCCGCATCTACTTTGTTTTAGCACTCAAGAATATTTCAGTTTTTATCCCTCCGTGTGGGGACATTGTTGATTGTCATGTCATGTTCGGATATACATTGTGGACGCCGTCTTTGCTCCACAGTAAGTCTTTGCTGTCGTCCAGCATTCTGTTTTTGTTTACTTTGTAGCCAGTTCAGTTTTAGTTTGGTTCTGCATAGCCTTCCCTAAGCTTCAATGCCTTTTCTGAGGGGCACTCACCTTTTGTTTATTTTTGGTTTAAGCATTAGACACATTTTTACCTGCACCCTGCCTCCCGCTGTTTCCGACATCTACAAAGCAATTAGCTACCGGCTGCCACCTACTGATATGGAAGAGTATTACACGGTTACTCTGCCGAGCTCTAGACAGCACCGACACTCAACAACAACACATCATTTGCAGACTATAATTACTGCTTTGCAAAAAATATTTTTAACCCAAATAGGTAAAAATTACATAATCTCCTCCTAAATGATTGGTTAAAAAGCCCTCACAGGGCGCCAAGTGGTCTAAAACCCGGTTGGCTACACTCTCTCGATACACTACTCTAAACAATGGGTTCGAAACTATGGTAAAGAAACACTGCCTTAGTGTGACTTACTACTCAACTGCAGAGAGAACAGTACACTATAATCATGGTGGTTACACTGTCTCATCATTCAGTTCTTGCTTCATGATTGGGCGCTTACATTCTTAATTGTGGCCCTCTGTGCCCCCCCCCCCCCCAACCCCCCCTTTAGGGAGACCGATGCAATGGACGTCAAGTGGGTCTAGCATAATAGTGTGAGAGTCCAGTCCATAGTGGATCTAACATAATATTGTGAGAGTCCAGTCCATAGTGGATCTAACATAATATTGTGAGAGTCCAGTCCATAGTGGATCTAACATAATATTGTGAGAGTCCAGTCCATAGTGGATCTAAGATAATAGTGAGAGTCCAGTCCATAGTGGATCTAACATAATAGTGAGAGAGTCCAGTCCATAGTGGATCTAACATAATAGTGAGAGTCCAGTCCATAGTGGATCTAACATAATAGTGTGAGAGTCCAGTCCATAGTGGATCTAACATAATAGTGAGAGTCCAGTCCATAGTGGATCTAACATAATAGTGAGAGTCCAGTCCACAGTGGATCTAACATAATAGTGAGAGTCCAGTCCACAGTGGATCTAACATAATAGTGAGAGTCCAGTCCATAGTGGATCTAACATAATAGTGAGAGTCCAGTCCATAGTAGATCTAACATAATAGTGAGAGTCCAGTCCATAGTGGATCTAACATAATAGTGAGAGTCCAGTCCACAGTGGATCTAACATAATGGTGAGAGTCCAGTCCATAGTGGATCTAACATAATAGTGTGAGAGTCCAGTCCATAGTGGATCTAACATAATAGTGAGAGTCCAGTCCATAGTGGATCTAACATAATAGTGTGAGAGTCCAGTCCATAGTGGATGTAACATAATAGTGAGAGTCCAGTCCATAGTGGATCTAACATAATAGTGAGAGTCCAGTCCATAGTGGATCTAACATAATAGTGAGAGTCCAGTCCATAGTGGATCTAACATAATAGTGAGAGTCCAGTCCATAGTGGATCTAACATAATAGTGTGAGAGTCCAGTCCATAGTGGATCTAACATAATAGTGTGAGAGTCCAGTCCATAGTGGATCTAACATAATAGTGAGAGTCCAGTCCATACGCACCCCCAGCTTCTACTCACATGTCGCCGCTCTTTCCAAAGCAAAGATGTCCTCAAGGTAGTCGTGGTCCTGCTGTTGCTCCTGGGAATGATCAGGGATGTCCATTCTAACCGAAGGCCCAGGGAAGTCCCCTGGTCAGTCCATCAGGATCCGCCGCGTGGGACGCACAGTGCGGGAGAGCCGACACGCAGCCCCGAGTGCCCCGGTTGGACTGACAACCGTTTGAAGTCCACACCTGGACTTCGATCTGTCGTCCCATGTCATAAAACCTCTCCTGGCTGGCACTCCTAGCCCATGTGAGAGCGGCGTGCAGACGGTCAGATAGCCACCTGCTGGAATGTCACTGTAGTGAAGTCATTTAGCCATCCTCAAGCCGGAGGCCCGATAAGATAACAGTCCACTAAATTGTGGCACCACCGAAGATTGCGGCCATTCATGTATCATATCTTTATTTCTTCCTCTTGTATTGTGTCTTGTTTATGGAGTCTCCAAGGAAGTGCGCTGCTCCGTTAAGAAACAAATCTCAGTTCAGGACGGTACAAATAATGCGGACAACCTTGTTTTTAAACCAATTTGAGTAGTGTAGTGTTGTCCCGGTACCAAAATAATTCGGTACTTTTGTACATTAAGGGTACCACAAAAAATGGCATTATTGGCTTTATTTTAACAAAGAATCTTAGGGTACATGAAACATATGTTTATTATTGCAATTTATTCCTTAAATAAAATAGTGATCATACAAGACAACTTGTCTTTTAGTAGTAAGTAAACAAACAAAGACTCCTAATTAGTCTGCTGACATATGCAGTAACATATTGTGTCATTTATACACCTATTATTTTGTACACATTGTTAAGGACAAGTGGTAGAAAATGAATTATTAATCTACTTGTTCATTTACTGTTAAAATCTGCTTATTTTCTCTTTCAACATGTTCTATCTACACTTCTGTTAAAATGTAATAATCACTTATTCTTCTGTTGTTTGGATACTTTACATTAGTTTTGGATGATACCAGAAATTTGGGTATCAGTCCGATACCAAGTAGTTACAGGATCATATTCAAAGTCCTCATGTGTCCAGAGACATTTTTCCTGAGTTTATAAACATAATATAATTTTTTTTAAAAACAAAAGATGTTGTGATGCCAAAAAATATTGACGTAATCATAGTAGTATCGACTAGATACACTTCTGTACTTTGGTATCATTACAGTGGATGTCAGGTGTAGATCCACCCATGGCGTTTGTTTACATTTTGACTAGGGCTGCAACTAACGATTAATTTGATAATCGACTAATCTGTCGATTAATTCCTCGATTAATCGATTAATAATCGGATAAAAGAGACAAACTACATTTCTATCCTTTCCAGTATTTTATTGAAAAAAACCCCAGCATACTGTCACCATACTTATTTTTAGGGATAAATGCGTTAAAATGTAATATCGGAAATTGTCGGTATCGGTTTTTTTATTATCTGTATCGTTTTTTAAAAAATTTTTATTAAAAAAAAAAAAATTAAATCAACATAAAAAACACAAGATACACTTACAATTAGTGCACCAACCCAAAAAACCTCCCTCCCCCCATTTATTTCTGTTATCAATATTCTGGTTCCTACATTATATATCAATATATATCAATACAGTCTGCAAGGGATACAGTCCGTAAGCACACATGATTGTGCGTGCTGCTGGTCCACTAATAGTACTAACCTTTAACAGTTAATTTTACTCATTTTCATTAATTACTAGTTTCTATGTAACTGTTTTTATATTGTTTTACTTTCTTTTTTATTCAAGAAAATGTTTTTAATTTAGTTATTTTATTTTATTATTTTTAAAAAAAAGTACCTTATCTTCACCATACCTGGTTGTCCAAATTAGGCATAATAATGTGTTAATTCCAGGACTGCATATATCGGTTGATATCGGTATCGGTAATTAAAGAGTTGGACAATATCGGAATATCGGATATCAGCAAAAAGCCATTATCGGACATCCCTACTTATTTTGATTATTGTTTCTCAGCTGTTTGTACATGTTGCAGTTTATAAATAAAGGTTTATTAAAAAAAATAAAATAAAATAAAAAAATAATAATAATTGCTTCTGCGCATGCGCATAGCATAGATCCAACGAATCAATGACTAAATTAATAGTCAACTATTTTTATAATCGATTTTAATCGATTTAATTGATTAGTTGTTGCAGCCCTAATTTTGACGCCGGTGAGCTATTGTATCCTCCTACGGTGTGTGTAGTGAAACATGTTTAGCTATTCCTCGTCCTCCAGTGATAATAATACTTGTAAGAAACTTACTTTATTTGTCGCCATGGAGGCGAGGATTAGTGATTTAGACGTAGCTAAAACACTGCCGACTGCGGCCGAACTTTAGCCTCTTCCTGAGGGTGTTTCAGTGTTATAACTTCACCTTTATTGTCAGTTTTTAAGCCAAAATGCGTCCGTTCTCCCTTTTCTGTCTACTGCTTGTAAGTACTCTGTGTGTGCGCACTGCCGAACATGCTCCTCTGCTCGTAAAAGCAACAATGACACGAAGTTAACTGGTTTTTTTCAGAGGCGGTTTATTACCGAATATGATTCATTAGTATCGCGGTACAATACTAATACTGGTGTACCGTACAACCCTACAGACATGTGCTAGTCCGTCTCCTGAAGGTGTGTACCGAATTGTGTGTTGTTCCGGCTAAACAGCCAAACATCACAGTGGATTTTTTTTGTAGGGCAAAGTGAGCTGTGTGAGAAATTTCACGTCAATCCGCCTTAGGGAAACCAGTGGTGTATTTTTCAGAGAAATAGTAGCATAGAGGTGCATGTTTTGACAGATTATTACTAGAGATGTCCGATAATATCACACGATAAATGCTTTCAAATGTAATATCTGTATCGGTTTCAAAAAGTAAAATTTATGACTTTTTAAAACGCCGCTGTACGGAGTGGTACACGGACGTAGGGAGAAGTACAGAGCAGTTGCGTCTCCCAGTCATACTTGCCAACCCTCCCGATTTTCCCGGGAGATTCCCGAATTTCAGTGCCCCTCCCGACAATCTCCCGGGGCAACCGTTCTCCCGAATTTCTCCCGATTTCCACCCAGACAACAATTTGCGTGCCGGCCCAGTCACATAATATCTACGGCTTTTCACACACACAAGTGAATGCGAGGCATACTTGGTCAATAGCCATACAGGTCACACTGAGGGTGGCCGTATAAACAACTTTAACACTGTTCCACATATGCGCCACACTGTGAACCCACACCAAACAAGAATGACAAACACATTTCGGGAGAACATCCGCACCGTAACACAACATAAACACAACAGAACAAATACCCAGAACCCCTTGCAGCCAAATTCCAAGCTGCTGTTTTGAGGCATGTTAAAAAAAAGAATGCACTTTGTGACTTCAATAATAAATATGGCAGTGCCATGTTGGCATTTTTTTTCCATAACTTGAGTTGATTTATTTTGGAAAACCTTGTTACATTGTTTAATGCATCCAGCGGGGCATGACAACAAAATTAGGCATAATAATGTGTTAATTCCACGACTGTTTATATCGGTACCGGGTGATATCGGAATCGGTAATTAAGAGTTGGACAATATCGGACATCGGCAAAAAAGCCATTATCGGACATCTCTAATTATAACCCTTTCTTGTGTGCAGTGTTTCAAGAGTGACCACGGACTGTGCCAAGTTTTTCTGTAGGTCGACCGTAAATCGTTCACTCTATTTCGAAGTGTTTCATGCATTCAACATTCAGAGCTCACTCAGTCTGTTTTGCGTGCCCTGGTTTTAAAGATACACACGTATTATGAGCTTTTTTTATTGTCATTTTTGAGAATATCTACTTTTGTGTTCAGTCGTTATATTTTCCCACATTCTGAGAGTCAGTTAATGTGTGTTAATGGGAGAGAACCATTGTGGTTGCTCGTTGTTATAAAGTGATTGTCGATCTACCGTTTCCTCGTCATCTTTTGAACATCCGGAAAAAAGCGACAAAAAGCTGGAAGAAGGTGGCATTTAATAATAATATAATCCCTCTATGAAGCTGTGTGAACAGTCACTTTAAGTTAACATTTTTTCAATACTATATTTTTTATTAATACACTTAACTTTATTAATAGTTTTTTTCTAATTCAATATTTCATTTATTTTTCTCTGTATAAAATGTTGTGTAAAATCCACACGCATGCAATGTACACACTGTATATATTACAGTAATTATAAGTCTGCTTTGGCGTTAATGTAGACTGACTTTTACACGGCGGTGTGGCGCCATCTGGTGGTGAGAAATGGGCTCCTCATGTTACTTCAATAAGCACTTGGAGCCTATCTCAGCTGCATTAGTAAATGTATATTTGACCTACACTGTGAGGAGAGAAAAAAAAGAAAAAAAAGTGGATTTTGCGGTCAAAAAAATGGCAGAATTTTACCATAAAAATTTACAGTAAAAATGTTTTTTCTGTCAAAATAGAAAAATAAAGTACTTAATTGATGCATATTATTTCCAGGCTTTTACAGGCCATTCAAAATGATGAGGTGGGCCAGATATGGCCCCCGCGGCCTTGAGTTTGACACCTGTGATCTAAAAAGACCTGCCTACACAAACAATCCATCCATTTTCTACTGCTTGTCCCTTTCGGGGCCGTAAGGGGTGCTGGAGCCTATCTCAACTGCATTAGTAAATGTATATCTGACCTACACTGTAAGAAAAAAAAAATCTGTGGATTTTGCAGTCAAAAAAATGGCAGAATATTACTATAAAATTTACAGTAAAATGGTAGGCTCCAGCACCACCCCACGACCCCATAAGGGACAAGCGGTAGAAAATGGATGGAAGGATATTCACACTATTTTACTGTAAAATTCTGGTGATTGAGCTGCCAGTTTTTTGTTTTTTTTTGCATAAAAAAGATGGATGCTGTTTTCACAGTGTATTACTGTAAATGTAGTTTGTTTCTTACAGTAGAATTCTGAAGACCGAGCTGTTTTAAAAAAAAAATATATATATATATTGTCATGTTTACGGTGTACAATTTGATGGATAACTTGCTTTGAAATCATAAGGCGAAGTAGATATTTGTGTGTTTTTAACTCAACATTTTTTATAGAATGTATGATAATATACTATCTGTTGCATTATTAGATGTATAAAGTTTAAAGATATATAATTGCATGCAGTACATGTCTTTTTTTCTGTCAAAATAGAAAAAGAAAGATAAATGCATATTGATGCATATTATTTCCAGGGTTTTAGGGGCCGTTCAAAATTTACAGTAAAATGGTAGGCTCCAGCACCCCCCCACGACCCCAAGGGACAAGCGGTAGAAAATGGATGGATTGGTCACACTCTATTTTACTGTAAAATGTTGCCGATTGAGCTGCCAGTTTTTTGTTTTTTTGCATAAAAAAATATGGTTGCTGTTTTCACACATTACTGTAAATTAAAAATATTTAATTTAACTACACAAACAATCCATCCGTTTTCTACCGCTTGTCCCTTTCAGGGACATAAGGGTTGCTGGAGCCTATCCCAGCTGCATTAGTAAATGTATATTTGACTTACACTGTAATAAAAGAAAAAAAATCTGTGGATTTTGTAATCAAATAAAGGCAGAATTTTACCATTAAATTTACAGTAAAATGGTAGGCTCCAGCGACCCCATAAAGGACAAGCGGTAGAAAATGGATGGATGGATTGGTCACACTCTATTTTACTGTAAAATTCTGGTGATTGAGCTGCCAGTTTTTTGTTGGTTGCTGTTTTCACACATTACTGTAAATTAAACATGTTTATTTACCTGCACAAACAATCCATCCATTTTCTACCGCTTGTCCCTCTGGGGGTGCTGGGGGTGCTGGAGCCTATCCCAGCTGCATTAGTAAATGTATATTTGACCTACACTGTAAGAAAAAAAAATCTGTGGATTTTGCAGTAAAAAAAAAAGGCAGAATTTTACCATAAAATGTACAGTAAAATGGTAGGCTCCAGCACCCCCCTGCGACCCCATAAGGGAAAAGCGGTATAAAATGGATGGATGGTTGGTCACACTCTATTTTACTGTAAAATGTTGCCGATTGAGCTGCCAGTTTTTTGTTTTTTTGCATAAAAAATATGGTTGCTGTTTTCACACATTACTGTAAATTAAAAAAAAAAAATTACCTACACAAACAGTCCATCCATTCCAATAGGGGATGCGGAGGGTGCTGGAGCCTATTCCAGCTGCATTAGTAAATGTATATTTGACCTACACTGTAAGAAAAAAAATTCTGTGGATTTTGCAGTCAAAAAAGGCAGAATTTTACTATAAAATTTACAGTAAAATGGTAGGCTCCAGCACCGCCCGCGACCCCAAGGGACAAGCGGTAGAAAATGGATGGATGGTTGGTCACACTCTATTTTACTGTAAAATTTTGCTGATTGAGCTGCCAGTTTTTCGTTAGTTTTTTTTGCATAAAAAATATGGTTGCTGTTTTCACACATTACTGTAAATTTAAAAATTAAGTGTACCTACACAAACAATCCATCCATTTTCTACCGCTTGTCCCTCTTGGGGTCTCGGTGGTGCTGGAGCCTATCCCAGCTGCATTAGTAAATGTATATTTGACCTACATTGTAAGAAAAAAAAAAAAAATCTGTGGATTTTGCGGTCAAAAAATGGCAGAATTTTACCATAAAATTTACAGTAAAATGGTAGGCTCCAGCACCGCCCGCGACCCCAAGGGACAAGCGGTAGAAAATGGATGGATGGTTGGTCACACTCTATTTTACTGATTGAGCTGCTTGTTTTTTTGCATTAAAATATGGTTGCTGTTTTCACACATTACTGTAAATTAAAAAATATAATTTACCTACACAAACAATCCATCCATTTACTACCGCTTGTCCCTCTGGGAGTGGCGGGGGTGCTGGAGCCTATGCCAGCTGCATTCAGGCGGAAGGCAGCGTACACCCTGGACAAGGCGCCACCTCATCTCAGGTCCAACACAGAATTATACGATTCTGCATTTTTATAAAAATAATTGACATGTGTTTAAGTTTCTTAATGACAGATTTATAGACTTTAATTGTGAGTTTTGGCCCAAGAAGTCATTGCAAGCTACTCGTACTTTATTGAATGAATTGGAGAACAACTTTTCAAACATTGTGCTAGAAATTTGAGCTCTTCATATTATCCTACGACGTCTTAAAGGGACAGCACGCCTTTTTCCCGCATTGTTGGGTGATGACGTCAGCTGCGCTTCATGCCGGTCCCATTTGGGTCGGCGGGTAAGGAGTCTCCATTTCCTCGCTGCTGGAACACACCGGATTCCCCATGGCGGGGAACCACACCTCGTTGTGTCTATTCCACAAGGTCATGGGGCTGCAGGTTGACAACACACACACACAAATTCAGTCGATATACAATCGATACTGTTGGAATAATCATGTACGTGTATATTATCACACAACTTTATGCTTAAGGGCCGTTGATATAGTTAGGGCCCGCAATGTCCCTTTGGGACAGAGGACCCTATTGTAATTGTAAGGTTTTATTATTATTATTATACCGCTACCTCTTTGAGCTGTAATTTGACCCCTTTAACATGCTTCAAAACTCACCATATTTGACACACACATCAGGACTGGCGAAAATTGCAATCTAATAAAAAAACCCAACCCCAAAACTCAAAATTGCGCTCTTGAGCCCCCTAGGAATAAACACAGACAAAAATGCCTGTAACTCCCAGTAGGAATGTCGTAGAGACATGAAACAAAAACCTCTATGTAGGTCTGACTTAGAATTAAATTTCGTACACTGACATCCTTCAGCAAAAATCAACAGGAAGTTGGCAATTCCCCCTTCAAAACAAAAGTTTTGTAAAAACAGTCACTTTTGCCTCTTTGAGCTGTAATTTGACCCCCTTAACATGCTTCAAAACTCACCAAACTGGACACACACATCAGGACTGGCAAAAATTGCGATCTAATAAAAAAAAACCCAACCCCAAAACTCAAAATTGCGCTCTAGCGCCCCCTAGGAAGAAAACACAGACACAACTGCTCCTAGGAAGAAAACTCAGACAAAACTGACTGTAACTTCCAGTAGGAATGTCTTAGAGACATGAAACAAAAACCTCTATGTAGGTCTCACTTAGACCTAGATTTCATACATTGAAATCCTTCAGCAAAAATCAACAGGAAGTTTGCAATTCCCCCTTCAAAACAATAGTCTTGTAAAAACAGTCACTTTTGCCTCTTTCAGCTATAATTTGACCCCCTTAACATGCTTCAAAACTCAAACTGGACACACACATCAGGACTGGCAAAAATTGCAATCTAATAAAAAAACCCAACCCCAAAACTCAAAATTGCGCTCTAGCGCCCCCTAGGAAGAAAACACAGACACAACTGCTCCTAGGAAGAAAACTCAGACAAAACTGCCTGTAACTTCCAGTAGGAATGTCTTAGAGACATGAAACAAAAACCTCTATGTAGGTCTCACTTAGACCTAGACTTCATACACTGAAATCCTTCAGCAAAAATCAACAGGAAGTTTGCAATTCCCCCTTCAAAACAATAGTCTTGTAAAAACAGTCACTTTTGCCTCTTTGAGCTGTAATTTGACCCCTTTAACATGCTTCAAAACTCACCAAACTGGACACACGCATCAGGACTGGCAAAAATTGCGATCTAATAAAGAAACCCAACCCCAAAACTCAAAATTGCGCTCTAGCGCCCCCTAAGAAAACACAGACACAACTGCTCCTAGGAAGAAAACTCAGACAAAACTGCGTGTAACTTCCAGTAGGAATGTCTTACAGACATGAAACAAAAACCTCTTTGTAGGTCTCACTTAGACCTACATTTCATGTATTGACAACCCCCAGCAAAAATCAACAGGAAGTTTGCAATTCCCCCTTCAAAACAAAAGTTTTGTAAAAACAGTCACTTTTGCCTCTTTGAGCTGTAATTTGACCCCCTTAACATGCTTCAAAACTCAAACTGGACACACACATCAGGACTGGCAAAAATTGCAATCTAATAAAAAAACCCAACCCCAAAACTCAAAATTGCGCTCTAGCGCCCCCTAGGAAGAAAACACAGACACAACTACTCCTAGGAAGAAAACACAGACAACACTGCCTGTAACTTCCAGTAGGAATGTCTTAGAGACATGAAACAAAAACCTCTATGTAGGTCTCACTTAGACCTACATTTCATGTATTGACAACCCCCAGCAAAAATCAACAGGAAGTTTGCAATTCTCCCTTCAAAACAAAAGTTTTGTAAAAACCGGTCACCTTTTCTCAAACATTATCTCCTCTGAGCGCGTTTGTCGTGTCGGCTTCAAACTAGCACAGGAGAGAGATTGAACCCTTCTGATTAAAAGTTGACGAAAGAGTTTTAATTACTGCTCCGGTTTGGATTTTATGTGCCGTCAAAGTCGGTCCCGTCCATCGCTGCTTGCAGCTTTAAATATTATCTGTATTTTGACTGCCAAGGCCGAACACCGCCGTGACGCAGACAGAGCAGAGACAAGGCGATAGCACCAGCGTCAACACATTTGCATTTTTGTACAATCATATATTGTGTCTAACTGGAGCTGTCGAGATTACCCCCTTCCCTCAGCGACAGCTTCAGTGATGTAACAGGGACCTTCCAAATAAATACAGGAAACACGGGGGCTGGACTTTTAGAACGTAGTTTGGATCTGTAACTAGAATACGGCCCAAAACGCGTCTCCTCATTGAGCCAAATTGAACTCTGTCTCTGCATGATTCCTTGCTTCTCATCTGTTTAATAAATGTCATCAGTGTTTGAACCTGACAATCCTCATTATTTGAAATGTGATGTCAAGAAATAGCAACCTGTTATACGCAGCCCCGTAGTGGCAGTCCTTTTTGAAGTAAGCGCCATCTGACATCAGGTACTTCTTCAGTTTGTAAGCTTCATTGTAGTCACACACCGAAGTCATCCAGCCTCCATAGCTGCGCACGTACATGTTGGTGTCTTCTGAACTATAGAACACCACCTGCGGGCCAACATGTCATTATTTCATTCCTGTTGCAATAGAATCTATTGAGAGAAACTTAAAAACCATCCGTTTGAAGATAGATGGTTTTTGTTTCCAGGACCGTTCCGCTCACCCTGCTGTCCTTGGGTCTGGGAGGATTGGCCTGATGTTCCTTGGGCAGCAGGAAGCTCACCGTGTATTCGCCCATTTCCCAAAACTTCTTGTCAACCATCTTGACAATCACAGGTGCGGTCATTTCAATCTTTTGTCCTGGAGATGAAAGAAAGTGTAACTACGGGGCCAAGCCCAACTCCTGGGAAAACAACCCCACACCATAATTCCTCCTCCACCAAATTTCACACTCGGCACAATGCAGTCCGAAATGTAGCGTTCTCCTGGCAACCTCCAAACCCCGACCGGTCCATCAGATTGCCAGATGGAAAAGTGTGATCCATCAGTCCAGAGAAGGCGTCGTCACCGCTCTAGAGTCCAGTGGCAACGTGCTTTACACCACTGCATCCTACGTTTTGCATTGGACTTGGCGATGTATGGCTTAGACACAGCTGCCCGGCCATGGAAACCCATTCCATGAAGCCCTCTGCGTACTGTACGTGGGCTAATCGGAAGGTCACATGAAGTTTGGAGCTCTGTAGCAACTGACTGTGCAAAGACTTTCTGCACTATGCGCTTCAGCACCCGCTGACCCTTCTCTGTCAGTTTACGTGGCCTACCACTTGGTGGCTGAGTTGCTGTTGTTCCCAAACTCTTCCATTTTCTTATAATAAAGCCGACAGTTGACTTTGGAATATTTAGAAGCGAGGAAATTTCACGACTGGATTTGTTGCACAGGTGGCATCCTATGACTGTCAGTCTACCCCAGGGCAGCTGTGGCTACAAATGTAGCTTACCACCACAAGGTGTGAATGAATGATGGGTTCCCACTTCTCTGTGAGCGCTTTGAGTATCTAGTATTAGAAAAGCGCGATATAAAATCTAATCCATTATTATTATTATTATTATTTATGACAGTTGTGGAGAATGCATATATGTTTAAGTAGGGATGTGCCGATATTATCGGCCGATAAATGCGTTAAAATGTAATATCGGAAATTATCGGTATCGTTTTTTTTATTATCGGTATCGGGTTTTTTTGTTTTTTTTTTAAATTAAATCAACATAAAACACAAGATACACTTACAATTAATGCACCAACCCAAAAAACCTCCCTCCTCATTCACACAAAAGGGTTGTTTCTTTCTGTTATTAATATTCTGGTTCCTACATTATATATCAATATATATCAATACAGTCTGCAAGGGATACAGTCCGTAAGCACACATGATTGTGCGTGCTGCTGCTCCACTAATAGTACTAACCTTTAACAGTTAATGTTACTCATTTTCATTAATTACTTGTTTCTATGTAACTGTTTTTATATTGTTTTACTTTCTTTTTTATTCAAGAAAATGTTTTTAATTTATTTATCTTATTTAATTTTATAATTTTTTTTTAAAAGTACCTTATCTTCACCATACCTGGTTGTCCAAATTAGACATAATAATGTGTTAATTCCACGACTGTATATATCGGTTGATATCGGTATCGGTTGATATCGGTATCGGTAATTAAAGAGTTGGACAATATCGGAATATCGGATATCGGCAAAAAGCCATTATCGGACATCCCTAAGTTTAAGAGTTCTTTCTTTATTCACAGTCATGTTTGGAGCATCTAGTACAGTGGTCCCCAACCACCGGGCCGCGGCCCGGTACCGGTCCGCGGACCGATTGGTACCGGGCCGCACAAGAATTAAAAAATAAATAAATAAATAAAATATTTTTATTTTTATTTTTATTTTTTAATGAAATCAACATAAAAAACACAATATATACATTCTATATCAATATAGATCAATACAGCCTGCAGGGATACAGTCCGTAAGCACACATGATTGTATTTATTTATGTTAAAAAAAAAAATTAAAAAAAAGTTGTTTTTTTTTGTATTTTTTTAAATACACCCCCGCCCCCCACCGGTCCGTGGGACAAATTTTCAAGCGTTGACCGGTCCGCAGCTACAAAAAGGTTGGGGACCACTGATCTAGTACTTTTCAATGTATACTCTGTATACCAGTTTCTCTTTGTCTAAAGAGGTCTGTGTAGTGTTTTAGACATTGGAATGTGAAAAGGATACATCCCCCTCCTTATCTTATCAGTGTTGGGGAAGGGGGAGGTATTCCTTTCTGGGGGGACTGCTTTCCGATTCAAGAAGTAGTTTCTTTCCGTTTGAATGTCGGACCAATTTGAGAAGCCGGTATGAATGTATTGGTCTGGGCTGGTCTCCTGAAGCTTCAGTAAAACTTGATAATATTCCTATTCTGTCTTGATGGTCCTTCTTACTCTGCATATATGTCATCTGAAAGAACTTGGGATTGACCAGTGACTTTAATTCCCTGAGAGGGAATACTGGGCAGACGCAACACAGTTCCACGCTGGAAATCACTGAGAGCGGCCCATTCTTTCACAAATGTTTCTAGAAACAGTCTCCATGCCTAAGTCCTTGATTTTATACACCTGTGGCCGGGCCAAGTGATTAGGACACCTGATTCTGATCATTAGGATGGGTGGCCAAAATAACTTCGGCAATATAGTGTATGTTTCAGTTGTGTCTAGTCAGATAAGATTTTGGTATAATAGATGAATAATAGATCATCTATTATCTCAAAAAGGTATTTTCCTAGAAGAAACTGAAATGTATAAGCGAAAAAGGCTAACATTTTACAGGTGTGGTCATTTCAATCTTTTGTCCTGGAGATGAAAGGAAGTGTACAAAAACATTGTCTCTGCACAAAGACGGCTCTGAAAGCCATCAGGTGCGCCTTCACCATCTAAATGAGGTCATGTCACAAAATAAGTTACCTTTTCAAATGAAAGTCAAAAGACAGTGCAATGTGTAGTCGTGTAACGTTCGTACCGTTCTCATTTTCACCGTCGATGTATTTGTACAGGCGCTTGAATGCCTTCATGGTGGCGAATTCCATTAGGAAGGAGCTCTCTGTGGTGGTCACCCACTTCATGGCCTTGTAGTGGCGGACCTGAGAGACGTGACAGTAAGTCAATGTCTTTTATCTGTGGGTGTGTTCAACGCTCACCTGGTAGTGTGGAGTCTCGCAGACCAGGTCGAACATCAGACATTCTTCTGTCTCGGTACAGAACGACATCTCAGAGTACTCTCTGTGAAAAGACCACACCCGTTTGCTGAATTGCAACGGAATATTCCCAGACTCGTCTCATATTCAACAGTCATCCATCCGTCCATTTGCTACCGCTTGTTTCTCTAGTGCAGTGTTTTTCAACCTTTTTTGAGCCAAGGCACATTTTTTGCGTTGATAAAATCCGGAGGCACACCATTAGCAGAAATCATTAAAAAACGAAACTGAGTTGATTGAATATGTACATACAGCTAGCCTAAATAGCATGTTAGCATTGATTAGCTTGCAGTCATGCACTGACCAAATATGCCTGATTAGCACTCCAACAAGTCAATAACATCAACAAAGTTCACCTTTGTGCATTCACGCACAGTATAAAACTTTTGGTTGACAAAATGAGACAAAGGAGTGGACATTTTTACATGTAAACAAACTGTCACACTATGGTGAGTTCAAGAACCGCCAAAATTATTAGGTCAAAATTTTCACCAAATAGTCTCATCAGTGAAGCGTACACACAAACATATTAAACAGTTGGCTTTCTAACAATTAGGAAGGTTTGTGTCGTGTTTGTCCTCAAACAAAAACCATACTAAAACAAAAATATTATTTTTTTCCCCATCTTTTTCCATTTTCAGTCCTTTTTTTGAAAATGCTCCAAGGAGCCACTAGAGAGCACTAAAGAGGTTGCTGACTCCCGATTTAAGCAAACAGATTGTTTGAAAAAATAAAAGTCTATATTTTTCACAATTAATTTCCCCCATGTCCCTAAAGGGACATGGGGGAAATTATTTTTTTAATAATTATTTATTTATTTATTTATTTTTTAGACATGTATCTCGTGAGCAAGAGAAACTATCTAGTGCGCACGATATTTTATTTTTATAAAATGATTTAAACTTTTTTTTTTTACATGTATCTCGTGCGCACGAGATACATTTCTTAAAAAAAAAAAAATTAAAAAAAAAAAAATTAAATTGTTTTTAATTTTATAAAACGTTTCACGAGATACATGTCTAAAAAAAAAAATATATATATAAAAATGTATTTTTCCCCCATGTCCCTTAGGGCAGTGGTCCCCAACCACCGGTACCGGTCCGTGGACCGATTGGTACCGGGCCGCGGCCGCACAAGAAATTAAAAAAAAAAAAAAAAATTTTTTTTATTTTTTTATTTTTTTAAATTAAATCAACATAAAAAACACAATATATACATTATATATCAATATAAATCAATACAATCTTCAGGGATACAGTCTGTAAGCACACATGATTGTATTTCTTTATGACAAAAAAAATTAAAAATATTTTTTTATTTTTTATTTTTTTATTACCCCTCCCCCCCCGGTCCGTGGGACAAATTTTCAAGCATTGACCGGTCCGTAAGTACAAAAAGGTTGGGGACCACTGCCTTAGGGGCTCCGTACAATTACAAATAAAACTGCATAAATTTTTTTGTGAACTGTCGTTCTCAATTTCCAAATCGTGATTCCTATTCCTATTATGATTCTGCGTAGATTTTTAGAAGAACGTTTTTCAAGCCATTTCCACACTTATTGCTCTCTTGTATTATTGCTCTTATTATTACTGCCGTTAATAGAGGAATGTAGTTCATCTTGGAATTGGCGCCATTTCCCCCCCCCCTTTTCAAACCTATCCTGTCCAGCAATAGTTGTTTCACTTTTATTAAATGTTTGGACATAGTTTGTGTTTGGTACAAGGGTGAGATCAGCGGTTATCTACAAATATGGTTCCAGTGTTCATAACAAAAAATGAGTGAAAGAAACAGTTACAATACAGTACTGACAAAGATCATTACTGCACTGTAATTATCATTATATTAATAGTAATAACAATATTAAAAGATAATAGTGACCTATTTACACCAATAATATCAACTCAAATGTAGTAATAGATCATTCGATTTGTTTCTAAAAGAGTATAGATTGTGAACCGAGAATCGGTTTAAATTGAGAATCGATTCCGAATCACCCTAAAAATATAATGGAATCCTAAGTTGTTGAAAGATTCACATCCCTAGCGTTGATCAACATTTTGCGGCCGTGCTTTTGTCACAATTGTCTGTACGTTCAATGGTAGTCAAAGTTAGTAGCTAAACTTTGCCCAATTGCTATGAATGGCTACAAAAAAAACAAAGTTTACCAGCTAGGAAAAGAAAGACGGCGGGATAAAATGCTCTCATTGCAGAGCGTTCGGAAGTTAGGGCCTTCTTGCAGACACCGATTCGTGACACACTGCTTTAAGAAGATCGGCAAAAAATGTAAGTTAACGATAGTTCGCTTAAAATTTTATGTGTAACCAACCCCATTGAGTAGTACCTCAAATTAAAGGTATTGATTAGAGCTTTCTAGAGATGCAATTAATTTTTCAACATGGTCTATTATTATGACACAATGACCAAAAATATCATTTTTTAAAGGGGATTTAATGTACTTTATCTTGAACCTTTGCTCTTTCACAAGCTACGATGACTCCAACATAGAAGCTAAACTTTGGATATAGAAATGCTTTGTGTTAATTTGTGAATGTAATGATGAACTTTTCAATCGGGGGGAAAAAAGGTGCTTTTAATTTAATTGTTGCACATTTTTTAGCTATTTTTTGTTTTTGCAACACTTTCCTTGTAGTTTTCAGCTGCTTTGCGGATTAGCTTTCGGTGCTAAGGTCAAAATTCATGTACAAACCACAATGACAGTCATATTTAGTACCGTAGGTGTTGCATATGACAACACAGACGTGCTTTAAGTGTCTTACCCATATTCAGCCTCAGCTCTGAGGGCCAGCAGAAAGCCAACAAGTCCTGCAAGGAGAAACCTTAAAAAAAAAACAATTTTACAAAGTTAGAACATCCATTTTGTGATGATCAACTTACGACAAGCGGTGTGTAAGACGGTGTGTTGAACACAGGCGTACTCACATTGTGACAAAAGTCGGTCGGCTGCAGTGTGAGTCTCGGTGCGGTGCAAGGCAGCTATTTATTCCAAGTCCAGTTATAAAAGGAAAAGTTGCCACTCCCTAAAAAGTCTCAGACAATACCAGTGAAGGGAAACAAAGCAACACAAACAGATGTGACGCAAGATGAAATACTACACTATACAACCATTACATTTACTTAAACCCCATACATTTGGTTCCTCTTTTGTAGGTGAAAGGTGATCTGTGCCAAATGTATAAAACACAGGCTGTGATTTGGTAATTGCTGCCATTGTGCAGTATTTATTACTCCTATAGTACTATAGCATTTTTACTGTATATAAGAGTTTAAGTGTGTTTTTTTCTGACAAATACAGCACGCGATGGCGTGTGGCACACACCTTTTTAAAGGGGACCTATGATTATTTTAATATTTTCTGACTTTAGAAATACTGTTGCAAAGTTGGATACTCGTGGTAAACAATGCAAAAGCGTCAAATCGTAATGTTCATGCATTTTGGCGTTGGCGGGCACCACCATCCTAGTCGCTGCCGCTGTGTCCTTGGGCAAGACACTTCACCCACCTGCTCCCAGTGCCACCCACACTGCTTTAAATGTAACTTAGATATTGGGTTTCACTATGTAAAGGTGCTTTGAGTCACTAGAGAAAAGCGCTATATGAATATAATTCACTTCACTTCACATTTTATCGTAGATTAGGATCACCTTAAGGGACTGATAAGACCATGTGTGTAAAAATTTTAGCACTATTGGTTAAAAATGATGTCTGCCAACAAGCAAAACATGTTTGTAGGGTAGTAAGCAGGATGTACAGTAGCAATATTGAAGAAAGTATGGCCAACTAAAAAATCTTGTCTAAAGAGAGTATGGTCAACTAAAAAATCTTGTCTAAAGAGAGTATGGTCAACTAAAAAATCTTGTCTAAAGAGAGTATGGCCAACTAAAAAATCTTGTATAGACTATGGCCAACTAAAAAATCTTGTATAGACTATGGCCAACTAAAAAATCTTATATAGACTATGGCCAACTAAAAAATCTTGTCTAAAGAGAGTATGGCCAACTAAAAAATCTTGTCTAAAGAGAGTATGGCCAACTACAAAATCTTGTATAGACTATGGCCAACTAAAAAATCTTGTATAGGCTAGGGCCAACTAAAAAATCTTGTATAGACTATGGCCAACTAAAAAATCTTGTATAGAGTATGGCCAACTAAAAAATCTTGTATAGACTACGGCCAACTAAAAAATCTTGTATAGACTATGGCCAACTAAAAAATCTTATATAGACTATGGCCAACTAAAAAATCTTATCTAAAGAGAGTATGGCCAACTAAAAAATCTTGTATAGACTAGGGCCAACTAAAAAATCTTGTATAGACTATGGCCAACTAAAAAATCTTGTATAGAGTATGGCCAACCAAAAATCTTGTATGGAGTATGGCCAACTAAAAATATTGTATAGAGTATGGCCAACTAAAAAATATTGTATAGAGTATGGCCAACTAAAAATATTGTATAGAGTATGGCCAACTAAAAATATTGTATAGAGTATGGCCAATACTTTTTAAAAATATATAAGCTTTATGAACCTTGGGTTAGGTGAACGGTCTTTTGGGCTGAGTGATTGTGTGTGTTGAATTGTATTGGCGCGTTCTATGGAGCTAGGAGCTAGCAGAGGAGCTAGGAGCTAGCATAACAAACACGTAGGTGTTTTTATGCAGGATTAATTTGTGGCATATTAAATATAAGCCTGGTTGTGTTGTGGCTAATAGAGTATATATATGTCTTGTGTTTATTTACTGTTGTAGTCATTCCCAGCTGAATATCAGGTCACCCCCCCGGCTCTCACAGCATCTTCCCTATCTGAATAGCTTCAACTCCCCACTAGTCCTTCACTTGCACTTTACTCATCCACAAATCTTTCATCCTCGCTCAAATTAATGGGGAAATTGTCGCTTTCTCGGTCCGAATCTCTCTCACTTCATGCGGCCATCATTGTAAACAATAGGGAACTTTGCGTATATGTTCAACTGACTACGTCACGCTACTTCCGGTAGGGGCAAGCCTTTTTTTATCAGATACCAAAAGTTGCAATCTTTATCGTCGTTGTTCTATACTAAATCCTTTCAGCAAAAATATGGCAATATCGCGAAATGATCAAGTATGACACATAGAATAGATCTGCTATCCCCGTTTAAATAAAAAAAAATAATTTCAGTAGGCCTTTAAGTTACAAAACTGTAGTACATAGGAGCGTATCATTATACTACATGTCATTTTAGAGGTGTACAAAGCAAGGGGAGTCGGGTGAAGCTCTAGAGGGAGTGTTCCTTTTGTCACACACAAATAAAAAGGTGGGTGTGTGTAAACTTCTCAAATGTTGAGGTCTATTCAGAGTTTTACATTATGAACATGATGGGGAGCGTTCTTTACCTTCCAGGTATTAGGTAGGCAAGCTGTACGTACTGTACTGTTATTTTACTGCATTTATCCTGAGTACAAGGTGTCCATAGCAATTATTTCTACTCCATTACTAGAGTAGTCACAGTGCAGCATTGTCATTTCTTTCAGCTTTTTACTTCAAGAGTAAAACGATACATGTGGAATGCGGTCA
This sequence comes from Entelurus aequoreus, assembly GCF_033978785.1. Taxonomy (NCBI): domain Eukaryota; kingdom Metazoa; phylum Chordata; class Actinopteri; order Syngnathiformes; family Syngnathidae; genus Entelurus; species Entelurus aequoreus. The sequence continues at coordinate 7,047,836 of NC_084736.1, read as the reverse complement.
ACTCTGTGTGTTTGTCCTACAGTATATCCACGTGAGCATGGGGTTTTGTAGTGGGAACAAGTTATTGTCCTATATCCACGTGAGCATGGGGTTTTGTAGTGGGAACAAGTTCTTCGGACTTTCCATTCTTTGGGGACAAACACAAGAAAGGTGCAAACAAAGACATCGATTTTTTAAATTGTATTTTATTTTATTTTATTTTTTTTCATGAAGAAATACAATCATGTGTGCTTATATTATGTGTATTGATCTATATTGATATATAATGTATATATTGTGTTTTTTATGTTGATTTAATTCAAAAAATAATAATACCGTAATTTCCGGACTATAAGCCGCTACTTTTTCCCCTCGTTCTGGTCCCTGCGGCTTATACAAGGGTGCGGCTTATTTACGGCCTGTTCTTCTCCGACACCAACGAAGAGGATTTCGGTGGTTTTAGTACGCAGGAGGAAGACGATGACACAATGATTAAAGACTGACTTTTCATATACCGGTAGGCTGGTTATTTTGATAACGTACAGGCGAGCACTTTGTATTACTTTGCACCGTTTAATTATTTGTACTCTGCACGAATGCTGTTCGCCATGTCAAAGATGTGAAAGTTTGATTGAATGATTGAAAGATTTATTGTTAATAAATGGGACGCTTTGCGTTCCCAGTCATCTCAGTCCCGACAATCCCCTCCGTGGTAGCAGGAACCCCTATATACTACGCTAATTACACATCAAAACCCTGCGGCTTATAGTCGGGTGCGGCTTATATATGGAGCAATCTGTATTTTCCCCTAAATTTAGCTGGTGCGGCTTATAGTCAGGTGCGGCTTATAGTCCGGAAATTACGGTAATATATATTTTTAATTTTTTTTAATTTTTTTATTTCTTGTGCGGCCCGGTAACAATCGGTCCGCGGACCGGTACCGGGCCACGGCCTGGTGGTTGGGGACCACTGCTCTATACAAGATTTTTTAGTTGGCCTTACTCTATACAAGATTATTTAGATGGCCATACTCTATACAATATTTTTAGTTGGCCATACTCTATACCAGTGGTTCTCAAATGGGGGTACGCGTACCCCTGGGGGTACTTGAAAGTATGCCAAGGGGTACGTGAGATTTTTTTTAAATATTCTAAAAATAGCAACAATTCAAAAATCCTTTATATATATGTACACACATACTGTATGTGTGTGGGTGTATATATATATATATATATATGTGTGCATGTATGTATGCGGTAGAAAATTGATGGATGCATATATACTGTATGTGTGTATGGATGTGTGTATATGTATATATATGTATGTGTATATAAATGTATATCTGTGTATATGTGGGGCGGTATAGCTCGGTTGGTAGAGTGGCCGTGCCAGCAACTTGAGGTTGGAGGGTTGCAGGTTCGATCCCCGCTTCTGCCATCCTAGTCATTGCCGTTGTGTCCTTGGGCAAGACACTTTACCCACCTGCTCCCAGTGCCACCCACACTGGTTTAAAAATGTAACTTAGATATTGGGTTTCACTATGTAAAGCGCTTTGAGTCACTAGAGAAAAGCGCTATATAAATATAATTCACTTCACTTCACTATATATGTATATCTGTGTATACTGTATATGTGTATATATATATATATATATGTGTGTGTGTGTGTATATATATATATATATATATATATATATATATATATATATGTATATATATATATATATATATATGTATGTGTATATGTATATATGTATGTGTATTTATATATATATATATATATATACATATATATATACACACACTATATATACACACACTATATATATATATATATATATATATATATATATATATATATATATATATATATATATATATATATATATATATATATATATACACTATTAATGTGTATATACACTGTATGAGTGTGTGTGTATATATGTGTATGTGTGTATATATACACTATATATATATATATATATATATATATATATATATATATATATATATATATATATATATATATACACTATATAAACTGTATGTATATAGTGTGTATATATATATATTTATATAACTTGTAGCTTAGCTTACTACCTTTTCCAAGTCGCTTGTCCATCACTGAAAATATACAATACAATGTGTAATACGTAAAAAAGTCATTAAAGACAAAAGATATTCACGACACAATTCCAATGATGCTAAATGAAGTACATTTTATTTTTGTCCTTTTTAGTACATAATCATTTTAGAAACATAAGACTTTTTCAAGCAAAGATCTACCCAGTAAACAAACATATTTACAAACAGAAAAGAAAAACAAGGTTTGAAAGTTGAAATGTACAAACACTCAGTGCGACCTGGTAGCAAACTGGCAGGTAAGTGACATAATATATATATTTATAAAAAAAATAACACAACAACAACAACAATTGTGAAAATAGTGAACAAACCAATCAATATAAACTAGTAGTAGAAGTAGTCGTAGTAGCTACAAGAGCGGTTATCCACTTGTTCTTGTTGGGTAATATAAAAAAAGGTTATTTTTGAAGTTCATCTTGGAAGATCTCCGGTCGTCCTGGGAATGAGTCAAAAGTAAAAAAGGTGCAGCACTACACAGTAGCGTTCCTTCCTTCAGTCTCTTCTAACAATCATTTTAAGGATTACACCGCAACACCACCAATGTTACACTTGAGTTCACGCATGCTGAACAATAACTAAATATTGAAATTTGTAAGGAGGAATGATGAAAAATAGCAGCTTGGGAGCATAGCTTGAGTTGACACTACAAAAAAAGGAATGTGGAATTAAACAAGGAAACAAACAATACAAAAGGCAGTGACAGGCTGACTTTAAAGGCATTTTTAAGTCCTTTAAAATGATATAAAAAAAAACAACAACTAAAAAGTCAGTGAGAGGCTACAGTGAAGGAATTCCGTTTGTTTTTAAAGGCCACTCCTGTTCCATAAATATCCACGGTGGCTTAAATTGACCTTTTTAGTCACTTTGAAGTGCTTCAGACACACTCGTCTACATTCTTCAATCTTAATACGCCAATGGGAAACAAAAAAAAGCACAATGACCACACATCAGCTATGCTTGGGGGCCTAAATAAATAGCAGGAGGCGATGAGCGGGCCTGAACGATAAATTAAATTAGGCAACATAGAAATAAAGATGGTTTAAAAAAAAAAAGTCTAAATAAAAAGTTAAGGCTGCGGCGTAGGGCTGGGCGATATATGGAATATACTCGATACATCGCGGGTTTGATATAGAAAATGACTATATCGTGATATTCGAGTACCGTATTTTTCGGTTTATAAATCACAGTTTTTTTCATAGTTTGGCCGGGGGTGCGACTTATACTAAGGAGCGACTTTTGACCCACTTAACATGCTTCAAAACTCACCAAATTTGACACACACATCAGGACCTGCGAAAATTGCAAGTTAATAAAAAACCAAACCCCAAAAATCAAAATTGCGCTCTAGCGCCCCCTAGGAAAAAACAAAAACAAACTGCCTGTAACTCACACTAGGAAGGTCGTAGAGACATGAAACAAAAACCTCTATGTAGGTCAGACTTAGACCTACATTTCATAATTTTACATCCTCGGGCAAAAACCAACAGGAAGTTGGCAATTTCCCCTTCAAGACAAAATTGTACTAAAAAAACTAATTTTTGCCTCTTTGAGCAGTAGTTTGACCCCCTTAAAATACTTCAAAACTCACCAAACTTCTCACACACATCGACATTGCGACCTTAAAAAAAAAACAAACCCCAAAACTCAAAATTGTGCTCTAGAGCAATTTTTAAATAAAACAGAGAAAAAACTGCTCCTCAGAGGAAACCTCAGACAAAACTGCTTGTAACTTCCGGTAGGAACGTCTTAGAGACATGAAACAAATACCTCTATGTAGGTCTCACCTAGACCTACATTTCTTAGGTTGACATCCTTCAGCAAAAATCAACAGGAAGTTTGCTATTCCTCCTTCAAATCTAAATTTTTGTTACAACCGGTCACCAAACATCAAACGTTATCTCCTCTGAGCGCGTTTGTTGTTTCGGCTTCAAACTGCTACAGGAGAGAGATTGAACCCTTCTCATTAAAAGTTGACGACGGCGTTTCGTTTAGTGCTACCGTTTTGATTTTACGAGCCTTCAAAGACCCGCAGCACTAAAGCTGCTCCGCTGCTGTGATTTTACGCGCCTTCAAAGAAAACAACCACTGTGCCGCAACATCTAGGAAAAAGACTCAGACACAACTTCCTCTAACTCCCAGTACGAATATCGTAGAGACACGAAACAAAAACCTCTATGTAGGTCTCACTCAGGACTACCACTGGACAAAAGTATTGGGACACCTAGGACTAGCACCTGCCAAAATGCGGACCCGACCAACGCTGCTTGCAGCTTTAATTTTAAATTGCCTTTCAAATGTCTATTCTTGCTGTTGGGTTTTATCAAATAAATTTCCCCCAAAAAATGCGACTTGTACTCCAGTGCGACTTATACTCCGAAAAATACGGTATACGTTCTCACGCAGTTGCTTTTAAACTGCATGAGTTTCCCACTCTTTCTTGTCTCTCCTTCTAACAGGGACTTGAAACAAGCGCACCTTCTTACACACGTCACGCGTGCAACGTCACACGCTCCCGCGGAGCAGACGGGTAGCGACATGGTAACGTTAGCTGTGATGCTAACGGCGCGGTGCGAGTGGTAACACGAGAGAGAGAAGGTGCGAATCTGGTAACAAATGAAGGAATAATTAATTCCTAAGAAAACATAGCAGGTGGTCCATCGTCTGGGGGTGGTTTGGCTTCAAGCGGGAAGATGTTGAACAGACAACCGTAATATGTCAAGTATGCGGCAAAAGCGTTGCTACAAAAAGTAGCATTACCGCTAATGTAGCATCATTTGAAAAGTCACCCGCGAGAGAATGAAGAGTGCTTGAAACTCCGCATGTCAACATCTCCGTTCGGTGCCACACCCACAAAATGCCCAAGCAACCATTTCCAGATCAACACCGTATGAAACAAATAGTCAACAACAGAAGGAGATAACGTCTGCAGGAACCTACCACATAGCGAAGGACATACACTATTTGATTTCCTATTATGCAGCTCATTTTTATGTGACACTTATTGAAATATCTTGTGTGACATCATGCACAAAAGTGCACTTTATTTGTTTTAAACTATTGTATTGGCGTTCTGTACAAAAAGTGCACTTTAATTAGGGACCGAGTCCCTTTGGGACAGAAGACCCTATTGAATTTCTAGCGTTTTATTATTATACCGCCGCCTCTTTGAGCCGTAATTTGACCCTCTTAACATGCTTCAAAACTCACCAAATTAGACACACACATCAGGACTGGCGAAAATTGCGATTTAATAAAAAAAAAAAAAAACTCAAAATTGCGCTCTAGCGCCCCCTAGGAAGAAAACACAGACAAAACTGCCTCTAACTCCCAGTAGGAATGTCGTAGACACATGAAACAAAAACCTCTATGTAGGTCTCACTTAGACCTAGATTTCATACACTGACAACCCCCAGCAAAAATCAACAGGAAGTTTGCAATTCCCCCTTCAAAACAAAAGTTGAGTAAAAACAGTCACCTTTTTTCAAACATTATCTCCTCTGAGCGCGTTTGTCGTGTCGGCTTCAAATTAGCACAGGAGAGAGATTGAACCCTTCTGATTAAAAGTTGATAAAAGAGTTTTAATTACTGCTCCGGTTTGGATTTTATGAGCCTTCAAAGTCGGTCCAGTCCATCGCTGCTTGCAGCTTTAATTTAGTGTTGTTTTCATATGTCATCTTAGCGACATCATGCACAAAAGTGCACTAATAGCTTGTTTTAAAATGTATCTGACAATCTTGCACTTTCTGTTTTGGAAATGACATGAATGTTTGTGCCACTGCTTAATAACTGTTTAATAAATACACTTTTAGTTGTGATTTCCCTCTCTGCATGAAAGTTTAAAAGTAGCATATATTAATGCAGTTTGAAGAAGAATGTTTGAATGTAGACACATAGAATCATCATACTGCTGTGATTATATGCATCAATTGTTCATTCAAGGCTAAGGCAAAATATCCAGATATATATGGTGTATCGTGACATGGCCTAAGAATATCGAGATATTAATAAAAGGCCATATCGCCCAGCCCTACGGCGCATTATTTTGAGTGGAACTAGGACAAAACGAGTATCTAAAAAAACAAAACGAAACAATAAATAAAAAAATAAATGGATTCCCTTCAGCTTTTTTTTTTTTTTTTCCAATCTACTTTTAAATGTTAGTTTTACAGAAAGTATCCCAAAGTCTTTGAAATAAAAGACTTAAGTTTTCTTCATATACTTCTATTTATTTCTTAATAATAAAGTCCATCTGTGACAGAATTACTTCATTCAGTTGCCTGCTTGTTCCCCAGACAACACACGTTTCCCTTTACTGGTTTCTTTTACGCCTCTGCTATCATCACACCAGCAGACGTCCTCGTCGTTAAGTCAATCCGAATCCAATAAAAAATCTTGGAAAGCGGCTGACACATAAACACAGTTGGGGCCCCCCGAGAGCCAGTCCTGAATTTCTCGTACCCCCGCGTCTTTCTTCTCCTGGGATATTCACGCAAACACCTGCATCTTGCCGTTGGACGCCTCCGGGATTTTTGGAATTTGGGTTTGGGCGGAGCCGGCGACGGCGACGGCCGGGCTGGGCGTCGAGTCGGACCAGTCGGAGACGCACTGGGGGGAGGGGCTGGACCAGGGCTCGGGCGATTCCGGCGAGGGGGTCAAGTAGGGGTGTTCGCTGGGCAGGTGGAGGTAATGCTTGGGCGTGGCGTCGAGCGCCGACGAGTAGCTGTGCTGCGAGGGCGGCGTCGGGTAGTCTTCCGCCACGTTGCTGCTGCTGCTGCTTGGCTGGGGAAGCGGCGCCTGAGGGGGCGGGGCCACAACGGCTGACGGCGGGGGTTGAGAAGGTTGCTGCATCTGCTGGAAGAAAGGCGGTGGGGGCTGTGAAGTCTGCGGTGTGGGCGGGGTGGAGGTGCCCATGCGGGCCATGTTCTGCTGGCTGCTGATGGAGTGGCCGAGGAGCTGCTGCTCGGCGATGGAGGGCAGCTTGACCGGGCTGACGCTGGGCGTGGAGGTGACGGGCGTGGGCTGCAACATGGCGCCGCGGTACATCTGCTGGTGCATCAACATGTTCTGTTGCTGCTGCTGCATGACCGAGCTCTGGGGGTGCATGGACCCCTGGCTGCCGTGCACCAGGTTGACCACCTGTTGGCCGCACTGAGAGGAGGGGCCCATTCGGCTGTGCCAGTCAAAGGGCACGCTGACCGGGCTCACCATGCCCATGTTGAGCCCCATCTGGCCCGAGTTCAGCACGTAACCGCGGTTGACGTCGGACGGCATGGAGACGCGGCCCTGCAGAGACATGCCGCCGTTTCCCATGTCACTGAGCTGGGCTAGGGACACGGTGAAGGGGCCGCTCCCGTCCAGCATGCTCCCGTGCACCATGGGGGTGCTGGGGACCGACATGGACGAGTGGAAGAGCCCTGGCGACGGCATGGCCACGGGGGACGTGGGATTGGTGATGTAGCCGGCGTTGCTGGCGCCCCCGTGAGGCGAGTCTAGTGAGTCGACAGGAGAGAGCGTGACGGAGCTTTCCAGTAAGGCGCTCTGCATGTCCAAGGTCAGCTTCTTGTTCCGGGCCTTCACGGACTCCTTCAGACTATTGGCGTGCTGATTTCCCAGGTTGGAACCTTTGGCCCCGGGGCGGCGGTTCTTCTTGCCCTGCGGGGTGGTCTTCAGGCTCGGCAGGAAGGCGCTGGGCGGGCACATGAGGGGAGACAGTGTGTGCCCGCTGGAAAGGTGAAGTCCGGCCCCACCGTGGCCCTGGGGGCTCCTGACAGTGTTGTACTCGTCCAGGATCTGCACGATGTCGTGGTGCATGCGGTCTTGAGCGATGTCTCTGGGCAGTCTGTCCATGTGGTCTGTGATCTCCCGGTTGGCAAAGTGAGCCAGCAGGATTTTGACCGCCTCGCAGCTTCCCTCGCGAGCCGCAAGGAACAAAGGCGTCTCCTCCTGCGACACACACATCAAGTTAGACACAACCAACTCACAGCTTGAAGAACACGTTAAAGGAGCCACATGTGATAATGTCATGTCAAGTCATTAAATGGCCCTGATATGTCAAAAGGCATTAATTAATCATGTTCTTTTCCAATACCTCTATAACTGATAACAGTAGTTCAGCCGGGATATGCTCATTTAAAATTAGATTTACAGCCCCGAAATCGTATTATTTTCATTTCGATGCCCCGCCCTCCACCGTTTGACCAATTACAAAGTCTATGAGTGTGTCACATCCAGGTTGCCAGTTACGCACCGCCATATTCGTCTGGCTACTACCACTGGTAAAGTTACTAAACATGTCAGACCTTAGTCAATCTCAAAGTTACGATTCTCAACTTATTCATGACAAAGCCAGGAACAAAACGAGGATTTATATCGGGGATGCCTTTGAAAGAAGGATACCATTGAAGGCGGAGAAGAAATGTGCTAATTTCCTCATTGATAGGTAAATCACGTTTTCTTACTACTTGTAATAAATGGAAATGTACATTTGGTATGTAAACTATATTGTCCAATACAGTCTATGATCTTGTCTAACAAAGCTAGTATATTCCTGCAACGAGGGCTTAGCATGCTAGCCCGGTCAATGATACATCAACATATAGGCTAACGGGGGAATTAAATGCCAGTTAGCCTGTATGTTCATGTGTCATCCAACTGACAGGGCAAAATATATTTTGGACAAATGGATATGGGTAGTGTCATTGCCTATTTCCTTCTCAATATGCTGATACGCTGAGGAAATGGGTTGAAACATTAGCACGGCTGTCATGGCAATGTGAAACACGGAGACAGCCAAATCACATGATCAAATAATTCCTCATTCATGTTTGCATATTGTGGACTACATGTACCAAGTTATATGGCAATCTGAAACGTTTGAAATAGTAGCCTATAGGCATACCTTGGTAAAAATTTCTCCTCTTTAGTTTTGGGCGTACACTAGGCTGCTAAGCATGCTCTACTTATTTGCACCAGTATAACCATTGCTAGCGTTGGTTGTAGTTGGTTTTAGTCTTTGTTTTCTTATATTAATAACCATATGATTGCCATTTGTTGTGATATTGTACGGAGGCATGACTTACTTCTTCCTGAAAATAGCCTCATTTCTGTGCAAAATGTGTTGGTTAGAGATTTGTTATTAACAAAATGCTTGTCTATTCAGCTATTATGGTCCCAGATTAGATTTACAGCCCCGAAATCTAATTGTTTTCATTTCAATGCCCCGCCCTACACCGTTTGACCAATTAGAAAGTCTATGAGTGTGTCACATCCAAATTGCCACTGGTAAAGTTACTAAACATGTCAGACCTTAGTAAATCTCAGTTACCATTCTCAACTTATTCTTGACAAAGCCAGGAACAAAATGAGGATTTATATCGGGGATGCCTTTGAAAGATGGAGACGATTGAAGGCGGAGAATATTTTTCAATCTTACTCCAAATTTGCTAATATCCTCCTTGATAGGTAAGTCAGGCATTTACGTTTTCTTACTACTTGTAATAAATGTAAATGGACATTTGGTATGTAAACTATATTGTCCAATACAGTCTATGATCTTGTCTAACAGAGCTAGTATATTCCTGCAACCAATGCTTAGCATGCTAGCCCGGTCAATGACACATGGACATACAGGCTAATGGGGAATTAAATGTCCGTTAGCCTGTATGTCCATGTGTCATCCAACTGACAGGGCAAAATATGTTTTCGACAGATAAAACTTATGTGGATATGGGTAGTGTCGGTGCCTATTTCCTTCTCAATATGCTGATACGCTGAGGAAATGGGTTCCAACATTAGCACGGCTGTCATCATGGCAATGTGAAATGTATGGAGACAGCCAAATCACATGATAAAATAATTCCTCATTCATGTTTGCATATTTTGGACCACATGTACCAAGTTATATGGCAATCTGAAACGTTTGAAATAGTAGCCTATAGGCATACCTTGGTAAAAATGTCTCCTCTTTAGTTTTGGGCGTACACTCGGCTACTTACTTTCACCAGTATAACCATTGCTAGCGTTGGTTGTAGTTGGTTTTAGTCTTTGTTTTCTGATAGTACTTACAATAACCATATGATTGCCATTTGTTGTGATATTGTACGGAGGCATGAAAATAGCCTCATTTCTTTGTAAAATGTGTTGGTTAGAGATTTGTTTTTAACAAAACGCTTGTCTATTCAGCTATTATGGTCCTAGCATCTCAACCCCGAGTAAGAGGCAGTGGAAGTTTGAAGTTCCTTGGAGTAGCCCAGTCCATCCAGCTGGATTCGGCTGTGTATCTGGCAAACTCATTCAGAATTTTGACCGTGATAGCAGTACCATTTCTGGCCAGATTATTACATATGGCTCCTTTTAAGCAGTAGAATGGCGGTCATACTTTTAGATCCTGCATGTCCTTGTTTGCTCCGTTCTTCAGCAGGGCCACAGTAGCGTCCACATTGTTGACAGCAGCAGCCCAGTGCAAGGCGGATTTACCTGAACAACACAAATGACTTTGAACATTTGGCTTTCACTCAACTTTAGTGGGTTTTAACATTGTTCTGCGGTTTTCAAACGTTTGCTATTTTTATAATTTAAACGTTTTCAAAATTATAATACCAGTGTTTCCCACAAATTCATTTATTTGGGGCGGCCCGCCACGAAAGAATTTCGTCCGCCACAAATACATTTTTTTATTTTATTTTATTTTTTTGTCCTGTCCAGCTTCTCAGGCAAATCATATAGTTGATGTAGATGCCCATATAGGCTGTTCAGATTTACTTTACAAAAGAGAAGTGTAGGATACTTCTCTTGTTGCCTTATTTGACCACTACTGTTTTCTGTTTATTTGTTACTGACTGTGGCAGGACACCTCTGCCTCTGTTTCACTTTATGTTGCTGGTAAATAATATGATTGTAGTAGTAGGCTAAAGTTAAATGATTTAGTATGCACTAATTAAAGGGGCAGAGCTTTAAGAGACATTTTAGCTTTTATATTTTATAAGATATATTTTTTGTAAGAACCACGATTAATAAATATATTTCAGTGAATAACTTATTGTTCAAATCTGTATATAAATATGTACACAAAGTGTTGTAATTATATTGTAAATTGGATGGATGGATGGATGGACGTTTAAAACAAAACTGTTATTATTAATTAGTAAGTATACATTTTTTGAGCCTTTTTAGAGAAAATCATATCATTGTAGTAAATTATGCAAATGACTCAATGTCATGGTGACCACACCCATAGCCACGCCCCCACCGCCACAGGTATGTTGGCAGTTTATGGGAAACACTGAATACATTACTGTTTCAAAAATTATTACTATTGATTCTTTTTTAATTTTTAAAATTGGTTATTTTATTTGTCTTTAAAAAGATAATAGGTAGTATTTAGTATTTTTTTTGTTTTCAGTATTTTAGTTAATTATGATCCCTCAGTGGTAATTCTAGTCTTTGTATTAGAAAGACACGAATTGTTGTTTTGAAATAGTTGGTTAAAAACTGTTACATCTAGTAATATTTAAAAATAGTTAGAAGCTAACGTGGGTGATTTCGACTATTTTGGGCTGATAGGGGTTGACCCACAGCGCTCGTTCTGCCAATCAATACCTCAATGCTAACGAGGGGAAATTCCACTTCAACGACTGTCGCTGGCATCGACAGTAGGGTTGCCTCTTTGAATCTCAACAGTTGTTTTTCCCAGTAATATAGTGCAAAACCATCCTGGTGTTTAATAATACCAAATTAATTTTGATACATTTTTTTTTAAATGTAATTTTTTTATTATTGATATTCAGGTGAAATGTCATTTAATTTTTTTAAACATCTATAAAAACATTACTCCCGGAAATGGGTTGGAATTGGGGTGTTAAATCACCAAAATGATTCCCGAGCGTGGCCACCGCCGCTGCTCACTGCTCCCCTCACCACCCAGGGGGTGAAACAAGGGGATGGGTCAAATGCAGAGAGTAATTTCACCACACCTAGTGTGTGTGTGACTATCAGTGGTACTTTAATTATAACTTTAACTTATTTTATTATAATATCGGGTATTTTATTTATAATTTAAGAAATATAGCTAGTAATTAAAAATGTTCCTTAGTTTTTAGCATTTAACATTTACAATTATATTATATTTTTCTTTGTTTATATTTACAAAGATACCTTTTTTTTAAAAAATTAAATATGGTTGTTAAGAAATACTGTTAATTGAATTTTTTTTTTAATATTAATTTAATTTTGATGATTTATTGTTTTAAAGTTGATTTTTTTAATATTATAAATGATATTTAAATAAGAATAATAATACATATTTTTATTTATTTTAATACTGATGAGGAAACAAGCTTGCTCACCGAGTTCATCAACTGCATTAACGTCTGCATGACACGTGATGAGTTCCTCCACCATTCCTTCCACTGCCAGTCTGGCAGCCAGGATGAGTGCAGAGGAGCCGTCGTACATGCGAGCGTCAAGGTCTGTGGCCCTGTTTCTGATCAGAATCTAAGAGAAAATGCAAGACAAGTTAATGATTTTTTTCTCCAAAAGTTTCAAGTGAAAATGATGGCTCGTCGATATTTACCTGGAATACCCCTTGTGCATCCGCCGCCACTGCGGCGTGCAGAGGCGTGCGCCCAGTGTTGTCCTGAGCATTGGCGTCCGCTCCGGCGTCCAAAAGTCTCTTGGCGGCGTCGGCGCGGGCGTACCGGGCTGCCAGGTGAAGCGCCGTCTCGCCCGTGCGGTCCGTCTGAGCGGCGAGGGATGCGCCCTGGTAAATGAGGTCGGAGATGATGTTGGCCGAGCACTCCTCGCTCTCTTCCTCCTCGGCCACCTCTGACTCCAGGCCGCCTCCGCAGAACGATGCCAGCATTAGTGGTGTAAAACCATCTAGTTAAAAAAAAAAAAAAATCAATCAAGGTTATGACCAAGCTGGACATAAAGTGTGCAAAATGTACATCCATCTTCTTCCGCTTATCCGAGGTCGGGTCGCGGGGGCAGTAGCCTAAGCAGCGAAACCCAGACTTCCCTCTCCCCAGCCACTTCGTCCAGCTCTTCCCGGGGGATCCCGAGGCGTTCCCAGGCCAGCCGGGAGACATAGTCTTCCCAACGTGTCCTGGGTCTTCCCCGTGGCCTCCTACCGGTCGGACGTGCCCTAAACACCTCTCTAGGGAGGCGTTCGGGTGGCATCCTGAGCAGATGCCCGAACCACCTCATCTGGCTCCACTCCATGTGGAGGAACAACGGCTTTACTTTGAGCTTGGCAGAGCTTCTTACCCTATCTCTAAGGGAGAGCCCCGCCACCCGGCGGAGGAAACTCATTTGGGCCGCTTGTACCCGTGATATTGTCCTTTCGGTCATAACCCAAAGCTCATGACCATAGGTGAGGATGGGAACGTAGATCGACCGGTAAATTGAGAGCTTTGCCTTCCTGCTCAGCTCCTTCTTCACCACAACGGATCGATACAGCGTCCGCATTACTGAAGACGCCGAACCGATCCGCTTGTCGTCCTCACGATCCACTCTCCCCTCACTCGTGAACAAGACTCCGAGGTACTTACATATTTAAAACATGTCAGGTTGTTGACTACACGCCAGAGCAACAGGTAGCGCTATAGCACCAGATTGTGAGGAAGCTTGGACTAATTACAAGCTTTTTCTGGAGAAAGCTACAGAAACCAAAAAAATGGGTATAACTAATACGTATAATATGAAAACAGAGTCAGGTCGGGCTTATACCGCCACGGGTAAGATGTACCCCCGTGCTACCTGCCGCATTCGGGCAGATGGGGCTCGTAAACCTGGTAAGGCAGCCCAACTAGGAGAAGGAAATCTCCAATCTCAAAACCACCGCTGTCTAGCGGTCAACCCACTCAAGGGTAAGGCTAAGGGAGTAAACCCCGACAGAAAATCGGGAGTCCCGAAGGCGGTTTGACATTGTGGCGTCGCTGGTGCCAAGCTGTATCGATACTCGTCGCTCCCTTCGATAGATCCACCGTCCTTTGCCCTCCATAGTTCCATGCCCAGGTCATGTAGATCCACTAGCATCTACCCCATCATCTCCCAAGACGGAAGGATGCCGACGATATGAAAATACATAAACTAGCAAATACTGTGTAATGAAAATAGAAATAATGATCACTATCAGTTATGAATAGGTGCTTTCTTGGCTCGCAGGACAGTTTTATATATTGTTTATACTGTTGCTCCATAGATCATTTTTTTCATGACCTAAAACACGTGATTAATTTAAACGATATAACACATATGATTAGAAAAAAAACCCAAAACTACCAACCTGGGCCTCGGACGTTAACATCCATGCAGTCGCTTTCAAACTCCCCTTGAGGTGGTGTGAGCGCCATGGTGGGTGGGACGCGGATGTCCGCTGCAGCCAGATGATGCTGCGTCCACTGCCGGCTGTCCACCGCGTCTTCACCCTCTGATAGAATGCTCGGCTCCTCCATCTATTGCAGAGTCAGAGAAGTTAGTCGTCTGACCTAACTCTTGAACGTGTGACGCACAGTAGATCCCATTAACCTTTAGTCTTTTGGGCTCTGGACAGTCTGCGTCCATCCACTGGTCACTGTGATCTCCTAGCAGAGATTCCTCAACGGTTTTGGGCATATGTCTGTTGGTGACGATGATAAACATGAACAACTGAGACTGAATGAACCCCAGATATGCATGTTTATGCCCCTTAGTGGAGGTAAGCGGTATTGGGGACACGTACTTCATTCCTAGAGCATCCTGGCCCACTGGCTCCCGCCTGTTCTTGTTGCTGCTCGGCTCCTTTTTGGGGAAGAAGCCTTCGGGGAACCAAAGGGTGCTGTGCTCCCTCTTTCGACGGGAAATCAACATGCCGATCACCATGATGACCAGCAGGAAGAGCGAGGTGATCCCGACCAGCATCAGCTTGCCCCACTGAGGAATGGGGTCAGGGTCGACTGGGATCCTTTCACCTGTGGGGACAAAACAATGGCAATTGCAGATATGTTCCTTGTAGTTCTTTCTGATATCCTTAAGTATATCTACTCACCTCGGACTTCTTTGAGAGGATATGGGAAGCGGAGCATTTCCACAGCCGACAGCGCTCCGAGGTAGTCTGCAGCGCTTTCAGGGGACGGGAAGCAGTCATCAGTGCACAAGCGGTTGTCTATTTCCAAGTACACGATGGAGCTGCGGGAGTCAAGACACGTGTTAAAGGTCTGAAGTAGAAGCCAACATCTGTTCTTCATCCGCACACACAACTGACCCAATGATCTCCTGCTGGGGCTGCAGCTCGCGCTTCAAGCGCGCCTCCCGCCGGGTGTAAGGACGAATCATGGCTTCTCCGTTGTGGTCCAGGCGGAAACGCAGTGTTGTGTGAAGGATGGCGCTCAACTTGAGCAAGAACGCCGTGCTGGTGCGGAGGAGCTCCTCAGGAGGCAGAAGGACCACCAGAACCAAAGCCCCATCGACGATGTCTTCTGGAACCTTCTGGGCGCAGTCCAGCCCGTCCCAACCACACTCCTCTGTGTTGCATCCTTGGTCACACAGGCCGTCGGCGTAGTGGTCGATACAGTAGGTCTCATATATGGGACTAGAAAAACATTTGGGTTAGGTTATTATTTCAAATACAGAATACCAAAACTAATCTGATTCCTGACAGAAAAGATCAAACTCCAGATCAGATATAATTGATCAAAATGCATTCACATATCTTATGTCCATGCTTATCCACAATGATTCATATCCAATTTAGGATTAAAAAGGGGATCACGCTATCTTTAAGTCAAAGCAAGCAAACACATTTCATCCAATTTGGTTAATAACTAAAAATTAACCAGATTGAGACTGTAGTTCCAAATCAGGAATAAAAAGGTATTTATATTTCATTAATATTACAGCGAGAATCCAATGTTGATCTGATTCCTAGTTGAAATATCTGAACTGGATACAGCCTGGATCACGATTGCCATCTCAAATAAAACATTTTTAAAGTTATGCAAATTACAATGTAATTTATGTATTACAAAAACAATTTCAATCCAGATCATGAATGAAAAAAAAAATCCAATTTGTCCCTGTGTCAGATGCTGCCAGATCCAAAATGGCAACAGTTCAAATTTCAATACTGAAATGTCATCACTCCTTCTTAAATCAGTGGTAAACATTTTGAGTTATTGGACAAAAACTCACTTGCAAACTTTCTCCTTGGTTTTGCAGTCAAAGTTGTCATACAAACAATCCGCATTGTTGCACGATTCGTCACACTGGCTGTTGTTGAAGACCCGCCAGCAGCGGGGGTCCGCACACCGGGCCCAGGGGTTGACGGCCAGGGAGCAGTCGCCGCCGTCCCAACGGCAAGCCAATGTGCTGCACTCCTTGTCGCAAACGCCGTCGTTAGCTTTGCCGTGGCAGTCGGCCAGCGGGCATGAGAGCGTTGGGATCTCGTTGAGCCGGCCGCCCTGCTCGCAGCGTTTCCCTGTCCAGCCACTGGGACACTGGCAGTGGAAGAAAGGGAAGCCGGTCTCCTCGGTGCACAGTCCGCCATTGCGACAGGGTTGGGAAGAGCACCCTTCGTTGCTGCGGTGGGCGCACTGCGGCCCGCCGTAACCTGGCAGGCAGGTACAGCGGGCTCCCCGCGTGGTGAGGGCGCAGCTTCCCCCGTTGTAGCAAGACAGCTCCTGGCAGGACATGCTTCGTTCACAATTGGGACCAGTGTATCCCTGAAGACGACACATCATCCCATCAACAAACTGCATGAAGGCAATAAGAAATGAAGTGAATGTGGACTCACCAGCTGGCACGTGCACGTGTAGCCAACTGCAGAACTGGATGCAGAACACGCTCCTCCGTTTTGACACGGCTGAGATTCGCACGCACTGAACCTATTCTGACACCTTCGACCTGAAACACAAGTAGGAAAGAGCACAGACCTAAGCCAAGGAAACAGAGGGAATTTTTGCCTTTTTATATTGCAAGTTCATTTGAAAGAGGATCCAGTCCCCAATCACTCACAAGAAGAGAACAGATAAATTTTAGATTCCGGGGGATTACAAATAGTTTGGAGTGTTGAAGTGTTGTCAAAACGAAATGATCATTCACGCGTTCATTTTGTCTCGCATTGACTATTGCGATTCTCTTTTCACTCTTCTCAACAAGTCAACGCTAAAGAGACTTCAGACTGTACAAAATGCGACTGCCAGGCTTTTGACCCAGAACAGCCCATATCACCTCTGTTTTATCCAGTCTTCACTGGCTTCCAGTTAAATTTCGCATTGAGTTTAAGATTTTAGTCCTGACATTCTGTGCGTTGCATGGTGGAGCCCCTCAGTACATCACTGACTTGCTATGCCCCTACTCCTCAGAGCGCAGCCTCCGGTCTTCAGGCCAGGGTCTTTTAAAGATCCCAAAAACTCGTTTTAAAACCAGTGGAGACCTAGCATTCCAGGCTATAGCTCCCAGACTCTAGAACAATTTGCACCAGTCCCTCCGTGACCTTGACTGTTTTGAAACTTTTAAGAAACATTTGAAAACTTCTCTTTTTAGTAAAGCTTTTAGTTAATGCACCTTTTAACTATCCTTTTTAATCCACTGTGTATCCTTTTTCTGATGTTGCTCCTGTTGTTTTAAATTGAATTGTTGTTTTACTTTACCTGTGTTTTGTACAGCGCTTTGTGATTTTATCTGTGAAAAGCGCTTTATAAATAAAACGTACTTACTTACTGTTGATCCTATGTTCGTATTTCATTTAGGAGATTTGATGGGATTTGTCTTCCATTGTAAACTCTTGCAATTTGGATCTGATCTAGATTAAACATGATTTTACCGCCTGTGTTTGCATGAGTAACCTGGGAAGGCGCCCAACGTATAATCCTTGATATTTGCAGAGTAAGCTCTTGAACCAAAGAACAGACTCCAAGTGTGTGAGGCAACCGTCTGCCTCAACCAAGTCAGCTTGAAAGAAATTGATCTAACCTGTGAAGCCGGGCTTGCAGACACACTGGTAGTCATTGGGCAGCTGGACGCAGTCCAAACTGTTGGAGGGGCTGCACGGGCTGGACAGACACTCGTTGATGTCTCCCTCGCATCGTTCGCCAGTGAACCCGGGGGGACAATTGCAGCGGTATCCGCCCACCCTGTCCACGCAGGTGCCGTTGTTGAGACACTTGGGAGGGACACCGCGCAGTCTCAGGGGCGGGGCGCAGTCATCTTCGTTTATCTCACACAGAACGCCTTGAAGTGGACGATGGGGCAAGAGTTAATACTTGCTGTAGTAGGCAAGAAAGGTCTCTTTTTTTAAACAGCAACTTGCATGCGTACCCAGCGTGCCAGGTGGGCATGAGCAGATGTAATGTCCGACTAAATCGATGCATGTGCCTCCGTTCTGGCAAGGATGGGACTGACACTCATTGATCTCCAGCTCACAGTTCTGACCAGTAAAACCTGGCATACACTGAAATGACAGAAGACTATTAGTTACATTATCTAATAATTACAAGAGAGTCTCATTGACTCACGTCACACTGGTATCCTCCAACATATCCCCTGCAGGTGGCACCATTGCGACAGGGCTTGTCCTCGCAGTGGTCCACTTGGCTCTTGCAGTAGCTGCCGGTGTAGTCGCCGGGACACTTGCAGTAGTGTGTGTTGCCACTGTTGACGCAGTGTCCGCCGTGATGGCACAGCTCGTCTGTCTGGAGTCCTGGTGAGCGAGACAAAGGGCTGGAGTGACTTGTGTTTGACGCAGACAGAAGGCAGGGTAAAGTTTTCAAAAAGATACCTCTTTGGCGAGCTGCTGTCTCACAGGAGAGCCTGGGGATGTCACAGTAACGTCCAGACCAGCCATTAGAGCACTCGCAGACAAAAGACGAGTCTTTTTGACGACAGCGTCCTGCGTTCTGGCAGGGAGAGGAGCGTCTGCACCAGTCGACTGGTGTCTGGCAGCAAAGGATGGAAGCAGACGTTAGATTAGATACTTAGCTTACATAACTTTCATGTTTTTTTAAACACGTACTTGACAACGGGTGCCAGCGTAGCCTTTTGGGCAGGTGCAACGGAAGGACTCCAAGGCGTCTTGACAGATACCTCCGTTAAGGCAAGGTTGAGAGTCACATTCGTTGACCTCGTACTGGCAGTGAGAACCGGTGAAGCCAGAGCGGCAGGAGCAGGAGTAGCCATTGACTTTGTCTGTGCATGTTCCTCCATTGAAGCAAGAGCTGTGGATGTGAAAATAACTCAACCTTACTTAGGATTACAGTTAGGTTTAGGGGTATTTTAAAAAGACCAGTTATTGGGTATGCCTGCACAAATACCACGCACCTTTCCGTGCAATCCGGTATGTTGGTTTCACAGTGGATGCCAGTGAAGCCGGGCCTACAGGTGCAAGTATAAGAGTTCACATAGTCTGTGCACGTGCCTCCATTTTTGCAGGGCAAACTCTGGCATTCGTTGATCTCCAGAGCACAGCGCGGCCCGGTGAAGCCCGGCAGGCAGCTACAGTGGAAGGAGTTAATGCCATCTGTACAGGAGCCTCCGCTTAGGCATGGATCTGTTTTCACAAAGCAAGAAGAATAAGGAAAGGTACATGTGCCTGGCAATAAACAAAGCTGTCATTCTTGTGGCCACTCACTTGGGGAGCAGTCATTAGTGTCTGTTTCACATGTGGGTCCAGTGAAGCCCGGTCTGCAGGAGCACACAAAAGACCCAAGTGTGTTGGAGCAAGTCCCGCGGTTTTTGCAGGGATTTGCGAGGCATTCGTTCACATCTCTGTTGCACAGCTGCCCTGCAGACGCCAAAAACGAGTCACCGTTACATCTAAACCCATGACTGTGAAGACTTCCTGTTGGATCCTTGTGGTGCTAACCTTGCCAACCGGGCTGGCAGTTGCACTGATAGCCCATGTAGTCTGGAGTGTGGGTGCAGACCGCCTGATTTGCGCAAGGGTTTGGCGAGCAAGGGGTCAGCACTTCGGCGCAAGTTGGTCCACTGTAGGGAAGCTCGCACAGACAAGTGAAACTCGCCACCCCGTCTACACAAGTACCCTTGTTCAGGCAAGGGCTGGACGCACACTCGTTGATGTTCACCTGGCATAGGTTACCTGTCCGAAGAACAAACACCCCGATCAGATACTTTCAAGATTCATGAATAAACATAGGCGTGTACTGTGTACCACCATGGCTAACCTCTGAAGCCCTGGCGACACTTGCAAGTGAAGCCATTGAGCTGATCAATGCAGGTGCCGGCGTTTTGGCACGGGCTTGGCAAGCAGTCGTTCCTGTCGAGGTCGCAGTTTTTTCCCACCCACCCTGGCTCGCAGTCACAGCGGTAACTGTAAAGACACAAGAAAAATCCGTAAGACAAACAGCAAGCCCGTGCAAGTGAAACTCCGGCGTGCATACCCGTTGATGTCGTCCCTGCACGAGCCATGGACGCAGGGGCTGCTGCCACACTCGTCCACCTGCGAGTAACAATACGGGGGCTTGAACCCCTGCGGGCACTGGCAGTGGAATCCATTCTCTTCATCCACACATGTGCCTCCATTCCGGCAGGGGCTTGATGTGCACTCATCTATCTCCACATTACACTTTGAACCTGATAAGAAGACACGTTTGAAGAGTCTGTGTGCTCTTAAATATGTTCATTCCATAGTTTTAGAACTACATACCAGTAAAGCCAGGCTTGCAGACGCAGTCGTAGCGATTGATGCCATCTTTACAGATGCCATAGTCACATGGGTTACTGGCGCAGTCGTCAAAGTTGATCTCACAATTGGTACCTGCGTGGAAGCCAGAAAGATTTTCCCAACATGAGAGGACTGCCTCAAATGTGATGCTTAGTGATGAAGCTACAGAGGCATCTTATTACCTGATGTTCCGTGCTGGCACTGGCAGATGTACTTATTGACCAGGTCCACACACTTGCCTCCATTCTGGCAGGGGTTGCTGTGGCACTCGTTGAGCTGGTTCTCGCAGCGGTAGCCCGTGTAGCCGGCGTCGCAGTTGCACGTGTAGCTGGCAATGCCGTCGATGCAGGTGCCGTGGTGGCACGGGTCTGGCTGGCAGTTGTTGGTGTTGCTTTCGCAGAGTGTGCCCTCGTATCCTAAAATTAGAAATTATTCTCCAAATTATCGTCTTGTCATTTTTTTTTTAGGTTGAGTGCATAAATGAGTCATTTTAAGAAACGTTTATCCCCTCGTTCCCCTGCGTTGGTCTTCTAAAAAAGCCGCTCCAAGCATGGGTCGCTGTGGTTTCCATGCCAACGGGTGTAAGACAATTGTTAGTTTGTTTGGTATGTGTATGGTGCGCTGCTGAGTTGGGCAAAGCAATAAAGAAAAAGTCCTACACAAGACCTCCCTAACCACCCCGGGTCTGCTTTTGTTCTCGGTGGCGGAGGGAACAATGGTCTGCACCACGTCAAACAGAGCCACTTCACCCTGCAGAGCAGTTTGGGGGGGGGGTTACAAACACAGGGAATACCAAGCAGCTGGCATTTGAAACAATGAAGCAGACTCCTTCATACAGGCCCAACTAAAAGGCTTCATATCAATACACAGTTAATAAACCATTTAACACACTATTCTGTGACTAAATGTATTTGGGTGTGTTCTGATAAAACCGCAGATGTAAAGGAATGAGGGCGAGGGGACACCATAAGGTAGTGGACATGTGTGTGTAGGGGGGCGTTGAGCAGATGAACAAATGAACAGATGTCGGGGTGATGACCAAGGTTCTTTTCTTGGCAAATGCTGGTCTTTAGTGACCCCGTGATCATAAGTGGGACACAGGTTGGGGGACAGAGGGGGATTAGGGGCCTCAAGTCAGTTTGCTGGGCCCCGCAGCCTTGCAGAGACATAGGTGAATCCTCACAAGAAAAAAACAAAACACTCTTAACAATTAACATCCCTTCTCTCCTCAGGTATCCTCACCTTCAGCACAGCGGCACTCGAAGCCATTGGGCCGGTCGTAGCACTTGGCTCCGTTCTGGCAGGGGGTGCTGGCGCACTCGTCGATGTCGATCTGACACATGGTGCCCGTGAAGCCTGGGACAGTCAAACACAGAGGCGACAGGTCATGGAGGAGGTCTAGTGGATCAGGTCAGAGGGCACTTTTTTTTTTTTCTCTTCTTGAAGGGCCAAAGGTCTTTGGCCTGGTCATCGTGGAGATGTCTGGCTCAGACTGGTTAAGGAAGTGTCATCTGTGCACTTGCGCCGCCATGCAAAAATCCCATGACCTTGGTGGCGTTTCAAGGTCATGCAATGGCGCTAACACAAAGTGCAGCTACCAAGAAATATAAATTATTCTGCAACATATAGTCTGTTTTCGAGTGAGCTAACTCAGTCGCTATACACACACGGGTGAATATTAGTCAATGACGCCTGTGTTTCTGTTATTGGTGGCACTTTTATTCAACTCCAAAGTTTGTCGACTTGACTGAAAAGTTACCGTTCACCTTACTGAGCTTTTTAGATTAGATTTAGATTTATTGGTCCCCATTGAGGAAATTCATTTTCACTGCCATACATTTGAACAATAGACATTACACATCATGAAACAAAAATAACAAAAAGACATCATACATGACCAAAACACCCACGGTAACTTTAACGTGTTTAGTCCGATTAACACCAAATTTGGTACAGCTCTTTAGGTCACTGTTTTACCATAGGGCGAGCCCCATTGTTGGGTCACCAAAAATAAAAAAAATATCTGTTTCTCAGCTTTTGTAATGATAATCTCAAAAAAACAGAGGTAGTCTGGAAGTTTCTTAAGCGCAGAAATTATGACTAAACAGATAAAGCTGTATTTTAATTTGCACTTTAATTTTATTGACAGTTTATTAACGAAAAATATCTACTGCAATTATTTAATATTATTTTAGTTCCAATTTTGCGGTATATTTGATTAGTATTTATTTTTGTAATCAGCCTGATAGGTTTCATATCATTGGACAAGGCTTATCCTGTTCAAATGCAAGTAGGTTAGATATAATTGTTGAATACGATTAAAATCAAAGCTAAGATTACTAATTCAGTGTCAATATTTGAGTGGGCCGCGGGCCCCTCTTGTGGGAAAAGTTAAGAACCTCTGCTTAAGGGGACCGACAAGTAGAATTGGTTGAAAAGGCCAAAAAATGTCGGGCTGCATTTGAAAGATTCTAAAACTTGTAATATCTGTTATCAGAATCTTCTGGCACCAACTCACGAGCATTACCAAGACCAACAATTGTGATTACATGAAGTAACAGGACTTTCTTTAAAAAGCTTGAGAAACTGCACAGCCTTGAAATCGGTGGGCAAAGTGCCGAGACGATGAGGGGAGGCTGAATCGCTGCATCGGTAGCACGCTGCTCCCTTGATTAACAATGTGTGTTGCCGCTGATGGGGGGTGTTGGGAGAGGAGACAGTGGGATTGTTTTCTCGTCCTCCCCCTTCCTACATCAACTTTGCCGGCTCAATAGCTAGATGGGGAAGCACAGGGGAGGAAGAGGGTCGGAGGGGGGGGGAAGACGTCTGTCCCAGATGTAAATTGTGGACCTGGAAAAGAATCTCATTAGCAAGACTGCTGTTCCCCCCCACCCCACAGCACCGACTACCAGGGAAGTTTTGAGGGAGACTGCTGTCCCTTCTACATTCCAAAAGGGAGGGGGTACGGGGGTCACAATGGTGTCTTTGTTTAGGCATGAGGATAGGCAGCCTTTCGTGCCTGTCTTTTTTTTCAAAATATGTAAGTCTCTTTGATTCTGGTGACATGTCATATCCACACAAACATGGATAGTTTAAATGTACAGTACACATTTTATCGGTTTGGTCCTCCTTTTACTTCTTTATTTAAAATACACATATTAATAAACATATGTAAATATGGCAAATTTTAGCCAAGGGCTAATTTCCGCTCATAGTCCCAAGAGAGTCCCAACAGACTCAAGAACAGGTTTTTCCCTAAAGCCATAACCATAGTGAACTCTCATAGGCACTGGTTTTATAGTTTAGCACCTCTCTGTGTGCAGTTTTTACTTTCCACCCACAGTCTGAATGCTACGGAGCCCCTAAAGGGACATGGGGGAAATTTTTTTTAAAATAATTTGTATTTATTTATTTATTTTTTAAGGCATGTATCTCCTGCGCACGAGAAACTTTCTCGTGCGCACAAGATACATGTCTAAAAAATAAAAAATAAAATTATACATTTATTTTTTTATAACCTTCTAAAAAGTTTCTCTTGCGCACAAGATACAAGTCTAAAAAAAATTAAAAAAAATATCAAAAAAGAAATTTCCCCCATGTCCCTTTAGAGGCTCCGTAGAATGCTTCTGTATATATGTAGAATAATATTTAAACAACAAATTCCAAACATTCGTTCTCCGGACCGGACTGTGCACCTTACCTCCTTTTGCACTATTTTTCTTTTCTTTACTTCCTATGTTTTGCATATTTGTAGACGGTCGCACTGATACTGGAGTTGCTTTTAATCTCATTGTCGTGTATAGTGACAATAAAAGGCATTATTCTATTCTATTCAAGACAGATTGATGTACAAGTACGTTCAAATGATAACATTAACAAGAAAAACACAATTTTACGTGAACTACCGCCAGAAAATGGATTTTTGCCAACTTGTCGCCTTGATATCGTTTTTTTCTTCTTCAGTATTTTAACATTGTTTTTATTGCTTAGATTTTACAGACCATTAAATGTACGTGGTGGTCTAGAATGGGTTCTAGGCGCCATTTAGCAATTCTCCAAGAAAAAATGCCCTATGCTTGGTTTTTTTTTCAGCTGTACAAATCCCAAAAAGGTTAAACGTTTCTTCAGAGTTCCTCGACTGGTCATCAAAAAGGGCGGAAGTAGTCCCAAGATTTTACGAAAGACTCCTGTCCAAAGTTTGCAGTGATCACTTTGGTAAACGTTTGTTTAAAATGCTTTTAACGGTTACTATTTCCCATTCAGGTATTATCTCGATGTTATTTGAATTAAACACGTTTGCTACCGAGTGTTTCGAAAAGCACCTATTCGGCGAGTCTAAAAGGAAGAAAATGTGAGCAAAATCTAAAAGACTTAAGTTTTTACCTAAGGCAACATTCATAAATGAAGTTTTAGCACATAC
The DNA here is from genome assembly GCF_033978785.1 of Entelurus aequoreus. NCBI lineage: Eukaryota > Metazoa > Chordata > Actinopteri > Syngnathiformes > Syngnathidae > Entelurus > Entelurus aequoreus. The sequence goes on along the minus strand of NC_084736.1, from coordinate 7,022,635 downwards.
TCAATGTTGACATCTGTAGTTATATTTTGATAAACAATCATTAATGAATCTTTCAGCACATACTCAATGTTGACATCTGTAGTTATATTTTGATAAAGACGGGGAACAGCAACAAACATGACTGGAGACGCGAAGTTGAATCCTGAAATACAACCTTACCTGAGCAAAAACGATGTGTATTCATCCGGGAGAGTCTTGATACCAATTTCCTTGACCCAACCACACACCAAGAAGTTGTAGACCTCCATGCTTTTCCAAGTTTTCATCGGTTTTGTCGTATAAAATGGTGTCTGGAGCACAATAGTTCCATATGTCTGGGAAGGCGACCGACCTATAACCCTTAATAACGCTTGACAAATCTTTTTAGTATAGGGATAGATTCTATTGTATAGTTTGCATTTTTGCTCGTATCTGCTTTTTGCAGGAAGATTTAAGCTTCTTTTGTACTGAAATAGTTTGCGTACTGCTTGGCTGGGTTGACCACCACTGGTTTTAACCTCCGGGAAACGGTCTCGTGTCGGAATACAAGCAATTGTGTCTTCCCTAGAAGTGATTTTCATTGCATGTCTACAGAAAACAAACTCTGGAAAACTGCAGCCAGGAGAACTTTGTCTAAATTTAATTTGAGGTATTTTTATGTTTTGGCTAATTTCGAACTGGAACACTTTTTGTGTCCATTTTAAAGTGCAGGAATAACTTCATTGTTACTTCGCCAAAGACGGTTTCCAAGCATTGGTTGAAGTTGTCTTTCAGTTATTGCTACAGTGCCACCTGTTGGTCTGGCAAGCTTGCAAACATGTGCATTCTTGTAGACATGTTTGCTTTTTAGTGGGGAGCAAAAATGTGTTAAAATAGCATGCATGTGCACATTTAAGTCACTGGCCTTACCAGGTTGGCAGGTGCATGAAAAGCCGTTGACCATGTCCCGACAGATGCCGTCATTTACACACGGGTTACTCTCACAGTCGTCGATGTCGTTCTCGCAGTAAGTCCCCATGTAGCCTGGAAGACAAGAGTTTGAGGACATATTTACATAAACATGTATTGGTGTACTTGTACCAATGGAAATGGTTTTCTCGGGGGGACCTCACTGAAACTCCTGAACTGAAATCCTAACATGTTACTAAGTCTGTGGAGCATTGCCACGCCCTGGGTCAGCATCCCATTCACCAGATGCATGTTACAGGGTTCGTACGGATACTTAAAAACCTAAAAATGCTCGGATTTTAATGTGTTTTCAAGGTTTGAAAAATGCTTGAATTTTGGATGCGGGGGCACCTCACTGAAACTCCTGAACCGAAATCCTAACATGTTACTAAGTCTGTGGAGCATTGCCACGCCCTGGGTCAGCATCCCATTCACCAGATACATGTTACAGGGTTGGTACGGATACTTAAAAACCTTGAAAATGCTTGGATTTTAATGTGTTTTCAAGGTTTGAAAAATGCTTGAAATTTGGATGCGGGGGGACCTCACTGAAACTCCTGAACCGAAATCCTAACATGTTACTAAGTCTGTGGAGCATTGCCACGCCCTGGGTCAGCATCCCATTCACCACATGCATGTTACAGGGTTGGTACGGGTGCTTAAAAACCTTGAAAATGCTTAGATTTTAATGTGTTTTCAAGGTTTGAAAAATGCTTGAATTTTGGATGCGGGTGGACCTCACTGAAACTCCTGAACTGAAATCCTGACATGTTACTAAGTCTGTGGAGCATTGCCACGCCCTGGGTCAGCATCCCATTCACCAGATGCATGTTACAGGGTTGGTACGGGTGCTTAAAAACCTTGAAAATGCTTAGATTTTAATGTTGTGTTTTCGAGGTTTGAAAAATGCTTGAATTTTGGGTGAAGTGCTTGGAAATGTTCATCATATTTCTGACTCAATAGGCTAATTTATAAAATGGAAAAAAATAAAATAAGTTTCCTTAAAAATGAAAGCTACACGCTTGATCTTACATTAGCCCTTACATTAGGTTGTTGTCATGTATATACGACTCTGTGTCGCCCCCAAGAGGACAGTGGTGCATCATGCCGGGAGGTTGTCGTTTTAATGAACATTGGATGGAAATGATTAGTCTATTATTGTGAAGGTCATGTCATTTGTAACCTTTTTCACAACTTAGAGCTGAGTTAATATGAATGATTTTGTAGTTTTTACACAACATGGTTGTATGCATTCCTTGCTCTATTATTTTCGTTGTCTACTTAACTTGTCTGGCTACCTCAGTGAAAGCAAAAAAAGTTAACTTTTGTCTTTTTGTTCATTTGTTATCACAGTTATTAGGCCAGATGTGCTTAATGACAGGTGACTGAGGTGAAACAAACTAAATATTTTCCTTTTAATTTATCATCCTTCTATTAATGTGGAACAGTTTTGTAAATAAATGAGTGAAATTGACATTTTGAGGGTGCGTGTATTTATATCACGTATACAAGCACAAATACGGTGTGAATCAATCCGTGCTTGTTCTATGTCATTGAGTGCTGTAAGTAAGAAAAAGAACAAGAAATGTGAAAAACAACACAAACGGAGACACGTTTGCAAACACCAATGACATTGAATAGTCACACCGCTTCATTTTCTATGCCCCATTCAGTTCATGATAACTGCTGCTTCAATGTTAGGCTTAGGTTTTTAGCAGATTTTCCCTATTTTTCCTACAGACGGCATTTGGTGACCTCAAACAACAAGGCTATGGATTGATTCACACCGGTTTTCGCCTTTTGAAGGGTACTGGGAAAAAATGGAAAATTGACCTTGAAAGTCCTTAAAAAGTGCTTGAATTTGGCCGTGGAAAAGTTCAAAGTTAAAGTACCAATGATTGTCACACACACACTAGGTGTGGCGAAATTATTCTCTGCATCTGACCCATCACCCTTGATCACCCCCTGGGAGGTGAGGGGAGCAGTGGGCAGCAGCGGTGGCCGCGCCCGGGAATTATTTTTGGTGATTTAACCCCCAATTGCAACCCTTGATGCTGAGTGCCAAGCAGGGAGGTAATGGGTCCCATTTTTATAGTCTTTGGTACGACTCCGCCGGGGTTTGAACTCACAACCTACCGATCTCAGGGCGGACACTCTAACCACTAGGCCACTGAGTAGGTTATTTATTAGTTTTGCAGTACACAACTGGACCTGTTCATCACTCTACTGCGCAGTGCATGCGCTACCTCTCACTCTGTGTACGAACCCTGAAGTTCTACGTTCCCTGTTTGCAAACTATGGTGAAGCCGAGTGCGGAGCGGAGCGCTGCCCCTGGGGGGCGGCTAGCGTGGAATCCCAAATCGGCGGCTGCGCATGTGCTTTGCCAGGCTGGCGGATGATGATGATGATGATGATGATGAGGAGGCGGTGGGCGAAGAGGAAGGGCCTGTCTCTGGAAATCAAAAAAAGGGGGGACGATGCAGGGGGGGAGAGGCTCTGGGAAAAGGCCTCCTTTCCCTCTCTGTGTGTATGAGGGTGCAAAGTGGAGCATAGAGGGGCCCTATTGTTCCGCTCCATTCCCACCACTCGACAACTCATTACTATTCACAGCACACCGCTCCCCCTAACTGCTCGCCCTCTCACATCCACTCCTATAGAGCTCACTCCCAACTCTAATTTGTATAGTTCTCAAAACCCTGGGATGCATGTAGGACCGTGCGTGAGAGTTTCACTGTGTTTTTGTCACAGAAAGTCCAACCATCACTTTTGTCCACACTAATACCCTGTCTGGCTGTACAGTGCCCCACAACAGCAATGGGATTCCATTACATAATAGCCCACTCTAAATAATTCCCCCTTAGCTGAAAGGTCTTGATACCTGGCATGCAAATGCAGGTGAACTCTCCGATGCGGTCCAGGCAAGTGGCATCGTTCTGGCAAGGCATGGAGAGGCATTCATTGATGTCGATCTCACAACGTGGGCCCGCGTACCCCCGGCCGCACTGACACTGGAAGGAGCCCTCTGTGTTTACGCACTTCCCGAAGTGTTCACATGGGTTCGCACCTGCAGGATCAGAGAGAAATGAGTTGGTGATAAACGAACATATATGTTGACAAAGAACAAGCGGCAGACATACCAATGGAGCATTCGTCCATGTCCTGGTTACAAGCACCTCCCACAAAGCCGGCAGGACAGGTGCAGATGGCACGGCCGTTAAGGGGGTTGGTATCGCACACGGCCCCCTCGTTGCAAGGATTGCTCACACATGCATCCTCGAGGTGGCACAGCAAACCTTATGGAAAGAGAAAGATTGTCCTTATTGCATTGTTTAGGGGTTGGGATAGACCATGAGTCTGCCGTAAATCTTAATTCCTCATCTGTCCAAGACATTTAGGACAATTCTTTGACAGTTTGGGGAGTGCTCAAGTGCACAAATCCAGCTCTGCAACAGCTTTGAACGAAAACCCATCCTACATAACGTAATGAACTGGCTAAAATGTTCAAATAATTGAATTAAACCTTTTCAGAATTTCACATACTTTAGGTGTAATTGCTTGGGTTTACATGACGTCATGTCCGGCTCATTGGATATGCGTGGTGGTCAAGCCGGCGTCTGTTCCCACTGGGTACTAGGTGCCATTTAGCCTTTCTCGAAGAAAAATGCCCATGCTTGTGTTGTTTTTAAGTGTACAAATTGTTCAAATCGCGAAAAGGATAAACATTTCTTCAGAGTTCCTCGAGAGGTAATCTGGAAGGGCGGAAGAGAGCAAGATTTGACCAAAGACGACGAGAAAATGGGCACGCACTCCAGATCAAGGGAGCCGAGTCGAAGAACGCGCGAGTTTGCAGTGATCACTGGTACTATCTGGATATTATCCATATATTATCTTGTTTCGGAGATCCTAAAACACCTTTTTGCTACGAGTGTTATCTAACGCACCAACTTGGCGAGTCTAAATAAAATAAAGCAAATGTGAGCAAACCCTAAAAGAGTTAAGCTTTTACCAAAGGCGGCAATCATAAATGAAACATTCAAGCACATACACAACGTTGAGATCTAATGTTATATTTTGATAGAGATGAGGAAAACCCCGCATACTCGTAAACAGTGCGTGGTTGTAGATGCGAAGTTAAATCATGAAATGCAACCTTACCCGAGCTAAAATGTTGCATGACTTATCCGGGAGAGTCTTGATACCAATTTCCTTGACAAAGAAGTTGTAGACCTCCATGCTTTTCCAAGAATTTATCTGTTTTGTCGTGTAGAATGGCGTCTGGAGCACAACAGTTCGATATGTCTAAAAACGCGACCGATGTTTAATCCTTTATCACTCAACAAATCTTTTTTTGATAAAGTATAGGCATCTATTCCACTGGATAGTTTGGTTTTTCACTTGTATCTGCTTTTTGCAGGAAGATTTAAGCCTATTTTGTTCTCAGATAGTTTGCGCGCTACTTGCTATACCGCAGCCATCTTGGCTTGGTTGACCACCACTGTTTTTTTTACCAACGGGAAGAAGTCATGTGACGGAATACAAGCAATACCCAGGTGTCCCAATATATTTGTCATTATAGTGTAGTTAATGAAGGCCTCAAAGGTATGCTTCCACTAAAAAAAACATGCATGCAGGTTCTTAAGACCGTTCACTTACCCGTCTTGCCGACAGGACACTCGCAAAAGAAGGAAGCAACTCGGTCATGGCAGGTGGCGCCGTTGAAGCACACGGCTATGGCGCAGTCGTCGATGTTCTCGCTGCAGTCGTCGCCTGTCCAGCCGTTAACGCAGACGCACGTGTGGCCCCCGATGGTGTTGAAGCAAGTCCCCCCGTTGTGGCAGGCGTTTGGTTGCATTAGACACTCGTTGACATCCTCAGCGCAGTATTGCCCTGGTGAGGTGCTGGCATGTTAGTCGACTCATTCATAAGTGAAACATACTTTAAACATGATGTGTCGTACCTGTCCATTCAGGTGGACACTGGCAGTTGTATGTGTTGACTCCATCCACGCAAATCCCTCCATTCATACACTTGTGGCCAGGACAGTCATCCACATTATTTTCACAGTTGTGTCCCTGAAAACCTGAGACAGATGCAAAGAAACGGGTTATGAGAAACAAACGCATAAAACGCTCATAACCTCATGGCACGTTTCCCACAGTAGTAGTGGTGTGAGGCAGTAAAAAGGTTGAGAGGGTGTCTTGACTGTTTACATCCTCTCTTGATGGTTCCCACGCGACGCCGGCATCAGCCACGATGGCTCGTTCAGAGGTTTTTGCGCTCCCCGCTGTGTTTGCTTGTTTTATAATCTTTTAGTTTCAATGACTTCCTTTCTGGCAAGAGATATTTCCTGCCGGCTCCCTAGTGGCAAGCCAGAAGGGTCCATTAAGTGAATTCCTCCTGTTGCGAGTATAGTGGAGCAGAGCGCGTATGCAGGAGTAAGGGAGGGCAGCCTCCTCCAACTTCTCCCACCATCCCATTTCTCATCGGGGGGATATTAATAGCAGACAGGAAGTTGACCTGTGACGGAGGAGAAAATCCCAGCATCGGAGCTGTGAACTACGTCATCAGCCTGGGAAGAATCAGTTCAGCTCTGGGAAAACAGTGGGCTTGCACTATGTGATAGTGATGGTTTGCATGTGTGCAGGGGCATGTTTCTCCCAGTAGGGACAGTTCATTTGGTCTGACACAATATGGTTAGTTTCCCTGGAGCATCAGCTACGCAAATAGCGTGATATTCTAGCAAAACCAAAGAACGCATTCCAACTTTTAACCTTTAAGCCCACAATCCTTTGGAATTCATAATTTGTATAAACTTGAGTGCCGATACCCGAGCTACAAACTCGCTCCACCCGACATGTAATGTTAGTGCATACAATTGCAAAGGCTACCGAAAAAGTTGTAAAAATCCTATAGATAAACACTAGAGGAAAACGTCTCATTTGATGAGTTTTATTGTACCTGGCAGGCAGGCACATTCATAGGAATGGTCACTGGTCTGGCGACAAGTCCCTCCATTGAGGCACTGGGAGGGGGCGCAGGGCAGCGTGGACACTTCGCACGTCCGCCCGCTGTACCCAGGTGCACACTGGCAGCGGAAGGACCCGTGCGTGTTGATGCAGAGGCCGCTGTTGAGGCACACACCGGGCTTGCGGCACTCGTCCACGTCGCTGCGGCAGTTCTTTCCCTGGAAGCCAGGTGGGCAGGAGCAGTTGTAGTGGTTGTTCCAGTTGGCACAGCGGGCGCCGTTTGCACAGGGACTGGTGGCACAGGCGTCAATGAGCAAACAGTCTTGGCCTGTAATTAAAGGTGTGTTCAGCTGAGGACTCAAGACTCTCCATGAGCTGATCTTTCTGGTGTATTCTGATTAGTCTACCTCTGAAGCCTCTCTGGCACACACAGCTGTACTGTGGGATACTGTTGACCACTTGGCTCTTACAAGCAGCCCCATTAAGGCAAGGTGATCGATGGCAAGGATCTTGGTGTCGACAGAGTGGACCGATGAATCCAGGACGACATCTGGACAAAACAATTCACACATAGGAGTCAAAACAGGTAACTTAGATATTTGTGATGCAAAGAAGAAAACTTTTGGATCAGACAATTCCCATCATGTACATTAATATACCACATCTGGCATTCCAGATCCTGGATAACTCCTTCTTGACTCATACTGTGGTGCGACCTAGGCGCCTACGCCCTGAAATTATTCCGTATTAGCGGCGGTTCCTTCAAAAGTACAGTGTGGTTTGTGGAGTGAGCGATGCACTCGCATATGAAGCCAGGCCATATCCTGATTTACCAAACACACAATTTGCATCCGCTCCAGCTGGAGAGACCCATTTTCTGTGTGTCAGCGAACATTCCTCGGCTGTTGCAGCGTTTTCCGCAGGTCAGCTGTAAAGAAACCGGAGCACACCCAACAACGACTGCCAGGAAGCCAGGCGATTCCACCCAAATACTGACACGAGAAATATGGAGACTACACTCGCTCTTGTGGAGCAAATAGAAAAAGGCATCTGTGATTTTTGGAAGTGACACCTTTGCCTCTTCCAAGTGACATTAGTTGTTTTGTCTTTTACCTAAACATTGAAACAGGACTATCTGATTGCTCTCTGAGGATTGATTGGAGTTCAGACAAGGTTTGAGCAAACTGAGGTTAGTTTGAGTTAGGAACTTGACACCCGCAGTGGAGCCTCTGGCTGGAACAAGCCCCCTCTTCAAACAGGCTGTTTGATGCTGATGACAGAGCCGTGATGGCTGGGTTCACCCTGAGGCTCGGCCTTCTTTTCTTTCACTGGATAATAACCCCTGGGCATCATCCACAATGGGTTTTCCTCTGTTCTATTTTGTACAAGCATTATTTCACTCCATTGTTGTGCCCTGTGCCTTCTCTATAAAACAAACTGGTTGGGAGCAAGCCAGCATTTCAGGAATATGTTTTTGATGTTTTGTTTTCATTGAAGCGTTACAAGAACAATAGCTTAAAGAGAAGCCACAGGCCTTGGCACAAAGGAGTGTACAGGTGTATCCACGAGAAAGCGACAGAGAAATAGTTGCATCCATTCATTCATCCCTAAAGCCTATCCCAGATGACTCAGGGTGATTATTAGACTCGACACTCGAAATTGATAGGTATCAGTCAAAGGGAGATTATGAAGAGGAATTCAATTACATGAACCGCTACATTACCAAAGGCCCAATACAATTAATTAGAAGTTGATTAGTGGCTCGGAGAATGGAAGCGAACGCTGGCTCAGCTCTTACAGCTTCTATCTTTGAACAACCCCCACTGATCCCCCTACCAAAAAACGCCAGCTTGGCTTTCCCTCCCTCCCCTCACGCGCACACAGGTCAAATGTCAGAGGTCCCCCGTCTGATTGTGATGATAATGTCACTCAGGCTGCAGGGCGAGGGGTGGGGCCACTCCGCAGGAGAGAATGCAACTGGTGGAGTGGAGGTGGTTAAGGAGAAGGGGGGGGGGGGGGGGGGATCGGTCTGGTCCAGAGGGAATGCCATGTCATATTTCCTGTAATCCCTTGTCCCTGCTCTGAAAACACAGCTTTCACTCTGAAATGCTGGATCCTCGTTGCCCGGGCAACGGCGCAGACGAAAGAGCAAGACTGACACTCAACCGATCATGCACCCTCCCTCTTCTTGGTACCCATGGCAATTTGTCATGGCTTGGCTGGGTTTATTTAGAGGCAAATTAACTATGTCTGGAATCTTGGGGGTCAGAATGAAAATGAAAGAACTTGCAGAGGGCCTTGATAAGTGACGGCAAAAAAATCAAACGCGCAAAGTTTTGGTCAGGTCAAAGTTGGATTAAGAGTTGTCACTTAACAGTGCCATTATTAATATAAAAAAATCCAACTATAAAAATCAGCAGAGTTTTTCAAGCTGAAAATGTTTTTCCTCTTGCTCAAATTGTATTGGAGCGTCGTAGCCCAAACAAGCATTCTTTAGACTCGTCCAGACTCACGGCCAACGTGCTTTTCTCATAACACACAACTGATATCAGCTCACACAATTTGGTGGTTGTACGTTGGACTGTCTCCTTATCAGACTCTTTTGGATTCCACCACTTCTCAAACACAAGGCCAGAATTTCTCTCCTAGCTTTTTTTTCTTTCTCCTACATGGATATTAGGGGCAGGTGCAGGCTGCTGTTGTGCACCGGGGGGCCCCGGGTGCCGACTTCTGACCCCTGAGCAAGAGGACGCCAGATGATGATGACGAAAGGAGGAAGGAGGTCTTTTGAGTGGTGTGGCGCAAGCAAAGACGGTCATAGTGGCTAATCTCCCCCGTGTCAAAACATGAGGGATTTTGCCAGCTGCAACCACCCGACCCTGTGCATCTGTCTACATCTGTCACTGTGCTACTACTGTCTAGTGCTCTCTGAGACAAAATAACCCCTGCCTCGCTAATGGGACTGGGCCAACACACATACACAAACCACTTCACACCACTGAAGAGACATTCTGTAAAAAAACAAACAAAAAAAAAACACATGCACACATTCAAAGGCACCACTGCAACAAACGCATGCAAATGAGAACCGCATGCCTTAACACAATGAGGAGAAACTTACAACCAGGGGGGTAGCATGAACCCACAAAAGTTGCCATCCAAGCAGGGGATTGCAGAGGAAAAAAGAAGGAAGAATTTCATTTATATGTTATCTCAGTGGCATGGACATTTTGATGTATGTGAGCGCCGTCACATATGGAACCCGATGCAGCTTTTCCTGCTCTCCGGCTCATTGAAGCATAGGTAACCTGAGCTCCGGACCCCTCCCGTACAATAGCCAGAGGTCAGAGGGTGACTCACCTGTGAACAAAGACTCTGTAATCTCTGACACGGTTCATACTCGCAGTGAAGCTCCACAAAGCAACAAGCCGAGAGGAGGCATCCTATCTGTGAGAGTATTTCCTGAGGAAAACTGCAACAATGGAGCTTGGGCTTAAACATCTGTGATTGTAACAGTTGTGAGGGATCTAAAAATGTAATCTATATTTCAACAACACATGGGCATGAACAGAGACTATTCTTCCATAAGAGTCCGTAGTGACACAGCACTGCCAACCCGAGCCCATAAACACCCCCACTTCTTCCTCCAGCAGCTCTGCTCTCCACATCTTTGCTCTCCCTTTCTAAGCAAAGACCCACATTGCAGGGTAGGGGGGTTGTGGAGTGTTTTGTGGCCCCCAAATAAAAGAGCCAAAGTAGTCAGAACTCCTTTGTATGAACAGGTTGGCAGAAGGAGGGAGAGACGGGGGAGCAGTGACCCAAACAGCTAGTCTTTCAGGTCTGGGCTTCCATGGACCAACAGGCCTAGGCTGTCGCCTGGCAACAGTATCCCATGGTGAGTGGGGAACCTTGGTGGGGGTGGGGGGTTTGGGAACGAGGGTTTAGTGAGGACAGTTTGAGTACTTCGAAGGAAGCTCAGGGCCGCTTGAAAAATGAGTAAAATTCATCTTGTAGGCCTCGCGTCAAGAAGCTACATTGTGCTCTGACTTGGAAGGACTCCTGCTGCAAGGTGTCCAACACAATAAATATACGCTCTACTCTGGACAAATTGGCCCCAATCGCTGATAGATTGTCCGAGGCTGCTCCCTGGCATTTTTCGAATGGCAGCAAAAACCACATGACACACATCCCCAAGGCCGAGGTCTTTCAGAGTATTCTTCATCAGACACGACCACAAACCCTTTTCAGCCTCCAACCAACCTAAGCTGAACCAGATTTGTGCAAAACTTTGAAATTCCACTCCTAAAGAACTAATTTCATGATGAAAGACAACATTTCCTCGGAAACGTCACGTTAAGAGCAACGTGACGATACTAAAGCTGTCATGACTTCTAAGGGCCCTTTCTCGCTGTTTGACCGAAATCAACCATACGCAACATTAAATCCAGAAACCACAGTAAAGACATCCTAAAAGAAAGAGCAGGACAAGGCGCTAGCAAGGAATCCAAGTAATGACTTCTAGACATCATGCTGAATATCAATGCGCTCAACTACTATTGCTACCACATCAATTCTTCCACTTAAATGCAATCAAAGCAAAAGCTAAAGTGAAGCAGAGGAGCATCACGCTTTGAGTCTGATTGGACAGGAAGTGCAGAGCAGAAAGGTCAGAAGGCACCACTTCCTGTGACAGGGCCTGGGAACTATAGCCCTCGGTTTTTAATTATGAGCCAAAAAAAAACCTTGAAATCTTCCTCCCAAGTATCCCCTGTTTAGCTACAAATCAAACAATATGGTATATGTGCTTCCATTTAAATGATGTTCACACATATCTCTGATGTTCCAAAGATCGGGTCCTCAAGGAGACCATAGCAAAAAAAAGGCATTCCTGGATAGGACGTGAGGTACAGACAACAACCTGTAAGTTCTAGAGAGACAGCAGGAATCTTTGCCAGCATTCCTGTGTAATCCGCCGTAAAGATGCCAAAAGAAAACATGGACTCGCGAGCTGCTGCTATGAACAAACACAAAGGACATCTCTCCTTGCGTCCAGACAGATAGGAAACTTGTGACCTGGCATGGTCGCGGTACTCGCTCCAAAAAGTCTGTTGATGTAAGACTTCTCAGCCCCACCAACATGTTTGCTAACTATCAAAATAAATAAAAAATGTCTCAAGGGCCTGGGAGTAGTCACAGGGTCATGACACAACAATCACAACTCATATGCTAACTCAGCAGCCGGGGCCAAAGGCAACACATTAGGAAATAAAACATTGAGAAGCACCACATCCACACATGGACTTCTCCGGCAACCATTCTGCATTTTGCTTCCTGCTTATTGTGTATATAATGTCACCATAAATTATTTAACACGGTATGTAGATTTTGGGGGTCCTTATACCATTTTTTTTACCTCCGAAAGGGTACCAATATTGGAGCTATAAGTATTGGCCCAAACCGTAATCTGATACAATATCAGCACCAGTCCTGGTGCATACTTTTGTTATTTTGTAGTATGAAAAGGTTTGATCATTTAAGTCCCATCTTAAAACTCATTTGTATACTCTAGCCTTTAAATAGACCCCCCTTTTAGACCAGTTTATCTGCCGTTTCTTTTCTGCTCTGCCCCCCTCTCCTTCGTGGAGGGAGGGGCACAGGTTCGGTGGCCATGGATGAAGCGCTGGCTGTCCAAAGTCGGGCGTCTGTGCATCGGTTGGGGACGTCTCTGCGCTGCTGACCCGACTCCGCTCGGGATGGTCTCCTGCTGGCCCCACTATGGACTGGACTCTCACTATTATGTTAGATCCACTATGGACTGGACTCTCACACTATTATGTTAGATCCACTATTGGCTGGACTCTCACACTATTATGTTAGATCCACTATAGACTGGACTTTCGCTGATGTGTTGGACCCGCTGTGGACTGGACTTTCACAATATTATGTTAGACCCACTCGACATCCATTGCTTTCGGTCTCCCTTAGAGGGGGGGTTACCCACATATGCGGTCCTCTCCAAGGTTTCTCATAGTCATTCACATTGACGTCCCACTGGGGTGAGTTTTCCTCGCCCGTATGTGGGCTCTGTACCGAGGATGTCGTTGTGGCTTGTACAGCCCTTTGAGACACTTGTGATTTAGGGCTATATAAATAAACATTGATTGATTGATTGATTGACTATTATGTTAGATCCACTATGGACTGGACTCTCTCACTATTATGTTAGATCCACTATGGACTGGACTCTCACACTATTATGTTAGATCCACCATGAACTGGACTCTCACTATTATGTTCGATCCACTATGGACTGGACTCTCACACTATTATGTTAGATCCACCATGGATTGGACTCTCACTATTATGTTCGATCCACTATGGACTGGACTGTCACTATTATGTTAGATCCACTATAGACTGGACTCTCACTACTATGTTAGATCCACTATGGACTGGACTCTCACACTATTATGTTAGATCCACTATCGACTGGACTCTCAATATTATGCTAGATCCACTATGGACTGGACTCTCACATTATTATGCTAGATCCACTCAACGTCCATTGCACCGGTCACCTAGGGGAGGTCCCCCACATCTGCGGTCCCCTCCAAGGATTCTCATTGTCCCATTGGGTTGAGTTTTTCCTTGCCCTGATGTGGGATCTGAGCCGAGGATGTTGTTGTGGCTTGTGCAGCCCTTTGAGACACTACTTATGTAGCCCTAAATCACTAAACATTGATTGATTAATTGATCAAGTGGAATCACTCAGAAAAATAGTAGGTATAAAAAAAACGTAACCTTATGAGAGATTTGTGCTTTTCAAGTGGAGCGTTAATTTGTTTTTGGTCACTATTTAATTAAATCAAGCACATGATGCAGTAGGTTCAATGGTGCGGACACGTTTGTTACTGGATACTTTCTAATAGGCCTCTGCCTTGGAGACTTTGTATATGTAAGTAATATGCAAATATACTTGTTTATATTGATAAATGTCATGTTTTGAACTGCAATATTGTTCAATTAAGGACACTAATTTCATGTCTAGCTTGTGCAATATTGTGTGCTTAGCTGACGTGTAGTTGCTGCCTCCTAATAGCCTACCATGTTTACCTTTTTGTAAATAACATCACTAAAATACAAGGAATGATCAAATGTTTGTGCTTATTGAAGGGTGTTTAAATATTAACTGGCTGCAGGGCTGCATGTATCGGAGATTATAGATACAAGCCGATATCATCCGACCGGGGTGTCGAAAAAATAGATATTCGAATTAATCGCGATAATTTGTAGTGATTCTTTTTTGATTAAATAATAATCAAAAATCGATTTAAAAAATATATAGATTATTATTATTTGAAATTATCCTGTCCATCCAACTCAGGCACACATTTACTTTAGAAAATAGAAGTGTTGGATACTTCTCTTGCCTTATTTGTGTTTGACTTTATTGTATGTTTTGGTAGATAATTTATTTTTTAAACAAAACTAGTTTTCTTTTCAGTAATATAGAAATTAATTAGAGCTGTTTATACTATGGAGGAATGTAGTCAATCATAGAACTGGCACCCTATGTTAAAGTATTGATTTTTTATTTTTTTTCCCCTCACTATTATGTTAGATCCACTATGGACTGGACTCTCACACTATTATGTCAGATCCACTCGACGTCCATTGCACCGGTCGCCCTAGGGGAGGGGGGTCCCCACATCTGCGGTCCTCTCCAAGGTTTCTCATTGTCATCCCATTGGGTTGAGTTTTTCTTTGCCCTGATGTGGGATCTGAACCGAGGATGCCGTTGTGGCTTGTGCAGCCCTTTGAGACACTTGTGATTTAGGGCTATATAAATAAACATTGATTGATGATTGATTGATTGACCACGGTGATGTGTAGCCTATGAGCTGTTCTTATTGGCGTGGCCAACCAGGCAGACCTGTCAAGTCTACCTGGTTGGCTCCCTCCCACCCCGCCGCTTGATGGTTAATGGAGGAGGAGGGGAGTCCCAGGTATGCTCCCTCATCCCGATTGATGGTTTCCTTGGGCCGCTTCCTTAGTTCGATCGCCTCCTTGACCCAACGTTTGAATTTGTTACTTTCTGTGCCGATGATTTTGCCGTTGTCCTGGTCCGTGATGTGGTTATTTATTTTTGCCATGATCTGATTTGGCTGATTTTAAGATTTCCTGTTCGGATTTTTGTTTTAGGCTTCTTGTAAACCTTTCAGTTGTCTCTTTTTCACATTCTTTCTGATGTTCTTTCTTCCTTGTGTTGAACATGCTACCCGTTTCTCCCATGTATGATTTTCTTTTTCATGATTTACACAGGATTTCGTATATTACATTGCGTTTATTCTATTTTGTCTTTTGGATGTACAAGTAACTGTCTTGTTTTTGTGTGAGGTTTAACAGTTTTGTGTTTTTTCATGACGCGCTGTATTGGTTCAGTTATTCTACTAATGTATGCTAAGGTTATGACCTCTTTGTTCTTTATTTCGGGTTTTTCTTTGGGTTTCTTCTTTTGTTCTCTTTTCCTTGTATCTGCGTTGCTAAAAGGAATCACAAACAGTTTGCTACAACCAAAGTCTGCCATGGTCAGAGGCTCCTGTGGGAGCCTCAACATGTGCTAGCGAGCTAGCTAGTTTCCGACCACGAGCTTGTCTCTCGCAGTATGGGGGCCGGCATGCTACTCAATGGCAGCACCTGGTCCTACGCTGTCCCTTTGTTGAGATCTGACTTCACTGGATTACCATCACAACATCCACCAGCTGTCCTCTACACTGCAACCCCCCCACACCGCCACCACCCCCCGCTAGCCAGCGTCCCGCTACTTGTTCCACGTAACCCCCCCGTTACCCCTTGAAAAGTCCCGTCTCCTCCAGCTGGATCATCTCTGAGTGACACACTCTCAATCTGCCTAATTATCTCTCCGACATCCCTAGACGTCTGCAGGCTGGAGTATCTAAAGTCTACTTTCATCCGAGTCCTAGAACCCAACTTAAATGCACTCTGGCTAAAGAACATTTGATGTTCAATCTAAAAGAAAGCACGGTAGTCAAATCAAAGAGTCTTCCGGAGAAAATTAGGGTGGTCTGGTGCTCCTCGGGCCCTATCAAGCAAATGTAGACCTACTCAGTGGCCTACAGAGAGAGAGGTGGCGCATGCACTGCGCAGTAGAGTGATGAACAGGTCCAGTTGTGTCCTGCAAAACTAATAATAACCTACTCAGTGGCCTAGTGGTTAGAGTTGTCCGCCCTGAGATCGGTAGGTCGTGAGTTCCAACCCCGGCCGAGTCATACCAAAGACTATAAAAAATGGGACCCATTACCTCCCTGCTTGGCACTCAGCATCAAGGGTTGGAATTGGGGGTTAAATCGCTGCTGCTCACTGCTCCCCTCACCTCCCAGGGGGTGATCAAGGGTGATGGGTCAAATGCAGAGAATAATTTCGCCACACCTAGTGTGTGTGTGTGTGACAATCATTGGTACTTTAACTTTAACTGGATATTGGGATATTGAAATGTTAACATGCTAAAATTACCATGCTAACTTTTTGAGCTAGTTTTGCAACCGTTCAATCAAAGAGACCTTCCGGAGAAAATTAGGGGTGTCTGGTGCTCCTCGGGCCCTATCAAGCAAATGTAGATATTGGGATATTGAAATGTTAACTTGCTAACATTAGCATGTTCAATTTTTGAGCTAGTTTTGCTACCGTTAAATCAAAGAGTCCTTCCGGAGAAAATTAGGGTGGTCTGGTGCTCCTCGGGCCCTATCAAGCAAATGTAGATATTGGGATATTGAAATGTTAACATGCTAACATTAGCATGCTAACTTTTTGAGCTAGTTTTTCAACCGTTAAATCAAAGAGTCCTTCTGGAGAAAATTAGGGTGGTCTGGTGCTCCTCGTGCCCTATCAAGCAAATGTAGATATTGGGATATTGAAATGTTAACATGCTAACATTAGCATGGTAACTTTTTGAGCTAGTTTTGCTACCGTTAAATCAAAGAGTCCTTCCGGAGAAAATTAGGGTGGTCTGGTGCTCCTCGGGCCCTATCAAGCAAATGTAGATATTGGGATATTGAAATTGTAACATGCTAACATTAGCATGGTAACTTTTTGAGCTAGTTTTGCAACCGTTTACACCAAAGTCATATAACTCGGTATGTGACATTTGTTCACTGTTATCATGCAAACAATAGCATGCTAAGTTTTTCATCAAATTTTACACTTTTTTCCTCTATTTGACCTTTTGAGTCATATCACTTGGTATATGAAACATGCTAACTGTTATCATGCTAACGTTTGCACACATGTTAAATGTTAGCATTTTAACGTAAGCATGCTAACGTTTTAAGCTAAATATGTAGCTCATTTAGTACAGTTACACCTAAAACTCTCGGATCCAGAGGTCCAGGGCATAGATAGCATTTTCTAGTTATTAATATTATATTATTATTATTATTATTTGGTCGTTTGAGTGTTTTGCAGCATCAACCCTAACCTGTGCTTTAATCATTGCCATATTTATTCAATTAAACTAGGGTCGTCGAAATCTACGAGTTAACTCATGTGATTAATCACAAAAAAACGATCGCACGGAGAATATTTATGCCATTTATTTTGACCGTACAAGCTCTTTTACCTTAACCGCTATATGGTCAGTGATCAGATCGATGCATACAAAAATGAGTGAGTAGACTCCGACTTGTGTGCTCTCTGGCAAATGTCATTCCGAAGTGCAGCCTGAAAGAACTTTAGATAAAACCGTTTCCAAGTTCCGTGCAAATAAATGACATTGAAGTAAAAATGTTTAATCGGAATAGAATATCAGAATCGTTTTTTATTGCCATTGTTTGAGAACGGGTTCACAAACTAGGAATTTTACTTGGTGCAATCGTGCAACATACATAAAATAAAATAAAATAAAATAAAAAAATAAAACACAATGTTCCTGGATAACATTGTGACTTTAAAATTGCATTTGTGTACAAACATTGGGGGTCTTTTCTTCAGCAAGCAAGAAATAGCCTGTGATTAATTATGATTAATCCACATTTCCAAAATGTGATTAATCTGATTTGAAAAAAATAATAATTTCACAGCTGTAATTTAAACATTTGTTCGTTTCCGACTCTGAAATATTAATATAATATTAATATTGTTCAGCCCATTCCTCCTATACATGATGTATAGCAGGGGTCACCAACGCGGTGCCCGCGGGCACCAGGTAGCCCGTAAGGACCAGATGAGTAGCCCGCCGGTCTGTTCTAAATATAGCTCAAATAGCAGCACTTACCAGTGAGCTGCCTCTATTTTTTAAATGTTATTTATTTACTAGCAAGCTGGTCTCGCTTTGCCCGACATTTTTAATTCTAAGAGAGACAAAACTCAAATAGAATTTGAAAATCCAAGAAAATATTTTAAAGACTTGGTCTTCACTTGTTTAAATAAATTCATTAATTCTTTTACTTTGCTTCTTATAATTTTCAGAAAGACAATTTTAGAGAAAAAATACAACCTTAAAAACGATTTTAGGATTTTTAAACACATATACCTTTTTACCTTTTAAATTCCTTCCTCTTCTTTCCTGACAATTTAAATCAATGTTCAAGTAAATTTTTTTATTTTTATTCTAAAGAATAATAAAAAAAATTTAAAATTTAATTCTTCATTTTAGCTTCTGTTTTGTCGACGAAGAATATTTGTGAAATATTTCTTCAAACTTATTATGATTAAAATTCAAAAAAATTATTCTGGCAAATCTAGAAAATCTGTAGAATCAAATTTAAATCTTATTTCAAAGTCTTTTGAATTTATTTTAAAATTTTTGTTCTGGAAAATCTAGAAGAAATTATGATTTGTCTTTGTTAGAAATATAGCTTGGTCCAATTTGTTATATATTCTAACAAAGTGCAGATTGGATTTTGTTTTTAAAACATGTCATCAAAATTCTAAAATTAATCTTAATCAGGAAAAATTACTAATGATGTTCAATAAATTCTTTTTTTAAGTTTTTCTCTTCTTTTTTTCAGTTGAATTTTGAATTTTAAAGAGTCGAAATTGAAAATAAACTATGTTTCAAAATTGAATGGTCATTTTTTTCGTGTTTTCTCCTCTTTTAAACCGTTCAATTAAGTGTAAATATCATTAATTATTAATAATAACATAGAGTTAAAGGTAAATTGAGCAAATTGGCTATTTCTGGCAATTTATTTAAGTGTGTATCAAACTGGTAGCCCTTCGCATTAATCAGTACCCAAGAAGTAGCTCTTGGTTTCAAAAAGGTTGGTGACCCCTGATGTATAGAGTCCTCGATCGCCTCCTTAACCCATCGTTTGAATTTGTTACTTTCTGTGCCGATGATTTTGCCGCTGTCCCGGTCCATGATGTGGTTGTTTATTTTTGCCATGATCTGATATGGCTGATTTGAAGATTTCCTGTTCAGAGTTCCTGTTCAGCTATACCGTATAGCTCGGTTGGTAGAGTGGCCGTGCCAGCAACTTGAGGGCTCCAGGTTCGATCCCCGCTTCTGCAAACCTAGTCCCTGCCGTTGTGTCCTTGGGCAAGACACTTTACCCACCTGCTCCCAGTGCCACCCACACTGGTTTAAAAATGTCACTTAGATATTGGGTTTCAAAGTTGGGCTCTCCTGGGATATCCAACTTTGAAGCAATGGATGGAAACAACAATGGACATATATAAAATGGAGAAGATAACTGCCTTTATTCATTATAAATTGGAGGAATGTACTTCATACTGGGAAAACTGGGTCAATTATGTCACGCCCCACGTCTTTAATTTTTCGAATTAGTGATTGTACTGCTTAAAAAAATAAGATTACTCCCTAAAAAATAAAAATAAAAATAAAATAAAAAAATATAAATAAAAATAAAAATTGGGTTTCACTATGTAAAAGTGCTTTGAGTCACTCGAGAAAAGCGCTATATAAATATAATTCACTTCACTTTGAACATTTTGCTCAAAAAGGTCTTCTTCTTCATATACTTTTTCAACATTTCTTGTAATCAGACCATATTTTCGGTATATTAGATGGAGTTTGTACCTTTTTAAAAAATCCATCTAATATACCGAAAATACAAGAAATTTTGAAAAAATAAAACAAAGTCCTCTTATGTTTATGTAATTTAATCCCATAAAATTGTTGTAGTGCATTACAAAAGCTTTTTGTTACTATAGTGACTTTTTAAAAATCAACGTTACTACCGTATTTTTCGGGTTATAAATCGCAGTTTTTTTCATAGTTTGGTGCGATTTATACTCGGGAGCGACTTGTGTGTGAAATTATTAACACCTTACCGTAAAATATCAAATAATGTTATTTAGCTCATTCACGTAAGAGACTAGGCGTATATCAGCAATCGTCAAACACACACACGTCAACCAATAAAAATTTGGCGGGGGCGTGTCATGGCAGAAGTGCATTGTGGGAAAAAAAAAGCTGCTACCTGCTACTACTTCCGTACCTATGAAAATTGATCATTTCAACATTGGCGGTAACTTATAAAAACTGAGAAGGGCTGGACAAAAAATTGGCACGGAAAAGGAAATCATATACTGCAGATTACAAGATGGAAGTAGTGAAATATGCAGCAGAAAACGGCAATCGAGCAGCAGAAAGAAAGTTTGGAGTCATCCATCCATTTTCTACCGCTTGTCCCTTTTTTTGGGGGGGGGGCTATCTCATCTGCATTCGGGCAGAAGGCGGGGTAGACATAGATAGACAGACAACATTCACACTCACATTCACACACTAGGGACCATTTTTAGTGTTGCCAAGCTTATGTAGAGCGAAAACAGCCCCTCTCGCCCAAAAAGGAGCGCTGCTGCTTCTTCAAAACAGATAAGGAACTGGCCAAAACAGCTCTGTGAGCCGACAAACAGGAACCCTTAAGACAGGCCTGGGCAATTATTTTGACTCGGGGGGGGGGCACATTCAGAGAAAAAAAATGTGTCTGGGGGCTGGTATATCTATTTTTAAGAACACTTATACAAAACCTCACAATAATGTCTGATTAAATGCAAACATTTTTATGACAGACTGCTACGGAGCCCCTAAAGCAGGGGTCCCCAAACTACGACCCCAGCGTCCAAAATCAGGCCCGCGGGAAGTCCCAAGTATAAAAAAAAAATATTTAAAAAAATATATATGTATACGTATTTTTTTTCTGTCTTTTCTTATCCACTTTGTACCGCTTGCTACTCACGGTGTCTCCTAGCCGCTCAGGCAAATCATATTGTCTAAAAATGCATTTTCTCATCGGAACGTGACATCATCGCACGCGCGGAAAGTGCGCTATATATATCTAATATATATATATATATATATATATATATATATATACACTACCGTTCAAAAGTTTGGGTTCACCCAAACAATTTTGTGGAATAGCCTTCATTTCTAAGAACAAGAATAGACTGTCGAGTTTCAGATAAAAGTTCTCTTTTTCTGGCCATTTTGAGCGTTTAATTGACCCCACAAATGTGATGCTCCAGAAACTCAATCTGCTCAAAGGAAGGTCAGTTTTGTAGCTTCTGTAATGAGCTAAATTGTTTTCAGATGTGTGAACATGATTGCACAAGGGTTTTCTAATCATCAATTAGCCTTCTGAGCCAATGAGCAAACACATTGTACCATTAGAACACTGGAGTGATAGTTGCTGGAAATGGGCCTCTATACACCTATGTAGATATTGCACCAAAAACCAGACATTTAGAGCTAGAATAGTCATTTACCACATTAGCAATGTATAGAGTGTATTTCTTTCAAGTTAAGACTAGTTTAAAGTTATCTTCATTGAAAAGTACAGTGCTTTTCCTTCAAAAATAAGGACATTTCAATGTGACCCCAAACTGTTGAATGGTAGTATATATATATATATATATATATATATATATATATATATATATATATATATATATATATATATATATATATATATATATATATATATATATATATATATATATATATATATATATATAAATAAAGCCCAGCCCCCGGCCAAATTGTTTTAACCCAATGCGGCCCCCGAGTCAAAAAGTTTGGGGACCCCCGCCCTAAAGGGACATGGGGGAAATTTTTTTTGTTTTTTTTTGTTTTAGACATGTATCTCGTGCGCACGAGAACCTTTTTATAAAGTTATAAAAAAAAAATTTTTTTTTAATTTTAATTTTTTACATTTTATTTTATTTAACTTTATAAGATAGATGTCTAAAAAAAAAAAAAAAAAAAAAATATCAAAAAAACACATTTCCGTAGACTGCCCTAAAAACGGAATGGGATTATAGATTTTTTTTTACTGAATGACACCCAGAATGTACATGAAAGAATGTGTGATTTACAATATTAACTATGAATGATAAAACACTGACTATTGACAACATACTGTATGAACGTCACACCCCCTCTCCATCCACATATTTTACAATCAAGCGAAACGCAACAAAAATGCAACAAACACAGTAAAATATGAACGCGAAGGGTAAAAACAACAAAAAAACACCTACAATCTGATATATGTGATATATCACTAAGCTTTAGAACTTTGTTGTAAAAATCTCCTTCTGCGTCTGTCCCTGACACCCACATTTCAGGCTCTGGAAACACTCTGTGGAAACACTCCCCACCCACACTGCTTGGTGCCTCATCTGAGCTGCTGTGACTTACATGACCATAGTAACTAATTAGAAAGTTTAGAGTATCAAATACATTTCCCCCCAAAAATGTGACTTATACTCTAGTGCGACTTATGTTTTTTTTCCTTCTTTATTATGCATTTTCGGCCGGTGCGACTTATACTCCGAAAAATACGGTATGTTTATTATAATAATATACAAGTACAATATTTAGTAATTCCATTATATTATCCAATTAGAACATTTCCATTATCATCATTGCCTTTTTTTGCTGATTGGCTAATATAAATGGGGGGGGGGACACATGTCCGGTGGCCATGGATGAAGTGCTGGCCAGAGTCGGGACCCGGGGTGGACCGCTCGCCTGTGCATCGGTTGGGGACATCTCTGCACTGCTGACCCGTCTCCGCTCGAGATGGTCTCCTGCTGGCCCCACTATGGACTGGACTCTCACTATTTTGTTAGATCCACTATGGACTGGACTCTCACTATTATGTTAGATCCACTATGGACTGGACTCTCACTATTATGTTAGATCCACTATGGACTGTACTCTCACTATTATGTTAGATCCACTATGGACTGGACTCTCACTATTATGTTAGATCCACTATGGACTGGACTCTCACTATTATGTTAGATCCACTATGGACTGTACTCTCACTATTATGTTAGATCCACTATGGACTGGACTCTCACTATTATGTTAGATCCACTATGGACTGGACTCTCACTATTATGTTAGATCCACTATGGACTGTACTCTCACTATTATGTTAGATCCACTATGGACTGGACTCTCACTATTATGTTAGATCTACTATGGACTGGACTCTCACTATTATGTTAGATCCACTATGGACTGGACTCTCACACTATTATGTTAGATCCACTATGGACTGGACTCTCACAATATTATGTTAGATCCACTATGGACTGGACTCTTACTATTATGTTAGATCCACTATGGACTAGACTGTCACAATATTATGTTAGATCCACTATGGACTGGACTCTCACTATTATGTTAGATCCACTATGGACTGGACTCTTACTATTATGTTAGATCCACTATGGACTAGACTGTCACAATATTATGTTAGATCCACTATGGACTGGACTCTCACTATTATGTTAGATCCACTATGGACTGGACTCTCACTATTATGTTAGATCTACTATGGACTAGACTGTCACAATATTATGTTAGATCCACTATGGACTGGACTCTCACTATTATGTTAGATCCACTATGGACTGGACTCTCACACTATTATGTTAGATCCACTATGGACTGGACTCTCACTATTATGTTAGATCCACTATGGACTGGACTCTCACTATTATGTTAGATCCACTATGGACTGGACTCTCACTATTATGTTAGATCCACTATGGACTGGACTCTCACACTATTATGTTAGATCCACTATGGACTGGACTCTCACTATTATGTTAGATCCACTATGGACTGGACTCACACTATTATGTTAGATCCACTATGGACTGGACTCTCACTATTATGTTAGATCCACTATGGACTGGACTCTCACACTATTATGTTAGATCCACTATGGAATGGACTTTCACAATATTATGTCAGACCCACTCGACGTCCATTGTATTCGGTCTCCCCTAGAGGGGGGGGGGGGGGGGTCCTCTCCAAGGTTTCTCATAGTCATTCACATCGACGTCCCATTGGGGTTGTGAGTTTTTCCTTGCCCTTATGTAGGCTCTGTACCGCGGATGTCGTTGTGGCTTGTGCAGCCCTTTGAGACACTTGTGATTTAGGGCTATATAAATAAACATTGATTGATTGATTGATTGACAAATAGCATGGTAGTCTTTTTAATGGTCTTATCTTAATTAACTTAACAATTAAAAGGCCGGCGTCTCCCCCTTTTTAAAAAATACAAACTACTTTCTTTTAAAGTTTTCAAGTCCTGAAGCTTTAAAAAAAAAGTGGCCCTCCTACTAGTGCGGGTGTCACAAAAACCATATACTGCCCGGAAACCCCACGTCGCACTACCCGAGCGAGAGGTTAGAGTCCGACGCGTGACCTGGTAGTGACTCGTAAACTTCTAAAAGGCGGCGGGCGGGAGCTTGCTGTTTGATGTGATACTGTGACATCATGGCTGCACAGGAAACAGGATACACCGCTATCTAGGCCAAGGAACAAAGACAATCGCCGTCTAGAGTTCATTAGTTGCCGCCACGTTAGAAGCCACGAGATAAAACGCATCAGAGCGGATTCTTTTAATTCTTAGAAATTGTATCAATTTTTTTGTTGAAACATCACAATGAAATCACATTTTTGTGGCTTTCCTAACCTCTCTGCTCACTCTGCGTGCTCTCTAGATCAGGTATCTGCACGAAGAAAGGATCTTTTCTCCCCTTTTACATCTTTGTTCCTGTGGGGGGGCGGGTGGCTAGGTCTGGGGTGTCACCTTCAGTGCCGGACCGGTCCGACCACTCCGGTAATGTCCCCGTTACAGGAGAGACCGCCTTGGGTTCCGTTGAAAAAAACCCCAAGAAAGTGTCCTTATTCTCACTAAGTCGATTCAAAGAAGAAAACAAACTGCCCGGGTGAAATTACACATTGACCAACTTAATGACTCTCCTCCAGCAAATGATTGATAAAAAATGCGGCGGCTGCCAATGCCGCCCCTGCTTTTTTTTTTTTTTTTTTGATGTGCCGCCTGATCTTTAAACCCCTTTTAACTTTTGGAGGGAAGCAGGTGTCTTTTTGAACAGTAACACTCAAGCATGTTCCTTCTCTACACCAGTGTTTTTCAACCTGTTTTGAGGCAAGGCACATTTTTGTCATAAAATAAATCCGGAGGCACACCACCAGCAGAAAACTTTAAAAAAATTAACTCCACCAAGTCGTCGTGTCTTATTTTGAGTGTGTTGGTGTCTTCCTGTGTGTAGTGCTTTAGTTCTTGTCTTGCTTATTTTGGTGGCCCTTCCTGTTTTGCCGGTGTTTTCCTGTAGTGGCTTCATGTCTTCCTTTGAGCGCTATTCCGCGCACCTGCTTTGTGTTAGCAAGCGAGGCTATATACGTTGTTGCTATCCTTCTTTGTGTGGCCATTGTTGATTTTCACGTCACGTACGGATGTACTTTGTGGACACCGTAAGTTTTTGCTGTCGTCCAGCATTCTGTCTGTTTACTTTGTAGCCATGCAGTTCAGTTTGACTTTTGTTTTGCATAGCCTTTTCCTTTCGTTCATTTTGGGTTTAAGCATTACATACCCTTTTTACCTGCACCCTGCCTCCGCGCACCTGCTTTGTGTTAGCAAGCAAGGCTATTTACGTTGTTGCTATCCTTCTTTGTGTGGCCATTGTTGATTTTCACGTCACGTACGGATGTACTTTGTGGACACCGTAAGTTTTTGCTGTCGTCCAGCATTCTGTCTCTGTTTACTTTGTAGCCATGCAGTTCAGTTTGACTTTTGTTTTGCATAGCCCGGGGGTCGGCAACCCGTGGCTCTAGAGCCGCATGCGGCTCTTTAGCGCCGCCCTAGTGGCTCTCTGAAGCTTTTTCAAAAATTTATGAAAAATGGAAAAAGATGAGGGGAAAAAAAATATATTTTTTGTTTTAATATGGTTTCTGTATGAGGACAAACATGACACAAACCTCCCTAATTGTTATAAAGCACACTGTTTGTATTAAACATGCTTCACTGATTCGAGTATTTGGCGAGCGCCGTTTTGTCCTACTCATTTTGGCGGTCCTTGAACTCACCTTAGTTTGTTTTCATGTATAACTTTCTCCGACTTTCTAGGACGTGTTTTATGCCACTTCTTTTTCTGTCTCATTTTGTCCACCAAACTTTTAACGTTGTGCATGAATACACAAAGGTGAGTTTTGTTGATGTTATTGACTTGTGTGGAGTGCTAATCAGACATATTTGGTCACTGCATGACTGCAAGCTAATGGATGCTAACATGCTATTTAGGCTAGCTATATGTACATATTGCATCATTATGCCTCATTTGTAGCTATATTTGAGGTCATTTAGTTTCTTTTAAGTCATCTCAATTCAATATATATCTCATGACACACTATCTGTTTGTAATATGGCTTTTAATTTCTTGCGGCTCCAGACAGATTTGTTTTTGTATTTTTGGTCCAATATGGCTCTTTCAACATTTTGGGTTGCCGACCCCTGGCATAGCCTTTTCCTTTCGTTCATTTTGGGTTTAAGCATTACATACCCTTTTTACCTGCACCCTGCCTCCCACTGTGGTCTGCATATCGGGATCACAACAAACCATCCTCGTCTCACCCGACACATTCCGACTTTTATAAAGCAATGCTGCCACCTACTGACATGGAGTATTACGTGGTTACCCTGCCGAGTTTTACGCAGCACAGACACTAAGCAACGGCACATTATTGGCAGATTGTAATTATTGATTTGCCAAAAATATTTTTGGGGATAAATTAGGTGAAGTTGCATAATTTCCCACGGCACACCAGACAATATCTCAAGGCACACTAGTGTGCCGCGGCACAGTGGTTGAAAAACACTGCTCTACACTGCAAAAAGTGAAATCTAAGTAAGATGAAATATCTCAAATAAGGGTGATATTTGCTTATTTTCTGTCTGATAAGATCATTCTTCTCACTAAGCAGATTTTATGTTAGAGTGTTTTACTTGTTTTAAGTGTTTTGGTCCTAAATGATCTCAGTAAGATATTACAGCTTGTGGCTGAGATTTGATGACCTATATTGAGTAAAAAATGCTTGAAACTAGAATATCAACTGTTGCAAAGCTGTGTCATCAACACTCACAAGTATAAAACTACTTTTTTAAAGTACCGTATTTTTCGGACTATAAGTCGCAGTTTTTTTCATTGTTTGGCTGGGGGTGCGACTTATACTCAGGAGCGACTTATGTGTGAAACGATTAACACATTAGCATAAAATATCAAATAATATTATTTAGCTCAGAGCAGGGGTCGGCAACCCAAAATGTTGAAAGAGCCATATTGGACCAAAAATACAAAAACAAATCTGTCTGGAGCCACAAAAAATGAAAAGCCATATTACATACAGATAGTGTGTCATGAGATATACATTGAATTAAGATGACCTACAGCAGGGGTCACCGATGCGGTGCCCGTGGGCACCAGGTAGCCCGTAAGGACCAGATGAGTAGCCCGCTGGCCTGTTCTAAAAATAGCTCAAATAGCAGCACTTACCAGTGAGCTGCCTCTATTTTTTAAATTTTATTTATTTACTAGCAAGCTGGTCTCGCTTTGCTCGACATTTTTATTTCTAAGAGAGACAAAACTCAAATAGAATTTGAAAATCCAAGAAAATATTTTAAAGACTTGGTCTTCACTAACTGACAAAGAAACAGATAACAGATTTGGTGTCCAGTTCAAAGTGTGACATGATTTATTTAAAAATTTGAGAGAGAAAAAAAATTTTTTACATTTTTTTTAAAAAAAAAATAAAAATTTAAAAATGTAAAAAAAATTTGAGAGTTGACTTTTGTATTTTACATGAGTTATTATTTGTACAAACATGGTGCAAAGTAATTCATGATTTGGTAAACAATGTTAGTGGCTAGCTAGTTAAAATGGGTCTTAGAAGTGATCATTTGAAAATGTACAATTTGAAAAATGTGCACTTAGAGAAAATATAAAAATAAAGTGTCGCATATTGATATTTATCTGTTTCTATATATATTTATTGTGAGAAATCACTAAGATGATCAGTGTTTCCACAAAGATAAATATCATTAATTATTAATAAGAACATAGAGTTAAAGGTAAATTGAGCAAATTGTCTTTTTCTGGCAATTTATTTAAGTGTGTATCAAACTGGTAGCCCTTCGCATTAATCAGTACCCAAGAAGTAGCTCTTGGTTTCAAAAAGGTTGGTGACCCCTGACTTAAAGGAAACTAAATGACCTCAAATATACCTACAGATGAGGCTTAATGATGCAATATGTACATATAGCTAGCCTAAATAGCATGTTAGCATCGATTAGCTTGCAGTCATGCAGTGACCAAATATGTCCGATTAGCACTCCACACAAGTCAATAACATCAACAAAACTCACCTTTGTGCATTAACGCACAACGTTAAAAGTCTGGCGGACAAAATGAGACAGAAAAAGAAGTGGCATAAAACACGTCCTGGAAAGTCGGGAGAAAGTTGTACATGTAAACAAGCTACGGTGAGTTCAAGGACCGCCAAAATTAGTAGGACAAAACGGCGCTCGCCATATACTCGAATCAGTGAAGCATGTTTAATATAAACCGTGTGCTTTATAACAATTAGGGAGGTTTGTGTCATGTTTGTCCTCCTATAGAAACCATATTCCTGTTGTTCACTATTCTTTATTTATTTTAAATTGCCTTTCAAATGTCTATTCTTGGCGTTGGCTTTTATCAAATACATTTTCCCCAAAAATGCGACTCATACTCCAGTGCGACTTATATATGTATTTTTCCTTCTTTATTATGCATTTTCGGCCGGTGCGACTTATACGCCGGAGCGACTTATACGCCGAAAAATACAGTATTGGTAAATAATGTCAGCATTATTATCTTTGTTCAACTCAAAGTGTGACGTTTTGATCGTGTTAGTGTGCAGGATTTCACAAGAGCTACAAAATGTACACAAAACTACATGGTGTCGGGTTCAAACACTGATGACATCTATTAAACAGACAAGAAGCAAGGAATCATGCAGAGACAGAGTTCAATTTGTTCAACTCAAAGTGTCACGTTTTGATCGTGTTAGTGTGCAGGATTTCACAAGAGCTACAAAATGTACACAAAACTACAGTACATGGTGTCAGGTTCAAACACTGATGACATCTATTAAACAGACAAGAAGCAAGGAATCATGCAGAGACAAGAGTTCAATTGGGTTTTATCAAATACATTTCCCCAAAAAATGCGACTTATACTCCAGTGCGACTTATATATGTTTTTTTTCTTTCTTTATTATGCATTTTCGGCCGGAGCGACTTATACTCCGAAAAATACGGTAATCATTTCTTACTTCAAGCATGAAAAAAAAATCATGATGCCGAGCGCATATCATTATGTCAAGATAATGGCACTAGCATTTACTTCATTTAAGAATATTTTTCAACATATTGAGCAAAAAGGTCTCATTTTTTAATCTACCAAGAAAAGTGCACTGGTTATTAGTGAGAATATACTTATTTTAAGGTATTTTTGGTTTCATTGAGGTTAGCTAATTTGACTTGTTTTGGAAAGTCTTGACAAGCCGAATTTTCTTGTTATATTGGCAGATAATTTTGCTTACTGTATTTTTCGGAGTATAAGTCGCACCTGCCGAAAAGGCAATATTAAAGAAGGGAAAAAACATATATAAGTCACACTGGAATATAAGTCGCATTTTTTGGGGAAATGTATTTGATAAAACCCAATTGAACTCTTGTCTCTGCATGATTCCTTGCTTCTTGTCTGTTTAATAGATGTCATCAGTGTTTGAACCCGACACCATGTAGTTTTGTGTACATTTTGTAGCTCTTGTGAAATCCTGCTCACTAACACGATCAAAACGTGACACTTTGAGTTGAACAAATTGAACTCTGTCTCTGCATGATTCCTTGCTTCTTGTCTGTTTACCGCTCACTAACACGATCAAAATGTTACACTTTGAGTTGAACAAATTGAACTCTGTCTCTGCATGACTCCTTGCTTCTTGTCTGTTTAATAGATATCATCAGTGTTTGAACCTGACACCATGTAGTTTTGTGTACATTTTGTAGCTCTTGTGAAATCCTGCACACTAACATGATCAAAACGTCACACTTTGAGTTGAACAAAGATAATAATGCTGACATTATTTACCAATACTGTATTTTTCGTCGTATAAGTCGCTCCGGCGTATAAGCCGCACCGGCCGAAAATGCATAATAAAGAAGGAAAAAAACATATATAAGTCGCACTGGAGTATAAGTTGCATTTTTTGGGGGAAATTTATTTGATAAAACCCAATTGAACTCTTGTCTCTGCATGATTCCTTGCTTCTTGTCTGTTTAATAGATGTCATCAGTGTTTGAACCCGACACCATGTAGTTTTGTGTACATTTTGTAGCTCTTGTAAAATCCTGCACTCTAACACGATCAAAACGTGACACTTTGAGTTGAACAAATTGAACTCTGTCTCTGCATGATTCCTTGCTTCTTGTCTGTTCAATAGATGTCATCAGTGTTTGAGCCTGACACCATGTAGTTTTGTGTACATTTTGTAGCTCTTGTGAAATCCTGCACACTAACACGATCAAAACGTCACACTTTGAGTTGAACAAAGATAATAATGCTGACATTATTTACCAATACTGTATTTTTCAGAGTATAAGTCGCTCCAGCGTATAAGTCGCACCGGCCGAAAATGCATAATAAAGAAGGGAAAAAACATATATAAGTTGCCCTGGAGTATAAGTCGCATTTTTGGGGAAATTTATTTGATAAAACCCAACACTAAGAATAGACATTGGAAAGGCAATTTAAAATAAATAAAGAATAGTGAACAACAGGCTGAATAAGTGTACGTTATATGAGGCATAAATAACCAACTGAGAAGGTGCCTGGTATGTTAACGTAACATATTATGGTAAGAGTCATTCAAATAACTATAACATATAGAACATGCTATACGTTTACCACTCCTAATCGCTAAATCCCATGAAATCTTATACGTCTAGTCTCTTACGTGAATGAGCTAAATAATATTGATATTTTACGCTAATGTGTTAAAAGTTTCACACATAAGTCGCTCCTGAGTATAAGTCGCACCCCCGGCCAAACTATGAAAAAAACTGTGACTTATAGTCCGAAAAATACGGTAGTTCAAATAAAATACCCCTAATTTTTGTATTTTCTTTTCTTTTTTTTTGAACACTGACTTTTTGCAGAGTAAACAAACTACACAAGCTTCACGGGTGGGGGTGTGGGGCAGACCCCCTCTGGAGATAGGAGGCTATTCCACTCGACTATTGTGACGGGCCATCCCGTCAAACAAACCCCACCCCTCTTCTCCCTTCCTCGCCGTCCAATTAAAAAAATACAAAAAAAACAATCTCGTACAGGTGCAGAGTGTGAAGGCGTGTTGGTGCTAATCCACTCTCTTTCACCGTACGAACGTGGGGGGTTTATTATCTCGTCACTGAAAACGAGATTAGGCTCAAATCCAGGTTTAAGTGTGTAGATTTTTTGGAAAGTGACTTACATGCATCGGGAGGGCGACTCTAAACACGTCCCTCCGTTTTCACAGGGCCTGTATTTATCCGTGCAACGAAAACCTGCAAGGGAATATAAGAAATAAGTTGAAATGGGTTTATTTTGGTCGTATAATCAACCATTGTACATATACAGATTATACATAATAACAGTCATACACAAAAAGAAAAAGAATGACCGAAAAAGGAATAGGCTGAAGCCAAGGCTTATATTTGCCTATCCAATACATTCACTGAAAATTAGATTGCCTGGAACATCAACGGGTTGAAAGTAATCAATGCTATATTTTATAATTTTCCATTATTTCACCTTTCAAGGCTTTCTTAAACCTTAAAGAACTGCATGTCTTCAACTCATCACTGAGCTTGTTCCACCATTT
The DNA here is from genome assembly GCF_033978785.1 of Entelurus aequoreus. Lineage (NCBI taxonomy): Eukaryota > Metazoa > Chordata > Actinopteri > Syngnathiformes > Syngnathidae > Entelurus > Entelurus aequoreus. The sequence continues at coordinate 6,990,472 of NC_084736.1, read as the reverse complement.
AACTAACCTCCTCCAACCTCCGAGGACAAAGCTACGGACAATGGGAGACCGGGCTTTCTACTCCGCCGCTCCCAGTCTGTGGAACGCTCTCCCTGACCACCTGAGGGCACCACAGACTGTGGATGCTTTTAAAAAAGGCTTAAAAATCTTTCTTTTTAGATATATGCATACTAGTTTTAGCTATTTGGCTGTTCTAGTTTTTATTTGTATTTATTTTTTATTATCTTTTTATTTTTTTTTTTTTTTAATACACTGTAGCACTTTGAGGTGGTTTACTCAATGTAAAGTGCTTTTTACAAATAAAATCTATTATTTATTATTAACTCCTGAAACTGAAATACATTTGTATTTTATATTCCTTCTTACTTTACATATTTCAAAAATCTGCATCCCCCTGTAAATTATAGTTTTCTCCTCTTAACTGAAACTTAATTTAAAGAATACAAGCTGCAAGGCTGTTCTTTACTCAAAACATAATTTCCATTGTTTTTAAAAGCACAATATCTGCAAAACTTTAACACACTTATGAACAATGCATTGGTCGATTCATAGCAGCACACTTTTATGTATTATTCTAATTACCCTTTTTAAAAAAAAATATATATACAGTAATAGTCTTGAACACATCAATAAAATAGACCCCAACTCCTCCTCCTGCATGGAGGGCAACATGTGGCATCCTGCAGCCTTTTTTTCCCCCTCTGCTTTGTAATGCTGATAAATAGACTAAATGCAAAAAAAAAAGTGCAAAAAGAAGTTGCTTAGGGAATGTCATTCAACATTAAAAACACCCTTTTTTATTTATTTGAGAGTTGTGCAAAGCTAAAGCTTTAAAATATTAGCAGGCATTAAACCTAAATAAACGTCCTGATGGCATTGCATATAGAAAATGCATATGTAAAAATGCATTGCATGTATAAACATGCATATATAAAATGCATTGCATATGTAAAATGCATATATAAAAATGCATATATAAAATGCATTGCATATATAAAATGCATTGCATATATAAAAATGCATCGCAAATATAAAAATGCATATATAAAATGCATTGCATATATAAAAATGCATATATAAAATGCATCGCAAATATAAAAATGCATATATAAAATGCATTGCATACATACAATTAATATATAAAAATGCATTTTAAAATGCATTAAATATAAAATGCATATATAAAATACATTGCATATATAAAATTAATATATAAAAATGCATTTCATATATAAAATTCATATACAAAACTGCATATATAAAATGCATTGCATATATAAAAATGCATATATAAAATGCATCGCAAATATAAAAATGCATATATAAAATGCATATATAAAGTGCATTGCATATATAAAAATGCATATATAAAATGCATCGCAAATATAAAAATGCATATATAAAATGCATTGCATATATACAATTAATATATAAAAATGCATTTTAAAATGCATTATATATAAAATGCATATATAAAAATGCATATATAAAATGCATTGCATATATAAAATTAATATATAAAAATGCATTGCATATATAAAATTCATATACAAAAATGCATATATAAAATGCATTGCATATATAAAAATGCATATATAAAATGCATATATATATATATATAATGCCTAATTTGTGCATGAAGATTGTGCAATGGTTGTAGAATTAAAACAAAGTCCTATTGAGGGGCCCCTTGGCACCGTGTCCAAACATGTCCCCTCAAACAAAACCAAACCGAATTCCTCCCACAGCGACGTACCTTCAGAACGATGCATGAACAATAAAAAAGACAAAATAATCCATAGAATATTCCCTTCCATTTCGGTGGAAAAAGTTCCCAGCAACTTGAAGGCGTCTCCTCTTTTCAGTAGAAATACATCCTTTTTGTTGTTGTTGTTGTCGCAAGTAACTTCAGGTGAATGGAAGCTCCAGAGTGGACGCGACGGGCTTTTGTGGTGCGGTCGAGCCGGGAGAGTCGCGTTAAAGTTTCCCTCCCCGAAGAAAGTTCCTCCCGCAGCTCAGCCTTGATGTGAGATTCCTGAGAAAACTGCCCGGGCGGCGGCGGAGGGGCCGTGCAAGTGCGCACACACTCCGCCCATCTCTCTCTCTCTCTCTCTCTCTTTCTCTCTCTCTCTTTCTCTCTCTCTCGCTCGCTCACTCACTCAGGCTGAAGACCTTTAACAAGCTGTAGCACATGGTCCTTCAGAGGAACTTACCTTATTAAAATGCATGCGTTTGACACTAGTGTTGTCCCGATACTAATATTTTAGTACCGGTACCAAAATGTACAAACCCCGTTTCCATATGAGTTGGGAAATGGTGTTAGATGTAAATATAAACGGAATACAATGATTTGCAAATCATTTTCAACCCATATTCAATTGAATGCACTACAAAGACAACATATTTAATGTTCAAACTCATAAACTTTATTTATTTTTTGCAAGTAATAATTAACTTAGAATTTCATGGCTGCAACACGTGCCAAAGTAGTTGGGAAAGGGCATGTTCACCACTGTGTTACATGGCCTTTCCTTTTAACAACACTCAGTAAAGGTTTGGGAACTGAGGAGACACATTTTTGAAGCTTCTCAGGTGGAATTCTTTCCCATTCTTGCTTGATGTACAGCTTAAGTTGTTCAACAGTCCGGGGGTCTCCCTTGTGCTATTTTAGGCTTCACACATTTTCAATGGGAGACAGGTCTGGACTACAGGCAGGCCAGTCTAGTACCCGCACTCTTTTACTATGAAGCCACGTTGATGTAACACGTGGCTTGGCATTGTCTTGCTGAAATAAGCAGGGGCGTCCATGGTAACGTTGCTTGGATGGCAACATATGTTGCTCCAAAACCTGTATGTACCTTTCAGCATTAATGGTGCCTTCACAGATGTGTAAGTTACCCATGTCTTGGGCACTAATACACCCCCATACCATCACACATGCTGGCTTTTACACTTTGCGCCTCTAACAATCCGGATGGTTCTTTTCCTCTTTGGTCCGGAGGACACGACGTCCACAGTTTCCAAAAAACAATTTGAAATGTGGACTCGTCAGACCACAGAACACTTTTCCACTTTGTATCAGTCCATCTTAGATGAGCTCAGGCCCAGCGAAGTCGACGGCGTTTCTGGGTGTTGTTGATAAAACGGTTTTCGCCTTGCATAGGAGAGTTTTAACTTGCACTTGCAGATGTAGCGACCAACTGTAGTTACTGACAGTGGGTTTCTGAAGTGTTCTTGAGCCCACGTGGTGATATCCTTCACACACTGATGTCGCTTGTTGATGCAGTACAGCCTGAGGGATGGAAGGTCACGGGCTTAGCTGCTTACTTCAAGCATGAAAAAAAAAATCATGATGCCGAGCGCATATCATTATGTCAAGACAATGGCACTAGCATTTACTTCATTTAAGAATATTCTAGGGATGTAACGGTATTGTAGATACTAGGGTTGTCCTGATACCAATATTTAGATACTAGGGTTGTCCCGATGCCAATATTTATATACTAGGGTTGTCCCGATACCAATATTTATATACTAGGGTTGTCCCGATACCAATATTTAGATACTAGGGTTGTCCAGATACCAATATTTCCAGGCCAGCTGGGAGACATAGTCTTCCCAACGTGTCCTGGGTCGGGATTTTTTATCGCTATATTAGTCTATTTATACCTGCATTGTCCTTTCCATCCTTACACTTTCCATCATTGTAACTGAGCTACTGTGTTGAACAATTTCCCTTGTGGATCATTAAAGTTTGTCTAAGTCTAAGTCTAAGTCTTCCCCTTGACGTCGTCGACCGGTCGGATGTGCCCTAAACACCTCCCTAGGGAGGCGTTCGGGTGGCATCCTGACCAGATGCCCGAACCACCTCACCTGGCTCCTCTCCATGTGGAGGAGCAGCGGCTTTACTCTGAGCTCCTCCCGGATGACAGAGCTTCTCACCCTATCTCTAAGGGAGAGCCCCGCCACCCGGCGGAGAAAACTCATTTGGGCGGCTTGTACCCGTGATCTTCAATCAAACACAAGTGTCTCAAAGGGCTGCACAAGCCACAACGACATCCTCGGTACAGAGCCCACATACGGGCAAGGAAAAACTCACCCGAGTGGGACGTCGGTGAATGACTATGAGAAGCCTTGGAGAGGACCGCATATTTGGGTAACCTCCTCCCCTCTAGGGGAGACCGAAAGCAATGGATGTCGAGTGGGTCTGACATAATATTGTGAAAGTCCAGTCCACAGTGGATCCAACACATCAGCGAGAGTCCAATCCATAGTGGATCTAACATAATAGTGAGAGTCCAGTCCATAGTGGGGTCAGCAGGAAACCATCCCGAGCGGAGAAGGGTCAACAGCGCAGAGATGTCCCCAACCGATGCACAGGCTAGTGGTCCACCCGGGGTCCCGGCTCTGGACAGCCAGCACTTCATCCATGGCCACCGGACCTATGCAACTCCCCCTCCCAAGGGACAGGGGAGAAGAGGAGAGAAGAAAAGAAACAGCAGATCAACTGGTCTAAAAAGGGGGGTCTATTTAAAGGCTAGATTATACAAATGAGTTTTAAGATGGGACTTAAATGCTTCTACTGAGGTAGCATCTCTAACTGTTACCGGGAGGGCATTCCAGAGTACTGGAGCCCGAATAGAAAACCCTCTATAGCCCGCAGACTTTTTTTTTTGGCTCTGGGAATCACTAAAAAGCCGGAGTTCTTTGAACGCAGATTTCTTGTCGGGACATATGGTACAATACAATCGGCGAGATAGGCTGGAGCTAAACCGTGTAGTATTTTATACGTAAGTAGTAAAACCTTAAAGTCGCATCTTAAGTGCACAGGAAGCCAGTGCAAGTGAGCCAGTATAGGCGTAATACGATCAAACTTTCTTGTTTTTGTCAAAAGTCTAGTAGCCGCATTTTGTACCAACCGTAATCTTTTAATGTAAGACATAGGGAGACCCGAAAATAATACGTTACAGTAATCGAGACGAGACGTAACGAACGAATGAATCGGTCATAACCCAAAGCTCATGACCATAGGTGAGGATGGGAACGTAGATCGACCGGTAAATTGAGAGCTTTGCCTTCCGGCTCAGCTCCTTCTTCACCACAACGGATCGATACAGCGTCCGCATTACCGAAGACGCCGCACCGATCCGCCTGTCGATCTCACCATCCACTCTTCCCTCACTCGTGAACAAGACTCCGAGGTACTTGAACTCCTCCACTTGGGGCAGGGTCTCCTCCCCAACCCGGAGATGGCACTCCACCCTTTTCCGGGCGAGAACCATGGACTCGGACTTGGAGGTGCTGATTCTCATCCCAGTCGCTTCACACTCGGCTGCGAACCGATCCAATGAGAGCTGGCCAGATGAAGCCATCAGGACCACATCATCTGCAAAAAGCAGAGACCTAATCCTGCAGCCACCAAACCGGATCCCCTCAACGCCTTGACTGCGCCTAGAAATTCTGTCCATAAAAGTTAAGAACAGAATGGGTGACAAAGGGCAGCCTTGGCGGAGTCCAACCCTCATGGAAGCACATTCAGTCTATTTACTAAGCAGAGGTCACACAAACCAGTGAAAGATTCGGAAGAGATGCCGTCAGAGCCAAGGAACTGCAGCTGCTGGCCTGCTAAGCTAAAAACAGCCCAAAGTCAGATAACTGAGTGGACTAGCTGACGTCACTAAGCAACAGGCTGAAACTTATCTCACAGAAGGTGACCAGAATGTTTCCAACTCCTGTTCTTTGTTGGAGGCTAACTTGCAGAGTCTTTTAGGAATGGTTGAAAGGACAGTGTTGTATGTGGGAGTCAGGTGGTGTCGCAGACCATCTCCTCTGTTCATGGATGGTTTTTCAACCTCCGATGGCTTCCCTCACTCTTTCGTACCATCCGCCCTCCCTGTCCAGAATCTGTACATTTGTGTTCTCAAAGGAGTGCGGTTCCTCCCTGAGGTGCAGGTAGACCGCTGAGTCTTGGCCTGAAGAGTTTGCCCGTCTTCACTGTGCCACACGTCAGCTTAGTGGTTGTTTTGTTTCCCCAATTATGAATCGGTGCATTCATCATCACACTGGATAGCGTACACCAGATTGTTTTTGTGGGTGTGGGGTGTCCGGTCTTTAGGAAGCACGAGTCTTTGTCTCAGGGTGTTGCCTGGTTTGAAATACAAACTGAGATACACTTTTCCACTTTGCATCAGTCCATCTTAGATGAGCTGGGGCCCAGCAAAACCGGCGGCGTTTCTGGGTGTTGTTGATAAATGGCTTTGGCTTTGTATAGTGTTTTAACAATTTCCCTTGTGGATCATTAAAGTCTGTCTAAGTCTAAGTCTAACTTGCACTTACAGATGTAGCGACCAACTGTAGTTACTGACAGTGGCTTTCTGAAGTGTTCCTGAGCCCATGTGGTGATATCCTTTACACACTGATGTCGCTTTTTGATGCAGTACCGCCTGAGGGCTCGAGGGTCACGGGCATTCAATGTTGGTTTTCGGCCTTTCTGCTAACGTGCAGTGATTTCTCCAGATTCTCTGAACCCTTTGATGGTATTACGCACCGTAGATGGTGAAATCCCTAAATTCCTTGCAATAGCTGGTTGAGAAATGTTTGTTCTTAAACTGTTTCGACAACTCGCTGACGCATTTGTTCACAAAGTGGCGACCCTCGCCCCATTCTTGTTTGTGAATGACTGAGCATTTCATGGAAGTGAAGTGAATTATATTTATATAGCGCTTTTCTCTAGTGACTCAAAGCACTTTTACATAGTGAAACCCAATATCTAAGTTACATTCAACCCAGTGTGGGTGGCACTGGGAGCAGGTGGGTCAAGTGTCTTGCCCAAGGGACACAACGGCAGTGACTAGGATGGCGGAAGCGGGGATCGAACCTGGAACCCTCAAGTTGCCGGCACGGCCACTCTACCAACCGAGCTATACCGCCCCATGCAAGCTGCTTTTATACGTATTTTTCGACTTCTGAGTTTTTCCTTGCCCTTATGTGGGCTCTGTACCGCGGATGTCGTTGTGGTTTGTGCAGCCCTTTGAGACACTTGTGATTTAGGGCTATATAAATAAACATTGATTGATTGATTGATTGATGCCCAATCATGGCACCCACCTGTTCCCAATTAGCCCGTTCACCTGTGGGATGTTCCAAATAAGTGCTTGATGAGCATTCCTCAACTTTCTCTGTCTTTTTTGCCACTTGTGCCAGCTTTTTTGAAACATGTCGCAGGCATCAAATTCCAAATGAGCTAATATTTGCAAACAATAACAACGTTTACCAGTTTCAATGTTAAGTATCTTGTCTTTGCAGTCTATTCAATTGAATATAAGTTGAAAAAGATTAGCAAATCATTGTATTCTGTTTTTATTTACCATTTATCAGGCTTGTGATTTTTCCGTCTAAAGTCGGAATTCCGTCTTTTTTAATCTCGGGGAAGAAAAAAAAATTATCTTCCCTTTTTCCGTTTTTTTTTCCGACCCTAAATCAAGATTCGAGACGTAGTTTATATTACGCCGTAGTTGATTGGTCGATATGTTCCTTGTGACCAATCAGGACATCTGTTATGAATGATGACGTTAATAACGTCATCATACCGCCATTTTCCATATGTAAACAATGTCGGTTCTCGAGAGAAAGGACGCTTTACGAGTAAAAGAAGTTGATAAACATGTCAAAAATAAGTTTCGATGGGACTGGATGGAAAGGGAAATCACTGATACTGTTGGGAAGAAGGAAGTTACGACTTTGTTCGGAAAATCGATCGTCCCGGAAAGGTTTTGTGCACGTGGTGTCATGATAATATTGACTATGGATCTCGAGGTTTCAAGGCTTTGGAAGTACATGCGAAACGCCAAAAACTTGAAGCAAGGAAAACCAACTTTTCACCAGCTGGTACTTTTGGATGTCAACCGAAAGTGACATGGAGAGGAAAGATCCACCCACTTCAGTTGCAGACAGGGTTGTTAATAATGAGGTAAGCTAAAAAATATTTGCTTGCGAAATACGCATGTTTGTTTGAAATATTAACCAATTATTGCTTAGCGAAATATAAATGGTTTTTTCTAAAAATAAAAGGCCACGTGAAAATATATTATGAAATTACAGAGTCACATTATTGAATCCAGTTAACAATTTATTTGAAATTAATTTGCATATAATACTATTTTGTAATATTAAGTTCTTATGTAGTCTCTTGAAACTATTGTCAGTGGTGTAACAATCTTGAAGGTAAATATTTTCACACTTGTTTCATGCAATATGTCAGTGTCCTCACATTATTATTATTTCCTACTTTCAAATATGGGTAAACAATACTAAACATGTTTTAATTATTTTCATAAATGTATATCCTATTTTGGAGAAAAGAATGAAATGTTTACATTTGGCATTTTGTTCTATTTATCCAAAAATCCAAAAAAGAAGCTACAAAAGCAGAGACCAAAAGGAAAATGCAGGCTGCTCAGAAATGTGCAAGGAAGGCTCACTCATGTTAGGGCTCTCCGAGGAAGCTAATGTGTGAAGTGAACTTTATACATTGCTATTTTTGTATTACAACATTTTATTATTTGATCATGTTGTACTGAATTTTAATCTTTTGTTTTGTGATTGTGTGATGTTTTTTGCCTGGACCCCAGGAAGAATAGTCTCCACTGCGGTGTAGACTAATGGGGATCCTTAATAAACTAAACTAAACTAAACTAAACTGAAGTAATGTGGTAATACTGTAAATAAACTGTAGATAATAACACTGATCAATGTGACACCTGTGGATGTGAAATGAACACAAGATGTAAATATTAGTGACTAAATACTGTTGGGACTGAACCATATACAGTGATTCATTAGGATAATTGGGTTATGTATTTTCTATTAATGATGGTATTTTCTATTAATGATGTTTTCATGTCTTTAAACACTAAAATATTTTCTTCAAATGGTGCCGTCTTTGTTAATTTTAGCATGTTAAATTGGTGAAAAACCAGGAGCTTCGGGGGGCCTTGCCCCCCTTGTCCCCCCACCAGGGCACCGCCTTCGTCCCCCAGACCCCCGGAAATTTTTTCAGTCTTTTTCATTGTG
>NC_084736.1:6881400-6976400 GCF_033978785.1 Entelurus aequoreus | reverse complement strand
GTCCTTCCTCTGGTGTGCATCTGATATGACAAAGTGCACATTAATGGCTTTGGTACCAATTTGATACCAATTTGTTGTAACATACCCTGCCAACTGAAAGAAGTATACGTGATATTGTCTTGTACTATTTGTGGTTAAAGTGGCTCAAAGTAGGGTTGTCTCCATACCAACATTTTGGTACCAGTACCAAAATGTATTTTGATACTTTTTGATACTTTCAAGACCACAAAAAATGGCATTATTGACTTTATTTTAACAAAAAATCTTAGGGTACGTTAAACATATGTTTATTATTGCATTTAAGTCCTTAAATAATATAGTGAACATACTAGACAACTTGTCTTTTAGTAGTAAGTAAACAAACAAAGACTTCTAATTAATCTGCTTAGTGTCATTTATCATTCTATTATTTTGTCAACATTATTAAGGACAAGCTGTAAAAAATGACTATTAATCTACTTGTTCATTTACTGCTTACTTTCTCTTTCAACATTTTCTATCTACACTTCTGTTAAAATGTAATAATCACTTATTCTTCTGTTGTTTTGGATGATACCACAAATTTAGGTATCGATCCGATACCAAGTAGTTACAGGATCATACATTCGTCATATTCAAAGTCCTCATGTGTCCAGGGACATATTTACTGAGTTTATAAACATAATATAGAAAAAAATAAATAAATAAATAAATAGATTTTGTGATGGTAAAACATATCGATGTAATCATAGTAGTATCGACTATATACCAGTGTTGTAACGATACCAATATTTTGGTACCGGTACTCAAAATGTTTCGGTACTTTTCTAAATAAAGGGGACCACAAAAAAATGGCATTATTGGCTTTATTTGAACAAAACATCTTAGGGTACATAAAACATATGTTTATTATTGCAATTTAGTCCTTAAATAAAATAGTGAACATACAAGACAACTTGTCTTTTAGTAGTAAGTAAACAAACAAAGACTCCTAATTAGTCTGCTGACATATGCAGTAACATATTGTGTCATTTATCTACCTATTATTTTGTACACATTATTAAGGACAAGCTGTAAAAAATGATTATTAATCTACTTGTTCATTTACTGTTAATATGTGATTATTTTCTGTTTTAACATGTTCTATCGACACTTCTGTTAAAATGTAATAACCACTTATTCTTCTCTTCTTTGATACTTTACATTAGTTTTGGATGATACCACACATTTAGGTGTCGATCCGATACCAAGTAGTTACAGGATCATACATTGGTCATATTCAAAGTCCTCATGTGTCCAGGGACATATTTACTGAGTTTATAAACATAATATATATATATATATATACATATATATATATATATATATAAAAAAAAAGAAAATAGATTTTGTGATGGTAGAACATATCGATGTAATCATAGTAGTATCGACTATATACTAGTGTTGTAACGATACCGATATTTTGGTACCGGTACTCAAAATTTTTCGGTACTTTTCTAAATAAAGGGGACCACAAAAAATGGCATTATTGGCTTCATTTTAACAAAAAATCTTAGGTTATATGAAACATATGTTTATTATTGCAATGTAAAATTTGAATATATACATATATATATATATATATATATATATATATGCATATATATATATATATATATATATATATATATATATATATATATATATATATATATATATATATATATATATATATATATGCATATATATATATATATGCATATATATATATATATATATATATGCATATATATATATATATGCATATATATATATATATATATGCATATATATATATATATGCATATATATATATATATATATGCATATATATATATATATATGCATATATATATATATGTATATATATATATATATATGTATATATATATACAGTATATATACATATATATATATATGCATATATATATATATATATATATATATTATTTATTTTTTTCAATCTAAAAAAAATATATATATATATATATATTTATTTATTTTTATTTTTTTAATCTAAAAAAAAAAAAAAATATATATATATATATATATATATATATATATATATATATTTAAAAAAAAAAAAAAAATTTTTTATTTATTAAATTTTTTTAATTGAGAGGGACTAGCGGTAGAAATTGATGGATGGATAGCATTTTTTTTTAAATTAATCGAATAAGAATTGTGATTAATTTGAAAATCATGCAAAAAAAAGAGTCTGGAACAAACTGTGCCTCCAGCTTTGTAGGAACAGGTTCTTTTTCCTCCAGTGCACAAAACTAGATCCATCAAGACATGTTTGGCTGGTGTGGAAGAACTCCATCAAACACCTTACTTACATTATGGTCTTTAATTCATGAGTGGACAACATAATCCCAAAGACACTCTCCAAAGTCTTCCTAGTACCATGGAAGCTGCAAAAAAAGCTTTACATAGTAGATATTGAGTTCAACCTACAACACGACAACAATACGTCTTGGAAATTGAAATAAGACACTTGCTCAATTAGGTTGGTGTTTAAGTAGCTCATTTTAAGCCTTCATTTTGACAACAACAGTTCTGCCAACTTTGTGGGGACAGTTCAGTACCCAAAACAAGGTCCATGAAGGCATGCATGGGTGAGCTTGGTGTGGTAAAACCCCCCATTCTGGTCTTTAATGGATGCCTGCACACAAACAATCAAAAACACAAATTATACACTTCAAAGTGTTTCCTGAAGACGTTTGTCCGTATAGGGCCTGATGTATTAAAGCTTTGCGTCTATTCAAATTAGGGCTGCAACAACTAATCGATTAAAATCGATTAAAATCGATTATTAAAATGGTTGCCGATTAATTTAGTCATCGATTCGTTGTATCTATGCTATGCGCATGCGCAGAGTTTTTTTAAAGTTTTTTTTAAATAATTTTTTTGTTTTTTGTTTTTTGTTTTTTTTATTTTTTTTATTTTTTTTACTAAACCTTTATTTATAAACAAACAGCTGAGAAACAATAATCAAAATAAGTATGGTGCCAGTATGCTGTTTTTTTTCAATAAAATACTGTATAGGATAGAAATGTAGTTTGTCTCTTTTATCCGATTATTAATCGATTAATCGAAGTAATAATTGACAGATTAATCAATTATCAAATTAATCGAGAGGTTTTTTTTGTGTTTTTTTTAAATAATTTTTTTGTTTGTTTGTTTTTTTTGTTTTTTTTAACTAAACCTTTATTTATAAACAAACAGCTGAGAAACAATAATCAAAATAAGTATGGTGCCAGTATGCTGTTTTTTTTCAATAAAATACTGGATAGGATAGAAATGTAGTTTGTCTCTTTTATCCGATTATTAATCGATCAATCGAAGTAATAATCGACGGATTAATCAATTATCAAATTAATCGAGAGGTTTTTTTGTTTTTGTTTTTTATAAAACAATTTTTTTTTTTTTTTTTTTTTTACTAAACCTTTATTTATAAACAAACAGCTGAGAAACAATAATCAAAATAAGTATGGTGCCAGTATGCTGTTTTTTTTCAATAAAATACTGGATAGGATAGAAATGTAGTTTGTCTCTTTTATCCGATTATTAATCGATCAATCGAAGTAATAATCGACGGATTAATCAATTATCAAATTAATCGAGAGTTTTTTTTTTTTTTTTTTTTTTTAATAATTTTTTTTTTGTTTGTTTGTTTTTTTTGTTTTTTTGTTTTTTTACTAAACCTTTATTTATAAACAAACAGCTGAGAAAAAATAATCAAAATAAGTATGGTGCCAGTATGCTGTTTTTTTCCAATAAAATACTGGATAGGATAGAAATGTAGTTTGTCTCTTTTATCCGATTATTAATCGAGTAATCGAAGTAATAATCGACAGATTAATCGATTATCAAATTAATCGTTAGTTGCAGCCCTAATTCAAATACGTGCAAACACGCTGATCTACTAAGCTTGTGCTTGGAGGATTGGGATTAATAAATGATCAAAACTAAAAGAGTCATCCATTTAGCGTGTTTGTCTTCATGTATACGCAGAATACATTATAGAATAGAATAGAAAGTACTTTATTGATCCCTGGGGGAAATTCAGCACCACAGTTTGCTCACAATAGACGGTAATAATAATAAATAATATAATATATTATATATAATATATAAATAATATAGATATATTCTACATTCAAGTGCAGTCAAGGAACATATGCATTATACAGTCTGATGGCTGTCGGTATGAAGGACCTCCTGTGTCGTTCCGTGTTGCATTTTGGGAGTCTGAGCCTTCCACTGAACGTGCTCATCCTCCCCGCAAGGTCCGAGTGTCGTGGGTGGGAGGTGTTGTCCATAATGGCTAGATAATGGCTAGGAGCTTTGCTAGACTTCTCCTCTCTGACGCCACCGCCAGAGAGTCTAGCTCCACTCCCACCACGATACTGGCCTTCTCTACCAACTTGTCCAGTCTGTTTGCGTCCCTCGCTCTCGGCCCGCTGCCCCAGCAGGCCACGGCGTACAAGAAGACGCCCGCCACCACCGACTCGTAGAACATCTTCAACATCTTTGTGCAGACGAAGGATCCTAGTCTCCTGAGGAAGTAGAGGCGTTCTTGTAGAGTGCCTCAGCGTGTTTTGACCCATTCAGCTTGTTGTCCATGTGTACACCGAGGTATTTATAACCCTCAACCATGTCCACATCAACCCCCCTGATGGAAACAGGGGTCTCCTTCCCAGGTCCACAACCAGCTCCTTGGTCTTCGTCACATTAAGCTGGAGGTGGTTCTTTCCACACCATCTGACAAAGTCCTCCACCAGTGCCCTGTATTCCTCATCATTAGGGATGATACTCGAAACCGGTTTTCCCGGTTGTTTGATAAGAAAAGAACCGAGTCCTCGGACTCGAATCCCTTTTTGAGAACCGGTACCTGTTATCGAGACCACTAAAGTAAAGGAAAAGAGTTGATTATTTATTCGAATCCCGTCCCGACCAGAAATGCTCCGTGGGACATCACAAGAAATGACGTCACGTAGCTCAGTCATTAGGCGCTGATAGTGAAAGCAGGAAAACAATGGACGGGAAAAAGTGCTCCAAGGTGTAATAAAGTTCAAAACAAAAGCTATAATCCATTGAATAACTTTACTGAGAGATTTTAGCAGGGTAAAACACATGACGAACACTTTTACGACCAACCGGAAACATAGCAACCAGGCTAGCAACGCACCTCCTTTACGGCAGCTGTCGCAACGTTCTTAAAACAACCGCACCACATACATATACATACACAACACATCTCCCTTTTTTAACTTTTGTTTTTCTTTCCTTGTAAACAAAAAACAAAATCACACTGTAGATGTGTTGTCGGTCTAATTATAAATAATGCAGACGAGGCGTGTTGGCTGAGTTCTTGACGTTTACTTTCACAGCGTGGCAACATGCAACACTTTTCGGGGCTACCGCGCATGCTCGTAACTCCCGTTGCATGCTGGGTAGTGTAGTTGTTATAATCTCTAGCTCATAACATTTTTCCCCCTATAAAGAAATAATGTTAACTCAATAAAGTGTATTTCTTTTTTTAGCTTTAACTTTTCATTTTTTAGCATTGTAACCACATTTGCAAACAACTTTTCTCTTCATAGAATTTTCTTTCAATAAAGAAATAAAGTGCAAAAATGTCAAAGCATCATAACAAACAGTTATGTTCCAATAGCAGCAGAAGTGCACTTTTTGGAGAGCTGTATTATTTTCAGTTTTGTGCCCAAGGGACTGATTTTATTTAACACTATATTATTATTTATACACCTATAGTGATCACAGAGACAGCTTGTTTTTGTGTTACTGTATATATTTGTTTCTCTGAAAAATCCCACTTAATATACTTTGGGTAACAACAGTCAATATTGATTTATTTAATTTTTTTAGGTGGGTAACAGTCAATATTTATTTATTTATTAGATTTTATTTTTGTATTATATAATAAAAGTGAGCTTTTGTTAAACCAAATATTGTGTGTTTTTTTCCATATACAACAACCTATCTGGACTCGATAAGAGAATCGATAAGGAATCGGTTCGATAAGAGGATTCGATAATAGGCTCGAACTCGATAATTCCTTATCAAACATCATCCCTACTCATCATCACCATCCTCAAGACACCCCACTATCGCAGAGTCATCAGAAAACTTCTGAAGGTGGCAGGACTCTGACTGATAGTGGAAATCGGTGGTGAAGAGGAAGGGGTGGAGGACTGTGCCCTGCGGGGCCCCGGTGTTGCTGACCAGCCTGTCAGACACACAGTCCTGCAGTCGCACGTACTGTGGTCTGTCAGTCAGGTAATCAACAACCCAGGACACCAAGGGGGCGTCCACCTGCATCGTCTCCAACTTCACACCCAGTCGTCCAGGCCGTATGGTATTAAAAGCACTGGAGAAGTCAAAAAACATGACCCTCACACTGCTCACAGGCTTGTCTAGGTTATTATTATATTATATATTATAGTTATTAGATTGTCCACAGTAGTTGGAGGTAGAATTGTACGGTATACCAGTACTAGTATAGTATCGCGGTACTGATGAATCAAAAATGGTACTAAACACTGTTTGAAAAGTACCGGCGCGTCGTGACATTGCTGGTTTCGCAAGCAGAGGAGCATGTTCAGCAGTGCACAGTCACAGAGTACTTACAAGCAGACACGGTGTGTAGACCGGAAAGGGAGAACGGACGTATTTTGGCTTAAAAAGATAAAGGTGAAGTTATAACACTGAAACACCCTCAGGAAGAGGTGCTTTAAGACATGGCTAGCTAGCTAGCAGCGAACATCCATCCGCAGTCGGCAGTTTTTTAGCTACTTCCAAATCACTAATCCTGGCCTCCATGGCGACAAATACGTAAGTTCCAATAGCTCTTGGTATTCTCTCGATGAGCTTCAAGCACGCCTGTGAAGGGAAAACCATTTCAGGTGACTACCTCTTGAAGCTCATGGAGAGAATGCCAAGACTGTGCGAAAAAGTAATCAGAGCAAAAGGTCGCTATTTTGAAAAGACTAGAATATAAAACATGTTTTCAGTTATTTCACCGTTTTTTTTTTGTGAAGTACAAAACTATGTGTTCATTCATAGTTTTGATGCCTTCAGTGACAATATATAGCGGGCGGTATAGCTCGGTTGGTAGAGTGGCCGTGCCAGCAACTTGAGGGTTCCAGGTTCGATCCCTACTTCTGCCATCCTAGTCACTGCCGTTGTGTCCTTGGGCAAGACACTTTACCCACCTGCTCCCAGTGCCACCCACAAAGGTTTAAAAATGTAACTTAGATATTGGGTTTCACTATGTAAAGCGCTTTGAGTCACTAGAGAAAAGCGCTATATAAATATAATTCACTTCACTGCACTTCACTTCACAATCTACAATGTGAGTAGTCATGAAAATAAAGAAAACCCAGTGAATGAAAAGGTGTGTCCAAACTTTTGGCCTATACTGTACATTAAAATAAAGAAAGTGGGATTTACAATATTAACTATGAACAATAAAACACTGAATATTAACAACATATGAACATCGCCCCTCTTTTACGTGGGATTTACAATATTAACTATGAACAATAAAACACTGAATATTAACAACATATGAACATCGCTCGTCTTTTACGTGGGATTTACAATATTAACTATGAACAATAAAACACTGAATATTAACAACATATGAACATCGCTCGTCTTTTACGTGGGATTTACAATATTAACTATGAACAATAAAACACTGAATATTAACAACATATGAACATCGCCCCTCTTTTACGTGGGATTTACAATATTAGCTATGAACAATAAAACACTGAATATTAACAACATATGAACATCGCTCCTCTTTTACGTGGGATTTACAATATTAACTATGCACAATAAAACACTGAATATTAACAACATATGAACATCGCTCCTCTTTTACGTGGGATTTACAGTATTAACTATGAACAATAAAACACTGAATATTAACAACATATGAACATCACTCCTCTTTTACGTGGGATTTACAATATTAATTATGCACAATAAAACACTGAATATTAACAACATATGAACATCGCTCCTCTTTTACGTGGGATTTACAGTATTAACTATGAACAATAAAACACTGAATATTAACAACATATGAACATCGCTCCTCTTTTACGTGGGATTTACAATATTAACTATGAACAATAAAACACTGAATATTAACATGTGAACATCGCCCCTCTTTTACGTGGGATTTACAATATTAACTATGAACAATAAAACACTGAAAATTAACAACATATGAACATCGCTCCTCTTTTACGTGGGATTTACAATATTAACTATGAACAATAAAACACTGAATATTAACAACATATGAACATCACTCCTCTTTTACGTGGGATTTACAATATTAACTATGAACAATAAAACACTGAATATTAACAACGTATGAACATCGCTCCTCTTTTACGTGGGATTTACAACATTAACTATGAACAATAAAACACTGAATATTAACAACATATGAACATCGCTCCTCTTTTACGTGGGATTTACAATATTAACTATGAACAATAAAACACTGAATATTAACAACATATGAACATCGCTCCTCTTTTACGTGGGATTTACAATATTAACTATGAACAATAAAACACTGAAAATTAACAACATATGAACATCGCCCCTCTTTTACGTGGGATTTACAATATTAACTATGAACAATAAAACACTGAAAATTAACAACATATGGACGTCGCTCCTCTTACTTCTCAGACCAGCTCCTCGATAGACATCTTTTACAATCAAGCAAAACACAGCAAAAATGTAAAAAAACCCTGCAAAATATGACTGCAATTTGTAATAAACACCAACATTATGATATATTATCATGTCAGAATTTGCTTCCGCATCAGTTGTTGACACATGTGTTTGATGTGGTATACGTCGATGTTATGGCAACACATTATGATTAATTTGAGGTTTGGGAAGATAATATGGGTATTGGCTTTTGAAAAATGTGCTTGATTTATTACCCTATCCCTCAGACACAAATAGGGTGTGGAAATGTTTATTTTTGGTCATCCAGCATCCTCTTTCTTCCTCTCCCTTCAAAGTGCTAACAGGCAATGGGTGAGGACACATGATGACTTTACCACCCAAGACAGCCTGATTTATGGGCCCCAACCCAAAGAGCACCCCTGTAGAGAGTGCGGCAAGTATTAACAGCCAACCCCCCGCCCCCCCTTACCCAATAAAAAAAATGGTCACAGCCAATCAGGAGCTTAGACCCCCTGCGGGCTGCCAATCACAGCGCAGCAGTTAGATTGATCAACTTTTTGTTCATAACCTTTTGATCTCTACATCTGGGATGCAATGGAGCATCAAGTGTTGTGAGATGATGGGATGTAAATCAAAAACAAACAAGGCCTTGTGAGCAAGACACACACACACACACACACACACACACACACACACACACACACACACACACACACACACACACACACACACACACACACACACACATTCTTTTTTTTTATTTTATTTTTTTAATTTTTTAAAAATTTTTAAATTTTTTATTTATTTATTTATTTTTTAACATTTTTTTTAAATATTTGTTACCTTCTTGAGACCTCCGAAAAAATGCCTCCCTCTTTAGGACCAGCCTTTCTAGATATATAAAGATGTGTATTTACAACATGAATAATATATACATACTATGCAAATATAAAAAAGCATGTTGTGAAAAATGAGTTGGAATTTCACAAGAAAAAGGTCACAATTTCACAAGAAAAAGCTAGAGTTTTGGCAGTTTTATAATAAAAGTCGTAATTTTTCTCAACGCAAGTCATAATTTTGCAAGAAAAGCTGAACATTTGCGCAATATTATGATAAGAGTTGGAATTTTAATCGATAACAGTCGCAATTTTACAAGAAAAGCCTAAAATTAGATAAATGCGTTAAAATGTAATATCGGAAATTATCCGTATCGTTTTTTTTATTATCAGTATCTTTTTTTATTTTTATTTTTATTAAATCCACATAAAAAACACAAGATACACTTACAATTAGTGCACCAACCCAAAAAACCTCCCTCCCCCATTTACACTCATTCACACAAAAGGGTTGTTTCTTTCTGTTATTAATATTCTGGTTCCTACATTATATATCAATATATATCAATACAGTCTGCAAGGGATACAGTCCGTAAGCACACATGATTGTGCGTGCTGCTGCTCCACTAATAGTACTAACCTTTAACAGTTAATTTTACAAATGTTCATTAATTACTAGTTTCTATGTAACTGTTTTACTTTCTTTTTTATTCAAGAAAATGTTTTTAATTTATTTATCTTATTTTATTTGATTCATTTTTTTAAAAAGTACCTTATCTTCACCATACCTGGTTGTCCAAATTAGGCATAATAATGTGTTAATTCCACGACTGTATATATCGGTTGATATCGGTATCGGTTGATATCGGTATCGGTAATTAAAGAGTTGGACAATATCGGCATATCGGATATCGGCAAAAAGCCATTATCGGACATCCCTACCTAAAATGTTCGCAATTCTATGAAAAGGGTCGTAATTTTACTCGACAAGTCACAACTTTATAAGAAAACTTTAAAATGTTGGCAATATTTTAATAATCATCGGAATTTTACTCGGCAACATTTTGAAAAAAGTCCTAATCTTACTCAAAAAGAACAACAAAAACATTGGCAATGTTGTGATAAAAGTCACCATTTTGGATTAAAAAGTATGATTTTACATAAAAAGTAAATTTTACGAGAAAATATTGCAATGTTACAGAAACAGAAAGAATATGAGAAATTGTTCCCAATTTTATAAGAAAAAATTCGACACATTGTGAGAAAAAGACTGCTTTTAGTTAATTTAATTTTTTTTAAATTTTTTTGTTTGTAATTGGTCTTTAATCGTCATTATTTACTTCAAGTTATTACAGTATGTCTCTATATACATATTTTTTTTATTTTTCAAATACATTTTGCCCAAAAGGGGTACATTGCAATTTCTTACACACACTTGTTATTTCATATGTTGGCCAAAGGGGGAGCACTTAAATTTTTTACACACACTCGTTATTACATATATTGGCCAGAGGGGGAGCACTTCAAATTTTTACACACACTTGTTATTTCATATGTTGACCAGAGGGGGAGCACTTAAAATTTTTACACACACTTGTTATTTCATATGTTGGCCAGAGGGGGAGCACTTAAAATTTTTACACACACTTATTTCATATGTTGACCAGAGGAGGAGCAAACTGAACATTTGTGCAATATTATGATAAAAGTTGGAATTTTACTCGATAACAGTCGCAATTTTACAAGAAAAGCCCAAAATTTCGGCAATTCTATGAAAAGAGTCGTCATTTTACTCGGCAAATGTCACAACTTTATAAGAAAACTTTAAAATGTTGGCAATATTATAATAATCATCGGAATTCTACTCTGCAAAATTATGAAAAAAGTCATCATCTTACTCAAAAAGAACAACAAAAACATTGGCGATATTGTGACAAAAGTCAGCATTTTGCATTAAAAAGTAATGATTTTACATATAAAAGTAATAATTGAACGAGAAAATATCGCAATGTTACATAAACAGAAAGAATATGAGAAATCGTTCCCAATTTTTTAAGAAAAAAGTCGACACATTGTGAGACAAAGACTGCTTTTAGTTACTTTATTTTTGGGGGATTTTTTTGTTTGCAATTGGTTTTTAATCGCCATTATTTACTTCAAGTTATTACAGTATGTCTCTATATACATATTTTATTTTTTAAATAAATTTTGGCCAAAGGGGGCACATTTCAATTTCTTACACACACTTGTTATTTCATATGTTGACCAGATGGGGAGCACTTTTAAAAGCGACACACAGTCAATTTGAAAAATCCCTCCTTTTTGGGACCACCCTCATTTTGATTAGATTTCACCACCAGGGGTGCAAATGAGACATTGTCTATTAGATGCAATGTTATTGGGACCATGATTTATGTCATCACTTGTTCACACCTCCTCATGTGGAAGCTACTTTTCCTTGTTGATGTCTCAAGAAGGGTAGAAATACAAGAACACACACACACACACACACACACACACACACACACACACACACACACACACACACACACACACACACACACACACACACACACACACACACACACACACACACACACACACACACACACACACGCTGATAAGATACCTCTAGGTGTGTTTTGTTTTTGTTGGAAAAGTGACATCACTGACAGGAAAAGCTTCTTTTTCCAAGAGCTTTTTTTTCTCTCCCTGTTCACACACTTTATTTTGATTACATTTGAATTGTGATTAATTTATGTATATTTATGTGTAAGCAGACACTTAATTAGGTACACCTGCACAATAACACAATAGCTATATTGTTTGTTGGCAGTAGGGTTGTTTCGGTATAGTATAGCATAGTACCGCGATACTAATGAATCATATTAGGTACTATACCGCCTCTAAAAAGTACCAGTCCCCGCCCTCCTTATTTTTAACGGGCATGACAGCTCCAATCAAGCACTTAGGCATGGAGACTGTTTCTACAACATTTGTGAAAGAATGGGCCGCTCTCAGTGATTTCCAGCGTGGAACTGTCATAGGATGCCACCTGTGCAACAAATCCAGTCGGGAAATTTCCTTGCTCCTAAATATTCCAAAGTCAACTTTATCATAAGAAAAGTGAAGAGTTTGGGAACAACAGCAACTCAGCCACCTAGTGGTAGGCCAGGTAAACTGACAGAGATGGAACAGCGGATGCTGAAGCGCATAGTGCAAAGACTTTCTGCACAGTCGGTTGCTACAGAGCTCCAAACTTCATGTGACCTTCCAATTAGCCCACGTACAGTACGCAGAGAGCTTCATGGAATGGGTTTCCATGGCCGGGCAGCTGCATCTAAGCCATACATCACCAAGTCCAATGCAAAGCGTGGGATGCAGTGGTGTTAAAGCACGTCGCCACTGGACTCTAGAGCAGTGGAGACGCCTTCTCTGGACTGATGAGTCACACTTTTCCATCTGGCAATCTGATGGACCAGTCTGGGTTTGGAGGTTGCCAGGAGAACGCTACATTTCCGACTGCATTGTGTGACATTTGGTGGAGGAGGAATTATAGTGTGGGGTTGCTTTTCAGGAGTTGGATTAGGACACCTGATTCTCATTATTTGGATGGCTGGCCAAATACTTTTGGCAATATAGTTGTATTTTGAATTGGCTTTTGCGTATTTAGTGGACAAAATGCGAAGAATATCAAAGTGGCCCCCGAATGATTAACATTTTCTCTTTAAGACCCCTTTGAGTATGTTTGAACACTCCCTAAGGTAACGTGAGGATGCACTCATTACTTTACTTTGTATTCTCTTTGCACTTTTTCTTTTCCTCCCACCCACTCACTGACACACACACACACACACACACACACACACACACACACACACACACACACACACACACACACACACACACACACACACACACACACACACACACACACACACACACACACACACACACACACACACACACACACACACACACACACACACACGCACACACACACACACACACACTCACACACACACACATTATCTTGTATTTGTTGCCTTTTTGAGACCTCGGAAAAATGCCTCCCTCTTTAGGACCACCCTTTGTAGATATATAAAGATGTGTATTTACAACATGAATAATATATACATACTATGCAAATATAAAAAAGCTTGTTGTGAAAAATGAGTTGGAATTTCACAAGAAAAAGGTCACAATTTCACAAGAAAAACTTAGAATTTTGGCAGTTTTATAATAAGTCATCATTTTACTCAACGCAAGTCATAATTTTGCAAGGAAAACGGAACATTTGTGCAATATTGTGATAAAAGTTGGAATTTTACCCGATAACAGTCGCAATTTTACAAGAAAAGCCTAAAATGTTGGCAATTCTATGAAAAGGGTCGTAATTTTACTCAACAAAAGTCACAACTTTATAAGAAAACTTAAAAATGTTGGCAATATTTTAATAATAATCGTAGTTCTTTCTGCAAAATTATGAAAAAAAGTCCTAATCTTACTCAAAAAGAACAACAAAAACATTGGCGATATTGTGATAAAAGTCACCATTTTGGATTAAAAAGTATGATTTTACATAAAAAGTTAATTTCACGAGAAAATATTGCAATGTTACAGAAACAGAAATAATATGAGAAATTGTTCCCAATTTTATAAGAAAAAAGTCGACACATTGTGAGAAAAAGACTGCTTTTAGTTAATTACATTTTTTTTTTTTAATTTTTTGTTTGTAATTGGTTTTTAATTGTCGTTATTTTCTTCAAGTTATCACAGTATGTCTCAATATACGTATTTTTTTAAATTTTCTTTTAAAATTTTGCCCAAAAGGAGTACATTGCAATTTCTTACACACACTTGTTATTACATATGTTGGCCAGAGGGGGAGCACTTGAAATTTTTACACACACTTGTTATTTCATATGTTGACCAGAGGAGGAGCAAACTGAACATTTGTGCAATATTATTATAAAAGTTGGAATTTTACCCGATAACAGTCGCAATTTTACAAGAAAAGCCAAAAATTTGGGAAATTTTATGAAAAGGGTCGTAATTTTACTCGACAAAAGTCACAACTTTATAAGAAAACTTTAAAATGTTGGCAATATTATAATAATAATCGGAATTCGACTCGGCAAAATTATGAAAAAAGTCATCTTACTCAAAAAATTTCACCATTTTACAAGAACAACAAAAAAAAATTGGCGATATTGTGACAAAAGTCAGCATTTTGCATTAAAAATTAATGATTTTACGTGTGAAAGTTATAATTTTACGAGAAAATATTGCAATGTTACAGAAAAAGAAAGAATATGAGAAATTGTTCCCAATTTTATGAGAAAAAAGTCGACACATTGTGAGAAAAAGACTGCTTTTAGTTAATTTAATTTTTTTTTTAAATTTTTTGTTTGTAATTGGTTTTTAATCGTCATTATTTACTTCAAGTTATTACAGTATGTCTCGATATACATATATATATATATATTTTTTTTTTTCCATACGTTTTGCCCAAAAGGGGTACATTGCAATTTCTTGCACACACTTGTTATTTCATATGTTGGCCAGAGGGGGAGCACTTAAGATTTTTACTCACACTTGTTATTTCATATGTTGACCAGAGGAGGAGCAAACTGAACATTTGTGCAATATTATTATAAAAGTTGGAATTTTACCCGATAACAGTCGCAATTTTACAAGAAAAGCCAAAAATTTGGGAAATTTTATGAAAAGGGTCGTAATTTTACCCAACAAAAGTCACAACTTTATAAGAAAACTTTAAAATGTTGGCAGTATTATAACAATAATCGGAATTCGAAAAATTATGAAAAAAGTCATAATCTTACTCAAAAAATGTCACTATTTTACAAGAACAACAAAAAAAAATTGGAGATATTGTGACAAAAGTCAGCATTTTGCATTAAAAATGAATGATTTTACGTATAAAAGTTATAATTTTACGAGAAAATATTGCAATGTTACAGAAAAAGAAAGAATATGAGAAATTTTTCCCAACTTTATGAGAAAAAAGTCGACACATTGTGAGAAAGACTGCTTTTAGTTCATTATTATTTATTTTTTTGTCATTATTTACTTCAAGTTGTTACAGTATGTCTCTATATACATATTTATTTATTTTTTAAAATTAATTTTGGCAAAAAGGGGCATATTTCAATTACTTACACACACTTATTACATATGTTGGCCAGAGGGGGAACACTCCAAATTTTTACACACACTTGTTATTTCACATGTTGACCAGAGGGGGAGCACTTTTAAAACTGACACACAGTCAATTAGAAAAATCCCTCCTTTTTGAGACCACCCTAATTTTAATTAGATTTCACCACCAGGTGTGCATATGAGACATTTTCTATTAGGGCTGCAACTAACGATTAATTTGATAATCGATTAATCTGTCGATTATTACTTCGATTAATCGATCAATAATCGGATAAAAGAGACAAACTACATTTCTATTCTATCCAGTATTTTATTGGGGGGAAAAACAGCATACTGGCACCATACTTATTTTGATTATTGTTTCTCAGCTGTTTGTAATTGTTGCAGTTTATAAATAAAGGTTTATTTATAAAAAAATTGGAAAAAAATAAATTAGAAAAATTGGAAAAAAAATGCCTCTGCGCATGCGCATAGCATAGATCCAACGAATCGATGACTAAATTAATCGGCCACTATTTTTATAATCGATTTAATCGATTAGTTGTTGCAGCCCTATTCTCTATTAGATGGTTTTCCGTATTGGGACCATGATTTATGTCATCACCTCCTCATATGGAAGCTACTTTTCCTTGTTGATGTCTCAAGAAGGGTAGAAATACAAGAACACACACACACACACACACACACACACACACACACACACACGCACACACACACATGCACACACGCATGCATGACTTGGGGGACTTTTTGACTAAAGTAAACACGTGCGAATGATGGATCTTCTTTCGGATTGTGGAAAAAAAGTGTTTGACTTTCGCACAAGCTCTCTAAACGGCTGTTAAACCCTCCATGTGTGCACACGTCCCCGGGTAGACTTGAGAGGAGGGGAGGGAAAAAATAGATTTTTCACCTCCATGGAATTGTTTGGTTTTCACGGGAAGGTTGTGTAGTTTGGATTGATATCCATCCGTGGAATCTCTTTTAAGCAAAGCCAAATAACTTCTCCTGCTATGACGATAAATCCAGCGCTCAAATTTTACCTTGCGGCATTTGCCGTAATGCCCCCAAAAATGTACCAACATTTTCGGCAAGAACATGCCGTGACCGCCCTGGACTTTTTACTTGTTAACGGACAAGGGATGTAACAGTATACGATATCATGATAATTTGCGATAACTCCCGACGCTTAGTAATACCGTTACATTTTTTAATGACCGAAAAACCATAATTTATTAATGCATTTTCGGCAAGACGAAGTCAGGCGCATGCGCACTAGCGTCGTTTGGCTTGATAATCATGGCGGACTAACTACACAGACTTTGCTCGGGAGATTTCCCCTCGGAGTAAACGGAGCCAAGCGCTGAAATATGCAGTATTTGGTCATTAGAGCCCTAAAATATCAATAATGCAGGACACCATTGATTTTAATTCTTTCATATTTTTGAGTAATCACAGTGAAAAGTAGGGATGATGTTTGATAAGAAATTATCGAGTTCGAGCCCATTATCGAATCCTCTTATCGAACCGATTCCTTATCGATTCTCTTATTGAATCCAGATAGGTTGTTGTATATGGAAAAAAACACAATATTTGGTTTAACAAAAGCTCACTTTTATTTTATAAGAAAAAAATAAAGTAAAATAAATAAATAAATATTGACTGTTACCCCCCTAAAAAAATAAAATAAATAAATATTGACTGTTGTTACCCAAAGTATATTAATATAATATATGTACAGTAACACAAAAACAACCTGTCTCTGTGATCACTATAGGTGAATAGCCATGCCTTGAGGCGTTTTTTCCGGTCCATTATTTTTGCTGCTTGTGTGACATCACAGGAAATGACGTAGCTCAGTCATTAGGGCATTTCTTGTGGGACGAGATTTGTTCCCAGGGATTCGAATAAAGAACCAACTCTTTTTCTTTACTATAGTGGCCTCGGTAACGGGAACCGGTTCTCAAAAAGGGATTAGAGTCCATGGAATCGGTTCTTTTCTTATCGAACAACCGGGAGAACCGGTTTCGAACATCATCCCTAGTGAAAAGATCAATAAAAAAAATCACTAAATATATTTGGGATCCAAAAGGTGCCCCACTCATAAAGTGATACATTTTTATTAGGTTTTTCTTTTACTTTCAACACTTAAGTTACGAGATCAACTTCAGATATATCTGTCCATTTCATGCTGGAACTATTATTTTGTTTGTTTTATGCGCTTTTGTCAAAGAAAACTTTGATGTTTTTATATGTCTACTACACGATATATGCAATATTTACCACATAAAACATTTTCAAGTGAAATATTTGAAGTAATTGGAGCCCTGAAAATAATTCATTATAACATGGATTTTTTTGTCATTATTATTATTTTTTTGAGCAATGGCAAAAAAAAGAAAAATAAAGAAAGACAAAAGAAAAAAAAAAACAGCCTGCATGGCAGCTTTTGTGTCAACATTGCAACTTTTTCTCGTTAGATTTCACCTCATTCCACTTTTTTTTAATGTTCTTTTTTATTTTTGCAATAGTATTTCCAGAATGTGTGGCGGACCGGTAAACAATTAGCTGCGGGCCGCACTTTGGACACCCCTGTCATACATGAACACTATATATATATATATATATAAATATATATAGTGTTATAAATATAGTATGAATAATGTTTGCCTTGGTGCCCTAAAATATGAGCCCTCCTTTAAAGCAACACTTGCCTTGACCTTAAAAAAGTTAAAAATCGAGGCCTGTAAACTCTGCAAAAATGGTGGTAGGGAACGGGAGGGGGGGTACAGTGGACTGTGACTCACTGGAAGGTTGGCGGCATTTGGGATTACCAGGGTAGTGAGAGCGGGAGTAGACATCCCTGCTAAGGAATGTATCATAGACGGTGCTGGACATCAGCCAGCTGGAGGAATTTCCTAAGCCGCCACTGTGCTTCCGTGTGAAATAGCTGCTCAGACCTCATGTGAACAGCTGCCTGGCAGTGCCCCGTGTCCCCAATGGCCGTCAGCACCCTCAGCGCAGAACCCCCCCCCGCCCCCCTTCTGCTGCCTTGTAAATCTTGAGGTGCAGACGTTGCGCTGAAAGGGATCCAGGGAGGATCCCGGGGTTTAGTGTTAAAGGGTCATGTGTGTGTAAGTAAGGCCCTGGTGCTGATGACCCAACACACACTGTACACCCATGTAGGGTTGTCCCCATACCAATCATTTGCTACCAAAATGTATATTGATACTATTCCAAATAAAGTGTCAATTTGGGGTTTATTTGAACAAATAGAAAACATATGTTTCCTACTGCACTCAAAGAACAATTTTAGAAGGTTAAAATATAAATGAAAGGGCATGAAACAATTTTCTTGTTGCACTCAAAGAACAATTTACAATTTTCCATATTACATATAGCCTGCCATAATCAAAGATTAGGGTAGAATATAATAAAAACACTTTATTTACATTATATTAAATTATTCATGATTTATGGTTGCCACTACTGGTCTGTGCTTTAAGAAAAATACAATTATTAGTCAGTACTAATAACAAAACTATGTATAAAAGTACACAGATAAGACATGTCCCAGGTAAAACACACTTTTGTTAAAGATAAAACACAAATTGCAGCAATTTCTTACAAAATATAGTCATTTTACTTGCATTAGTTGCAGGGTAAAGAGAACTGAAGCGAACATCTCCCCTGTGCTCCTCGACTTCGTCTGCACCGGAGCCAAACAGCAGGACAGGTGTAACAACTACTTTATTACCTGTCACTTTTTAAACTCCTTGTGCAGATCTGAATGCTTATTATTTAAGATTAAGATTACCTGTCTTTTTTTAAACTCCTTGTGCAGATCTGAATGCTTATTATTTAAGATTAAGATTAAGATTAAAGTACCAATGATTGTCTCACACACACTAGATGTGGTGAAATTTGTCCTCTGCATTTGACCCATGCCCTTGGGGAGCAGTGGGCAGCAGCGGCGCCGCGCCCGGGAATCATTTTGGTGATTTAACCCTCAACTCCAACCCTTGATGCTGAGTGCCAAGCAGGGAGGTTATGGGTCCCATTTTTATAGTCTTTGGTATGACTCGGCTGGGATTTGAACTCCAACCTACCGATCTCAGGGCGGACACTCTATCCACTAGGCCATTTAAATGTGTATCTAAGTTTGAAGCAAAGGTGGTAATACTAATCGCCACATTAGTATCATGGTAGTAGTCTGCCATAATCAAGGATTATAGTAGAATATAATACAAACGTTTTATTTACATTATATGAAATTATTCATGATTTATGGTTGCCACTCCTGGTCTGTGCTTTAAGAAAAATACAATTATTAGTAAGTACTAAAAACAAAACTATGGATAAAAGTACACAGATAAGACATGTCGCAGGTAAAACACACTTTTGTGAAAGATAAAACACAAATTGTAGCAATTTGTTACAAAATATAGTCATTTTACTTGCATTAGTTGCAGGGTAAAGTGAACTGAAGCGTACATCTCCCCTGTGCTCCTCTACTTCGGTCTGCACCGGAGCCAAACAGCAGGACAGGTGTAACAACTAGATTATTACCTGTCTTTTTTTAAACTCCTCGTGCAGATCTGAATGCTTATTATTTAAATGTGTATCTAAGTTTGAAGCAAAGGTGGTACCGTAATTTCCGGACTATAAGCCGATACTTTTTCCCCTCGTTCTGGTCCCTGCGGCTTATACAACGGTGCAGCTTATATACGGCCTGTTCTTCTCCGGCACCAACGAAGAGGATTTCAGTGGTTTTAGTACACAGGAGGAAGACGATGACACAATGATTAAAGACTGACTTTTCATATACCGGTAGGCTGGTTATTTTGATAACGTACAGGCGAGCACTTTGTATTACTTTGCACCGTTTTATCATTTGTACTCTGCATGAATGCTGTTCGCCATGTCAAAGATGTGAAAGTTTGATTGAATGATTGAAAGATTTATTGTTAATAAATGGGACAATTTGCATTCCCAAACAGTCATCTCTGTCCCGACATTCCCCTCCGTGGTAGCAGGAACCCCTATATACTACGCTAATTACACATCAAAACCCTGCGGCTCATAGTCGGGTGCGGCTTATATATGGAGCAATCTGTATTTTCCCCTAAATTTAGCTGGTGCGGCTTATAGTCAGGTGCGGCTTATAGTCCGGAAATTACGGTAATACTAATCGCCACATTAGTATCACGGTAGTAGTCTGCCATAATCAAGGATTATAGTAGAATATAATAAAAACGCTTTATTTACATTATATGAAAATATTCATGATTTATGGTTGCCACTCCTGGTCTGTGCTTTAAAAAAAATACAATTATTAGTAAGTACTAAAAACAAAACTATGTATAAATGTACCCAGATAAGACATGTAGCAGGTAAAACACACTTTTGTGAAAGATAAAACACAAAATGTAGCAATTTGTTACAAAATATAGTCATTTTACTTGCATTAGTTGCAGAGTAAAGTGAACTGAAGGGAACATCTCCCCTGTGCTCCTCTACTTCGGTCTGCACCGGAGCCAAACAGCAGGACAGGTGTAACAACTACATTATTACCTGTCACTTTTTAAACTCCTTGTGCAGGTCTGAATGCTTATTATTTAAATGTTTATCTAAGTTTGAAGCAAAGGTGGTAATACTAATCGCCACATTAGTATCGCGGTAGTAGCCTGCCATAATCAAGGATTATGGTAGAATATAATACAAACACTTTATTTACATAATATTAAATTATTCATGATTTGTGGTTGCCACTCCTGGTCTGTGCTTTAAGAAAAATACAATTATTGGTAATTACTAAAAACAAAACTATGGATAAATGTACCCAGATATGCCATGTAGCAGGTAAAACACACATTTGTGAAAGATAAAACACACATTGTAGCAATTTCTTACCAAATATAGTCATTTTACTTGCATTAGTTGAAGTTAGATGGGCGGTCCTAACTCTAGTATTTGGCATCAAGCCAAGCAGCTGTGTGCGCGTCTACGTATCTACATGTTATGTATCTACATGTTTTGTATCTTCATGTTATGTATCTACATGTTTTGTATCTGCATGTTATGTATCTACATGTTATGTATCTACATGTATTGTATCTACATGTTATGTATGTAAATGTTATGTATCTACATGTTATGTATCTACATGTTATGTATCTGCATGTTATGTATCTGCATGTTATGTATCTGCATGTTATGTATCTGCATGTTATGTATCTGCATGTTATGTATCTGCATGTTTTGTATCTACATGTTATGTATCTACATGTTATGTATCTACATTTTTTGTACCTACATGTTTTGTACCTACATGTTTTGTACCTACATGTTATGTATCTACATGTTGTTTTGTATGTACATGTTGTTTTGTGTCTACATGTTATGTGTTTACATGTTATGTTTCTACATGTTGTGTATCTACATGTTGTGTATCTACATGTGCACAACAGAGGAGCTGTCTACTTATGAGAGTAGCGTACAGTATGCGTGTTTGTGAGAATGTCAACGTGTTGTCTGAGTGACGTCGGTGAGTGAGTGGGCGAGTACAAAGAGAGAGGTAGCGCATGCACTGCGCAGTAGAGTGATGAACCGGTCCAGGTGTGTCCTGCAAAACTAATAATAAAGCAACCAGATTGTCACAAATCGGCGGCCTCGAATTCTGACCCATTGCGGAGTAAAGTGAACTGACGGGAATATTTCCCCTGTGCTCCTCGACGACGGTCTGCACCGGAGCCGAACAGCAGGACAAGTGTTACAACTACATTATTACCTGTCACTTTTTAAACTCCTTGTGCAAATCTGAATGCTTATTATTTAAATGTTTACCTAAGTTTGAAGCAAAGGTGCTGATACTAATCGGCAAATTAGTATTAGCCTGGGTTTGTTGCCTGGGTTGCGTGATACAACGAGAGGGCTTAGCTTAACAAAAGTCAGGGTCCTGTCTAGGATATGAAACAAAAAGATGCATGTGATGTGATATGTGCCAGCAGAAAACACCAATTAACGTGTGCACTGATTGCAGTGAGGGCTTTGAAGGGTGCTCCAGGCGGCATATGCTCCGCTCTAAACGTCAAATAAAAGCCATATTGAGAAAAATGACTGAATTATAACTGCAACTGATCCCACATTTGCCTCTGAAAACCGCAAGAGAAAGACACGGAGGGGTCCCCCGAGCGCCCCGTTCATCCCCGTCCCTTCTGAGTCAATTGTTGGGGAAGCGCGGTGTCAACCCCGCGCCATCAATCACCCCGTTTCAGAGGAGGGCAGACAAGGCAGGGACCCGCCCCCCAGGACAGGGGGGTGGAAGTTCTCATGCCATCCCCGCCTTCCAAAGCCCCACGCCCCTGCAGACGGGACTCGGACAGCTGGTCCGGCTATTAGGGTCGGCCCCGGACCCGAGGGCCCCCGCACAGCAGCAACAGCTGCCAGCCCACTGGCCCCGACACCACCCCCCCCAGAACTCCCCTCCTCCTACCCCGAACATGACTCTATGAAACCCGTATTAGAACATTCCTTTGCATGGCCTCATGAAGATGATCATACCGATTATTTTCACTTCTTTGTGCGGTCGTCCCTTCAAATATTGCACCTTCAACATATTGCTTATTTAAAAAATAATAATAATAAAAAATAATAATGATAATAAAAAATAAATAAATAATAAATTAAATAAAAAAATACAATTACTTGTTTTTTTAAATGTATCTCTATATAATATATATATATATATATATATATATATATATATATATATATATATATATATATATATATATATATATATATATATATATATATATATATATATATATACATATATATATATATATATATATATATATATACTACCGTTCAAATAAAAAATAATAATGATAATAAAAAATAAATAAATAATTAATTAAATAAAAAAATACAATTAAATTTTTTTTTTAAATGTATCTATGTATATATATATATATATATATATATATATATATATATATATATATATATATATATATATATATATATATATATATATATATACTACCGTTCAAAAGTTTGGGGTCACATTGAAATGTCCTTATTTTTGAAGGAAAAGCACTGAACTTTTCAATGAAGATAACTTGAAACTAGTCTTAACTTTAAAGAAATACACTCTATACATTGCTAATGTGGTAAATGACTATTCTAGCCGCAAATGTCTGGTTTTTGGTGCAATATCTACATAGGTGTATAGAGGCCCATTTCCAGAAACTATCACTCCAGTGTTCTAATGGTACAATGTGTTTGCTCATTGGCTCGGAAGGCTAATTGATGATTAGAAAACCCTTGTGCAATCATGTTCACACATCTGAAAGCAGTTTAGCTCGTTACAGAAGCTACAAAAGTGACCTTCCTTTGAGCAGATTGAGTTTCTGGAGCATCACATTTGTGGGGTCAATTAAAACGCTCAAAATGGCCAGAAAAAGAGAACTTTCATCTGAAACTCGACAGTCTATTCTTGTTCTTAGAAATGAAGGCTATTCCACAAAATTGTTTGGGTGACCCCAAACTTTTGAACGGTAGTGTATATATACTGTATATATATATATATATATATATATATATATATATATATATATATATATACATTGTACATTCTAAATTATGCATTCTCATGCTGTAGCTATGAAAATGTAACATTTCTAATTAGTCATTCCTAATTAATTCATCCCGTTCATGCCCCCGAACCAATTAAGAGTGATTAACAAGGGATTAGTCTGCCTTTTTCCCAGCACACAATTTGTAAATCCTCTTCTTTTCCAGTGCACTTGTCTATTTTCTCATCTCTTGTCCCCTACACAGTTTTGAAGCCATAATTCAACCTTTCCCACATACTTCAGTTCAATTTCAGTTTTATTTGGAACATGCATACGATGCAACGTAATGCATCACGCAATTTCCGGTGGTTTCATCACGGCACGTCCGAAAAGGAGTAGGAAGAAGCTGAGCTTATTCAATCCTACCCCTTTTCGTACCATAGCAATTGTATCCCATTTCCTTGTTCTCTTTAACAGAACAGTGAACAAATAAATAATAAATTAATAATATGAACGAAGACACAATATAACTAGGGATGTCCGATAATGGCTTTTTGCCGATATCCGATATGCCGATATTGTCCAACTCTTAAATTACCGATACCGATATCAACCGATGTATACAGTCGTGGAATTAACACATTATTATGCCTAATTTGGACAACCAGTTATGGTGAAGATAAGGTACTTTTTAAAAAAATGAATAAAATAAAATAATATAAATAAATTAAAAACATTTTCTTGAATAAAAAAGAAAGTAAAACAATATAAAAACAGTTACATAGAAACTAGTAATTAATGAAAATTTGTAAAATTAACTGTTAAAGGTTAGTATTTTTAGTGGACCAGCAGCACGCACAATCATGTGTGCTTACGGACTGTATCCCTTGCAGACTGTATTGATATATATTGATATATAATGTAGGAACCAGAATATTAATAACAGAAAGAAACAACCCTTTTGTGTGAATGAGTGTGAATGGGGGAGGGAGGTTTTTTGGGTTGGTGCACTAATTGTAAGTGTATCTTGTGTTTTTTATGTGGATTTAATAAAAAAAAACACAAAAAAACGATACTGATAATAAAAAAAACGATACCGATAATTACATTTTAACGCATTTATCGGCCGATAATATCGGCAGACCGATATTATCGGACATCTCTAAATATAACGATACCAAAACAAACGCAGGGTGGATTCAGACTCCTGACAACGAAATCGGCAATCGTGGGACTCTTGTCATATTCCATAGTTTTAGCATTTTTCCCGTGGGTAAGAAGTTATAAATAATCTTTATTCGAAAATAAAGATTTTGCACATCGATAGTAGTTTTGTAGATTCATTGGAATATTGCATCCCACAGCAACGGGCAGTCAAAAAAATTGGTGCTTTGTTTGATTTCTTTGCTTAATCCATTCCATCATTTAATTCCACATACTGATATGCTAAAGGTTTTAAGTGTTGTACGAGCATACAAATGCTTTAGATTTTCCTCTAAGGTTATATTTCTCCTCTTTTTCTGAGAATAATTGTTGTACATTCTTGGGTAGCAGGTTATAGTTTGCTTTGTACAACATTTTAGCTGTTTGCAAATGCACCAAATTGTTGAATTTCAATAATTGTGATTTAATAAATAAATGTTCTCTATATCCAACATGATGTATTATTCTAATTTA
Organism: Entelurus aequoreus; assembly: GCF_033978785.1. NCBI lineage: Eukaryota > Metazoa > Chordata > Actinopteri > Syngnathiformes > Syngnathidae > Entelurus > Entelurus aequoreus. The sequence continues at coordinate 6,950,377 of NC_084736.1, read as the reverse complement.
TATTTTTTTCACTTTTGACATATTTTATGATGCGGACTAGAGATACTATCGGCCGATAAATGCTTTAAAATGTAATATCGGAAATTATCAGTATCGGTTTCAAAAAGTAAAATGTGTGACTTTTTAAAAGGCCGCTGTGTACACGGACGTAGGGAGAAGTACAGAGCGCCAATAAACCTTAAAGGCACTGCCTTTGCGTGCCGGCCCAGTCACATAATATCTACGGCTTTTCACACACACAAGTGAATGCGAGGCATACTTGGTCAACAGCCATACAGGTCACACTGAGGGTGGCCGTATAAACAACTTTAACACTGTTACAAACATGCGCCACACTGTGAACCCACACCAAACAAGAATGACAAACACATTTCGGGAGAACATCCGCACCGTAACACAACATAAACACAACATAACAAATACCCAGAACCCCTTGCAGCACTAACTCTTCCGGGATGCTACAATATACACCCCCCCGCTACCCCTACCCCCAAAACCCTGCCCCGCCCCCAACCCCGCCCACCTCAACCTCCTCATGCTCTCTCAGGGAGAGCATGTCCCAAATTCCAAGCTGCTGTTTTGAGGCAAGTTAAAAAAAATAATGCACTTTGTGACTTCAATAATAAATATGGCAGTGCCATGTTGGCATTTTTTTTCCATAACTTGAGTTGATTTATTTTGGAAAACCTTGTTACATTGTTTAATGCATCCAGCGGGGCATCACAACAAAATTAGGCACGATAATGTGTTAACTCCATGACTGTATATATCGGTATCGGTTGATATCGGAATCGGTAATTAAGAGTTGGACAATATCGTAATATCGGATATTGGAAAAAAAGCCATTATCGGACATCTCTAGATTTCAAGGTTTGAAAAATGCTTGAATTTTGTTCATCATATTTCTCGGCAGTCTGACTCAATAGGCTAATTTATAAAATGGAAAAAAATAAAATAAGTTTCCTTAAAAATGAAAGCTACACACTTGATCTTACATTAGCCCTTACATTAGGTTGTTGTCATGCATATACGACTCTGTGTCGCCCCCAAGAGGACAGTTGGTGCATCATGCCGGGAGGTTGTCGTTTTAATGAACATTGGATGGAAATGATTAGTCCATTATTGGACTTGTTTGTACTGTGAAGGTCATGTCATTTGGAACCTTTTTCACAACTTAGAGCTGAGTTCATATGAATGATTTTGTAGTTTTTACACAACATGGTTGTATGCATTCCTTGCTCTATTATTTCCGTTGTCTGCTTAACTTGTCTGGCTACCTCAGTGAAAGCAAAAAAAAGTTAACTTTTGTCTTTTTGTTCGTTTGTTATCAGTTATAAGGCTAGATGTGCTTAATGACAGGTGACTGAGGTGAAGCAAACTAAATATTTTCCTTTAGTTTATTATCCTTATTAGAGATGTCCGATAATGGCTTTTTTGCCGATATTGTCCAACTCTTAATTACTGATTCCGATATCAACCGATACCGATATATACAGTCGTGGAATGAACACATTATTATGCCTAATTTTGTTGTGATGCCCCGCTGGATGCATTAAACAATGTAACAAGGTTTTCCAAAATAAATTAACTCAAGTTATGGGAAAAAAATGCCAATATGGCACTGCCATATTTATTATTGAAGTCACAAAGTGCATTATTTTGTATTTTTTTTAAACATGCCTCAAAACAACAGCTACAAAAACAATGAAGGCACACAGCTTCAGTCCAGAGTATACTAGAGCAGGGGTCCCCAACCACCGGGCCACAGCCCGGTACCGGTCCGCGGACCGATTGGTACCGGGCCGCGCAAGAAATAAAAAAAAAAAACCTTTTTTTTTTTTTTTTAAATTAAATCAGCATAAAAAACACAATATATACATTATATATAGAGATGTCCGATAATATCGGTCTGACGATATTATCGGCCGATAAATGCGTTAAAATGTAATATCGGAAATTATCGGTATCGTTTTTTTTTTAGTATCAGTATCGTTTTTTTTTAGTTTTTTTTATTTTTTTTAAAATTTTAAATCCACATAAAAACACAAGATACACTTACAATTAGTGCACCAACCCAAAAAACCTCCCTCCCCCATTTACACTCATTCACACAAAAGGGTTGTTTCTTTCTGTTATTAATATTCTGGTTCCTACATTATATATCAATATATATCAATACAGTCTGCAAGGGATACAGTCCGTAAGCACACATGATTGTGCGTGCTGCTGCTCCACTAATAGTACTAACCTTTAACAGTTAATTTTACAAATTTTCATTAATTACTAGTTTCTATGTAACTGTTTTTATATTGTTTTACTTTCTTTTTTTATTCAAGAAAATGTTTTTAATTTATTTATCTTATTTTATTTTATAATTTTTTTTAAAAAGTACCTTATCTTCACCATACCTGGTTGTCCAAATTAGGCATAATAATGTGTTAATTCCACGACTGTATATATCGGTTGATATCGGTATTGGTTGATATCGGTATCGGTAATTAAAGAGTTGGACAATATCGGAATATCGGATATCGGCAAAAAGCCATTATCGGACATCCCTAATTATATATCAATATATATCAATACAGTCTGCAGGGATACAGTCCGTAAGCACACATGATTGTTTTTCTTTATGGGAAAACAAAAAAAACAAAAAAACCCAAAAAAACCCAAAAAAAATCCACCCCCCCTCCCCCCGGTCCGTGGGACAAATTTTCAAGCGTTGACCGGTCCCCAGCTACAAAAAGGTTGGGGACCACTGTACTAGAGTAATAAAGTACACAATAACATAGTCCTCCTTTAGTGCAAGACTGCCTGGCATACTGTATAACAGGGAATTATAAACTGGGCTCACATCCATCTTCCGCTTGTATTCATGGTGTATCTCCTTATGATTCTTGAAGAGGTGGGAGATCAAATTGCTCGTATTTAAAGGAAGACGTCTTGGTTCCTCCTCGCATAACCAACTTTTTGCAGTCATCGCAAATTGACAGTTTTTTATCCGAGACACTTTAAAATAATCCCAAACCATAGACATGGTGTCGTTAGTCACCGAGCTGGCTTCTTAGCCACGGCTACAGCACCGGCAACAACACACTCTTGTTGTTGTTATGCTGCGCTCGCGGCGGTTTGATGAGGTCATCAAGCGTCGCCAGTAAACCTCTCACGCTGCAACTCCTGTGTTGTGTGTGTGGGGGAGGGGAGAGGGGAGGGGCTGCTGACTGGAAGACGCCACTGCTCTGTACTGCTCCCTACGTCCGTGTACCGCTCCGTACAGCGGCGTTTTAAAAAGTCATTCATTTTACTTTTTGAATCCGATACCGATAATTTCCGATATTACATTTTAAGCATTTATCGGCCGATAATATGCTTATTATTATGTCCGATGTTATCGGACATCTCTAATGCTTGTATTAATGTGGAGCAGTTTTGTTAATAAATGAGTGAAATTGACATTTTGAGGGTGCGTGTAGAGATGTCCGATAATATCGGCCATGCTTTAAAATGTAATATCGGAAATTATCGGTATCGTTTTTTTTATTATCGTATCGTTTTTTGTTTTGTTTTTTTGTTTTAAATTAAATCAACATATTTTTTTTTTTTTTTTTTTTTAATTAAATCAACATAAAAAACACAAGATACACTTACAATTAGTGCACCAACCCAAAAAAACTCCCCCATTTACACTCATTCACACAAAAGGGTTGTTTCTTTCTGTTATTAATATTCTGGTTCCTACATTATATATCAATATATATCAATACAGTCTGCAAGGGATACAGTCCGTAAGCACACATGATTGTGCGTGCTGCTGCTCCACTAATAGTACTAACCTTTAACAGTTAATTTTACTCATTTTCATTCATTACTAGTTTCAATGTAACTGTTTTTATATTGTTTTACTTTCTTTTTTATTCAAGAAAATGTTTTTAATTTATTTATCTTATTATTATAATTTTTTTAAAAGGACCTTATCTTCACCATACCTGGTTGTCCAAATTAGGCATAATAATGTGTTAATTCCACGACTGTATATATCGGTATCGGTTGATATCGGTATCGTTAATCAAAGAGTTGGACAATATCGGAATATCGGCAAAAAGCCATTATCGGACATCCCTGGGTGCGTGTATTTATATCACGTTATGCAGTTTACAAGCACAAATACGGTGTGAATCAATCCGTGCTGTAAGTAAGAAAAAGAACAAGAAATGTGGAAAAAAAACAACACAAATGGAGACACGTTTGCCAACACCAATGACATTGAATAGTCACACTGCTTCATTTTCTATGCCCCATTCAGTTCATGATAACTGCTGCTTCAATGTAGAGATGAGGGTCTTTAATTTGACCTGCTGCTATACTCTGTCTCAAAGTGTTAACATGTGCTCAATGTTTCCTTACCAATTTTGCTATGTTGTTTATTACCATCGTTGGTATATTCATTATTCCTACATTGTTGATACAAATTATTGTTACAGTGTAATCATATTGTTACCTGTGGTAATGCCACTATAATACAACATCTGTATTATAATCCTTGAACAAAGTAACAGTGAAACTCAATGTATTAATCACTGAATGGAGAACTGGGGGTGGGATTAAATAAATGATCTTCGTCCCACTCCCTTTCAGGCAAAACTGGACAATAATGCACTATATTAAAGGCCTACTGAAAGCCACTACTACCGACCACGCAGTCTGATAGTTTATATATCAATGATGAAATCTTAACATTGCAACACATGCCAATACGGCCGGGTTAACTTATAAAGTGACATTTTAAATTTCCCGCTAAACTTCCGGTTGAAAAACTCCTTTGGATATGACGTATGTGCGTGACGTAGCCAGTAGAACAGAGGTATGGCTCCCCCATTGAGGCCAATACAAAAAGCTCTGTTTTCATTTCATAATTCCACAGTATTCTGGACATCTGTGTTGGTGAATCTTTTGCAATTTGTTTAATGAACAATGGAGACTGCAAAGAAGAAAGTTGTAGGTGGGATCGGTGTATTAGCGGCTGGCTGTAGCAACACAACAAGAGGACTTACTTGGATAGCAGACGCTCTAGCCGATGCTAGTCACCAACCGATGCTAGCCGCCAACCGCATCTGTGATCGGGTGAAGTCCTTCGTCGCGCCGTCGATCCCTGTAACGCAGGTGAGCACGGGTGTTGATGAGCAGATGAGGGCTGGCTGGCGTAGGTGGAGCGCTAATGTTTTTATCATAGCTCTGTGAGATCCCGTTGCTAAGTTAGCTTCAGCGTCGTTAGCAACAGCATTGTTAAGCTTTGCCAGGCTGAGAATTATTAACCGTGTATTTACAGGTCCATGGTTTAATAGTATTGTTGATCTTCTGTCTATCCTTCCAGTCAGGGATTTATTTATTTTGTTTCTATCTGCATTTGAGACAGATGCTATCACATTAGCTCCGTAGCTAAAGAGCTTCGCCAATGTATTGTCGTGGAGATAAAAGTCACTGTGAATGTCCATTTCGTGTTCTCGACTCTCATTTTCAAGAGGATATAGTATCCGAGGTGGTTTAAAATACAAATCCGTGATCCACAATAGAAAAAGGAGAGAGTGTGGAATCCAATGAGCCAGCTTGTACCTAAGTTACGGTCAGAGCGAAAAAAGATACGTCTTTCACTGCATTCTAGTCCGTCACTCTAACGTTTCTCATCCACGAATCTTTCATCCTCGCTCAAATTAATGGGGTAATCGTCGCTTTCTCGGTCCGAATCGCTCTAGCTGCATTGAAAACAATAGGAAAATATGAGGAGGCGAACAACTGACAACGTCACGCTACTTCCGGTACAGGCAAGGCTTTTTTTTTATCAGAGACCAAAAGTTGCGAACTTTATCGTCGATGTTCTCTACTAAATCCTTTCAGCAAAAATATGGCAATATCGCAAAATGATCAAGTATGACACATAGAATGGATCTGCTATCCCCGTTTAAATAAAAAAAATTCATTTCAGTAGGCCTTTAATTTATATTATGTTTTGTCAACTTGTACTTCTTTATGTCATTGCCTGAAATAAATAAATAAATGAAAAAAATAAATCAATGAATGTTAGGCTTAGATTTTAGCAGATTTTCCCTATTTTTCCTACAGACAGCTTTTGGTGACCTCAAACAACAAGGCTATGGATCGATTTTTCGCCTTTCGAAGGGAACTGTAAAATTGATCTTAAAGGTCCTTAAAAAGTACAAACCCTGTATTTCTTTACAGGACAACAGCAAGAAAATGTTATATTTTTAAACATTTTCAATAGGTTGTTGTAAACGTACACCAGTGCACTGCAAAAAGTGAAATCTAAGTAAGATGAAATATCTCAAATAAGGGTGATATTTGCTTATTTTCTGTCTGATAAGATAATTCTTCTCACTAATCAGATTTTATGTTAGAGTGTTTTACTTGTTTTAAGTGTTTTGGTCCTAAATGATCTCAGTAAGATATTACAGCTTGTTGCTGAGATTTGATGAGCTATATTGAGTAAAACATGCTTGAAACTAGAATATCAACTGTTGCAAAGCTGTGTCATCAACACTCACAAGTATAAAACTACTTTTTTAAAGTAATCATTTCTCACTTCAAGCATGAAAGCGCATATCATTATGTCAAGATAATGGCAGCGCCATAACTAACCCTAACCCCAACCCATTTACTTCATTTAAGAATATTTTTCAACATATTGAGCAAAAAGGTCTCTTTTTTTTCTACCAAGAAAAGTGCACTTGTTTTTAGTGAGCAGTGTTTCCCACACATTCATTTATTTGTGGCGGCTCGCCACGAAAGAATTACGTCCGCCACAAATTAAAAAAAAAAAAAGATTTATTTTTATTTTATTTTATTTTTTTTTTTTTTGGGTCCTGTCCAGCTTCTCAGGCAAATCATATAGTTGATGTAGATGCCCATACAGGCTGTTCAGATTTACTTTACAAAAGAGAAGTGTAGGATACTTCTCTTGTTGCCTTATTTGTATTTGACCACTACTGTTTTCTGTTTATTTGTTACTGACTGTGGCAGGACACCTCTGCCTCTGTTTCACTTTATGTTGCTGGTAAATAATATGGTTGTAGTAGTAGGCTAAAGTTTAATTATTTAGTATGCACTAATTAAAGGGGCACAGCTTTAAGAGACATTTTAGCTTTTATATTTTATAAGATATATATTTTTTGTAAGAACCACAATAAAAAAATATATTTCAGTGAATAACTTATTGTTCAAATCTGTATATAAATATGTACATAAAGTGTTGTAATTATATTGTAAAATGGATGGATGGATGGACGTTTAAAACAAAACTGTTATTATTAATTAGTAAGTATACATTTTTTGAGCCTTTTTAGAGAAAATCATATCATTGTAGTAAATTATGCAAATTACTCGATGATGTCATGGTGACCACGCCCATAGCCACGCCCCCATAGCCACAGGTATCTTGGCAGTTTATGGGAAACACTGAATATACAGTATTTTTTAGAACATATGGTATTTATCTGAAATCAATTAAAGTTAAAGCACCAATGATTGTCCCACACACACACACGAGGTGTGGTGAGATTATTCTCTGCATCTGACCCATCACCCTTGATCACGTCCAGGGAGGCGAGGGGAGCAGTGAGCAGCAGCGGTGGCCGCGCCCAGGAATCATTTTTGGTGATTTAACCAAAAGAATGGACAATGAAGTCCTGACCAGATATCTAGATCCCTAGTTTGATTGTTGTGAAATGTTCTTTGTCACATTGTTTACTTTCACACATCCATTAAAGATTTGATTAATTTGTTATGGTTCAGATAAGTTACATTTAATTGAAGAACTTGCACACAAAGCAACACTGGAGGTGATTATGATGGGGGCATTTTCCGCGCATGCGTACCAGGTCGTGTTGCGTTGGCGGATGCCGAGGGTCTTAAACGACGGCATTTTGTGTGTGTGGACAAGGATAAGGTTAGGTGGGATTTAACCTGGATAACCTTAGCCGGCTTAGTGTAGAAGGGGCCTAAGTCACAGCAGCTCAGACCAGGCACCAAGCAGTGTGGGCGTGGTTTGTTTCCACAGAGTGTTTCCAGAGCCAGAAATGTGGGTGTCAGGGACAGACGCGGAAGGAGATTTTTACAACAAAGTTCTAAATCGTAATGATGTATCAGATTGTTGGTAGAGTTTGTTTTGTTTACCCTTCACGTTCATATATTTCGCTGTTTGTTACTTTTTTGTTGCGTTTCGCTTGATTGTAAAATATGTCGATCGAGCGGGTGTTCATATGTTGTCAATAGAGATGTCCGATAATATCGGACTGCTGATATTATCGGCCGATAAATGCTTTAAAATGTGATATCAGAAATTATCGGTATCAAAAAGTAAAATGTATGACTTTTTAAAAGGCCGCTGTGTACACGGCCGTAGGGAGAAGTACAGAGCGCCAATAAACCTTAAAGGCACTGCCTCTGCGTGCCGGCCCAATCACATAATATCTACGGCTTTTCACACACACAAGTGAATGCGATGCATACTTGGTCAACAGCCATACAGGTCACACTGAGGGTAGCCGTATAAACAACTTTAACACTGTTACAAATATGCGCCACACTGTGAACCCACACCAAACAAGAATGACAAACACATTTCGGGAGAACATCCGCACCGTAGCACAGCATGAACACAACAGAACAAATACCCAGAACCCCTTGCAGCACTAACTCTTCCGGGACGCTACAATATACACCCCCCGCTACCCCCTCCCCCACCGCCCACCTCAACCTCCTCATGCTCTCTCAGGGAGAGCATGTCCCAAATTCCAAGCTGCTGTTTTTAAGGCATGTCAAGAAAAATAATGCACTTTGTGACTTCAATAATAAATATGGCAGTGCCATGTTGGCATTTTTGTTCCATAACTTGAGTTGATTTATTTTTGGAAAACCTTGTTACATTGTTTAATGCATCCAGCGGGGCATCACAACAAAATGAGGCATAGTGTTAATTCCACGGTTGAAATCGGAATCGGTAATATCGGAATATCGTCAAAAAAGCCATGATCGGACATCTCTAGTTGTCAATATTCAGTGTTTTATCGTTCATAGATAATATTGTAAATCCCACATTCTTTATTTTCATGTACATTCTGGGTGTGTCATTCAGTAAAAAAAATTTAAATTTCATTCCGTTTATTAAGGCGGTCTGTCATAATGTTTTTAGCAGTCAATCAGACATTATTGTGAGGTTTTGTATTAGTGTTTTTTTGTCTAAATTTGGCCCCCTGAGTCAATATAATTGTCCAGGCCTGGTTTAATCTAATGTGCAAGCAATGGTAGGCGGGGGGGGGGGGGGGGGTGTGTAGGGGGCCAGGGGTCTCCAGGCTAATGTGATACTTCAGTAATAATTATACCTTAGTGGTGTGCTTGCATTGTGACTACCTGCCCGTTGTTTTGATTGCACACTAGCCAGGTTTAGTGTGGGTTTTTTTTTCCTTCTTTTTCTCCTTCACCCTTTTCTTAATGACGGCTCAGATGGGCTGTGCTGGGACACGTAAAGGTGCGTTAAAAAAGGTGAGGGCGGTGTGGGCGCAGCTTGGCTCACCTCACTCTTGGAAGTGTGGGAACTACGAGGCTGCCAGCAGTGCATGAGTAACAAGGACCCCGAGGGACTGTGTTGTAATCTCCACTCACGCCTCTCCTTACTGGAACACACACACACACACACTCACACACTCAAGACCAAGCGCACTCATGCTTTTATGTCAATCAGCAGGCATTTGCAAACCACAAATTGAGAAAAAAAAAAAAAAGGAAATCTGGTGGGAGTGTTTTTAGTATTGTAACTGCAATCACAGTTGAGGAATTGTACGCTGCAAAAAGTCAGTGTTCAAAAACAAGAAGAAAAAAAAATACAAAAATGAGGGGTATTTTACTTGAACTAAGCAAAATTATCTGCCAATACAACAATAAAATTTGGCTTGTCAAGACTTTCCAAAACAAGTCAAATTAGCTAACCTCAATGAACCCAAAAACACCTTAAAACAGGGGTGTCCAAAGTGCGGCCCGCAGCTAATGGTTTACCGGCCCGCCACATATTCTGGAAATGCTATTGCAAAAATAAATAAAAAAACATTAAAAAAGTGGAATGAGGTGAAATCTAACTACAAAAAGTTGCAATGTTGACACAAAGCTGCCATGCTGGTTGTTGTTTTTTCTTTTGTCTAGCTTTAATTTTCTTTTTTTGCCATCGCTAAAAAATTAAAAAAAAAAAAAATATTATAATGAATTATTGACCTATTCAAAGCTCCAATTATTTCAAATATTTCACTTTAAAATGTTTTATGTGGAAAATATTGCATATTTTGTGTGGTTGCCATATAAAAACATCAACATTTTCTTTGACAAAAGAGCATTGAACAAACAAAATAATAGTTCAAACGTAAAATCGACAGATATATCTGAGGTAGGGCTGCAACTAACGATTCATTTGATAATCGATTAATCTGTCGGTTATTACTTCGATTAATCGATTAATAATCGGATAAAAGAGACAAACTACATTTCTATCCTATCCAGTATTTTATTGAAAAAAAAGCAGCATACTGGCACCATACTTATTTTGATTATTGTTTCTCAGCTGTTTGTAAATGTTGCAGTTTATAAATAAAGGTTTAGTAAAAAAAATTAAAAAAAACTCTGCGCATGCGCAAAGCATAAATCCAACGAATCGATGACTAAATTAATCGGCAACTATTTTAATAATCGATTTTAATCGATTTAATCGATTAGTTGTTGCAGCCCTAATCTGAAGTTGATCTCGTAACTTAAGTGTTGAAAGTAAAAAAAAAATGATAAAAATGTATCATTTTATGAGTGAAGTGAAGGGAATTATATTTATATAGCGCTTTTCTCTAGTGACTAAAAGCGCTTTACATAGTGAAACCCAATATCTAAGTTACATTTAAACCAGTGTGGGTGGCACTGGGAGCAGGTGGGTAAAGTGTCTTGCCCAAGGACACAACGGCAGTGACTAGGATGGCGGAAGTGGGGATTGAACCTGGAACCCTGAAGTTGCTGGCACGGCCGCTCTACCAACCGAGCTATACCGCCGTATATGGTGGGGCACTTTTTGGATCCCAAATACATTTAATGGGATTTTATTTATCTTTTAACTGTGGTTACTCAAAAATAATAATGAATTAAAATCAATGGTGTCCTGCATTATTGATCTTTTTAAGGCTCTAATTACTTCACATTAGAGATTTCCGATAATATCGGCCTGCCGATATTATCGGCCGATATATGCGTTAAAATGTAACATCGGAAATTATCGGTATCGTTTTTTTTTATTATCGGTATCGTTTTTTTATTTTTTTTATTTTTTTAATTTTTTAAAAAATTAAATCAACATAAAAAACACAAGATACACTTACAATTAGTGCACCAACCCAAAAAACCTCCCTCCCCCATTTACACTCATTCACACAAAAGGGTTGTTTCTTTCTGTTATTAATATTCTGGTTCCTACATTATATATCAATATATATCAATACAGTCTGCAAGGGATACAGTCCGTAAGCACACATGATTGTGCGTGCTGCTGCTCCACTAATAGTACTAACCTTTAACAGTTAATGTTACTAATTTTCATTCATTACTAGTTTCTATGTAACTGTTTTTATATTGTTGTACTTTCTTTTTTATTCAAGAAAATGTTTTTAATTTATTTATGTTATTTTACTAATTTTAAAAAAAAGTACCTTATCTTCACCATACCTGGTTGTCCAAATTAGGCATAATAATGTGTTAATTCCACGACTGCATATATCGGTTGATATCGGTATCGGTTGATATCGGTATCGGTAATTAAAGAGTTGGGGAATATCGGATATCGGCAAAAAGCCATTATCGGACATCCCTACTTCACATCAAACATTGCTTTCTGAATGTTTTGGGCATTGGGGGAAATACTGCATATTTCAGTTTAATTATAAAAAACAAAGTTGTCTTTTTTAACTTTATATCAATCTGAAGTTGATATACTGTAATCGTTTAATAAAAAAAAAAAATAATAATTTGACTTGTTTTTAACATTTTAATGACTTAGACCCTTTATGGTCCCCGGGAGCACTAAAAAGGTAAAAAATAATTAAAATCCATATATTTTGCTATGGTTTGAAAATGAAAAATATCAAAAATGGCCCCCGCATGCTTTAATTTTTCTGTGTGCCGGCCCTCAGTGGAAAAAGTTTGGACACCCCTGTCTTAAAATAAGTATATTCTCACTAATAACAAGTGCACTTTTCTTGGTAGAAAAAAAAAATTAGACCTTTTTGCTCAATATGTTGAAAAATATTCTTAAATAAGTAAATGCTAATGCCATTATCTTGACATAATGATATGCGCTCGGCATCATGATTTTTTTTTCATGCTTGAAGTAAGAAATGATTACTTTAAAAAAGTAGTTTTATACTTGTGAGTGTTGATGACACAGCTTTGCAACAGTTGATATTCTAGTTTCAAGCATGTTTCACTCAATATAGTGTCGTGACGGGGGGGGGGGGGGGGGTCTGCGAGGATTGTTCTCCCGGGATGCAATCGGACTATACTGGACACGGCTTGAAGGTAGGAACATTATTTAATTATTCAAACACAAAGTACTACAAAAACAGAAAAACACCCGAAGGCGAGCGTGCCTAACGCACGCGAAAGCCAAGGCAAAAAACTTAGGACATAAAACTAAAAAAAACATTTTTAAAAAAATCACTAAACTGTGGCTTGAATAAACAAAACTTACGTGGCATGGCATGAAAAGAGAAATCGCAAGAATATCAGCATGAGCAGAGCATGAAAAGAACAATGTTGCCAGCCCGACTAACTGGCAACGTCAGGCTTAAATAATAGTCTCTGATTAGAGCAGGTGCGTGATCCAACACATGAGACAGGTGAAACTAATCAGTCGCCATGGAAACTAAAACAAACAAGGGAGCGCAAACAGGAACTATGGAGTTCAAAAACTAACAACAAAAAATAACAAAACATAATCCAGACCACAAACATTTGTTTGCTGTATGCAACAGTCACGTAAGTTTTGTTTGTTCATGCCACAGCTGGTAAGTTTTCCTTGCCATAGTCCATGCTAAGTCAGTGTTTCCCACACATTCATTTATTTGTGGCGGCTCGCCACGAAAGAATTACGTCCGACACAAAAAATAATAAAAAAAATAAATAAATTAAATTAAAAAAAAATAAAAACTTTTTTTTTTTTTTTTGGTCCTCTCCAGCTTCTCAGGCAAATCATATAGTTGATGTAGATGCCCATATCGGCTGTTCAGATTTACTTTACAAAAGAGAAGTGTAGGATACTTCTCTTGTTGCCTTATATGTATTTGACTTTATTAAATGTATTTATATCAGAAACACAACATGTGTATATAACAAAGGGTGCAAAGTCTGCAGGCAGTAGGAAACACATGGTTAAGTGTAGGGAGTAAAACTGATGGCAGTCTAAAGTTCAAGATTTTTGGAGCTCTTTGTTCAGTGGATCAGATGTTTGATGAAGCTCTGTGTCTATCTACCACCACTACTGTTTTCTGTTTATTTGTTACGGACTGTGGCAGGACACCTCTGCCTCTGTTTCACTTTATGTTGCTGGTAAATAATATGGTTGTAGTAGTAGGCTAAAGTTAAATTATTTAGTATGCACTAATTAAAGGGGCAGAGCTTTGAGACATTATAGCTTTTATATTTTATAAGATATATTTTTTGTAAGAACCACAATTAATAAATATATTTCAGGGAATAACTTATTGTTCAAATCTGTATATAAATATGTACATAAAGTGTTGTAATTATATTGTAAAATGATTGGATGGATGGACGTTTAAAACAAAACTGTTATCATTAATTAGTAAGTATACATTTTTTGAGCCTTTTTAGAGAAAATCAAATCATTGTAGTAAATTATGCAAAGTACTCAATGATGTCATGGTGACCACGCCCATGGCCACGCCCCCACCGCCACAGGTATCTTGGCAGTTTATGGGAAACACTGTAAGTATTTGCTTTAGCTCCAAGTGTTCCGTTTTTGTTGTACTACTTTGCTTTTTGAGAATGAAATCACGTTCTTACCTGCACGCTTTGTCCGGAATGGTCCGTCTGCATTTTGGGAGAACAAACCCCGCAGTAAGCTGTGACAACCACGTCGTGACACACACTGTGTCTGCTTGTAAGTACTCTGTGTGTGTGCGCTGCCGAACATACTCCTGTGCTTGTAAAACCAGCAAGTGTATATAATGACTTGCATGCACAAAGTGGAACCTTCAATGAGAATTATTAGCTACCAAATGTCATTCTTTTTTAATTAATAGTGATGATTCGCACAAAGTATAACGTGCGGTCATGCAGGGAATTGGTTTTCCAAATTGGACATTATTTGAACAATCACCCAGGATGCACCACTCCCCCCAGGAGGTGATAAAGGAGCGCTCATTAGCTTATCTTCCCTGCTGACTTTCCGGGTGGGGGAAATCGAACCTGTGGCCTTTCTGTCCCAGGTCCCAGGCTATAGGACCTTTGGCAAAGTTGTTGTCAAAACATTGCTGGGTAAACTTGTCAAGCTCCAGAAGGAGGCCTAGGGTGTTAGAAGAATACAAATCAGTTGTCCAGTAACCAAGGGTTTCAGGTTTGAATCCCCTTTCTTCCCCATATTTCTGTAAGTATAGTAAATATGACCACCACAAATGTGGACTGAATGAACAATGGGCTTTCACTGTATAGCACTTTTATTATTATTACTGCCCACTAGGGTTGTACGGTATATCAGTACTAGTATAGTATCGCGGTACCAATGTATCAAAAACTATACTCCTATACTCTGTTTGAAAAGTACCGGTTAGCCATATTTTTTTTCTTAACGGGCATGACGGCGCTTCGTCACGTCGGGACATTGCTGGTTTTACGAGCAGAGGAGCATGTTCAGCAGCGCACACACACAGAGTACTTACAAGCAGACACGGTGTGTAAACAGAAAAGGGAGAACGGACGCATTTTGGTTTAAAAACTAAGGATAAAGGTGAAGTTATAACACTGAAACGCCCTCAGAAAGAGGTGCTTTAGGACAGTGGTCCCCAACCACCGGGCCGCGGACCGATTGGTACCGGGCCGCGCAAGAAATGTAATTTAATTTTATTTTTTTTTTTAAATGTATTTATTTTTTTAAAATTAAATCAACATAAACACAATATATACATTGTATATCAATATAGATCAATACAGTCTGGAGGGATACAGTCCGTAAGCACACATGATTTTATTTATCATTTATTTATTTCTTTATGAAAAAAAAAAAAAAAAAAAAAAAAAAAAAATCCCCCCCCCACCCGGTCCGTGGGAAAAATTTTCAAGCGTTGACCGGTCCCCACCTACAAAAAGGTTGGGGACCACTAGTTTAGGACATAGTGTTTTAGCTACTTCTAAATCACTAATCCTCGCCTACGTGGCAACAAATAAAGTAAGTTTCTTACAAGTAGCATTATCACTGGAGGATGAGGAATAGCTAAACATGTTTCAATACACACCATAGGAGGATACAATAGCTCACCGGCGTCACAATGTAACCAAATGCAATGGGTGGATCTACACCTGGCATCCACTGTAATGATACCAAGTACAAGAGCGTATCAAGTCGATACTACTATGATTACATCCATATTTTTTATCGTCACAAAATAAAGTCAGGAAATACGTCCCTGGACACATGAGGACTTTGAATACGACCAATGTATGATCCTGTAATGACTTGGTATCGAATCGATACCCATATTTGTGGTATCATCCAAAACCAATGTAAAGTATCAAACAACAGAAGAATAAGTGGTTATTACATTTTAACAGAAGTGTAGATAGAACATGTTAAAAAACAAAATAAGCAGATATTAACAGTAAATGAAGAAGTAGATTAATAATTCATTTTTTACAGTTTGTCCATAATAATGTGTACAAAATAATAGATGTATAAATGACACAATATGTTACTGCATATGTCAGCAGACTAATTAGGAGTCTTTGTTTGTTTACTTACTACTAAAAGACAAGTTGTCTAGTATGTTCACTATTTTATTTAAGCACTAAATTGCAATAATAAACATATGTTTCATGTACCCTAAGATTTGTTGTTAAAATAAAGCCAATAATGCCCTTTATTTAGAAAAGTATCAAATAGTATTGAAAAGTATCAAAATAGGGTTTTAGAGGCTTCCCAATAAGAATAACCATCTTTGGGTAAGCATGCCAGACTTCTAATAGATGCCCAGGCTGGTGCAAAATGTTGCCCACCCAAGGCTCACCGTTCCTGGGTAAGCATGGCCAGCTCCAGGCAAAGGACCCGAGTAAATACACAATTTATGAAATGACTGGTTTCCCTAACACAATTCAACAGCTGTCTTTTCTACATCAGCCTGGCGTAGGGAAGAGGCTCCATCGTGGCATCCTGCTGTTTTTTGTCCGCGCCCATTGAAGCAGTATGAGATTACATGTGTGAGTGTAATCCCTGCTTCATTGTAGTGGACGGGCTGCGGAAGTCAAGAGTAGAGCCGTAAGACATCTTATCAGGAGTTAACACGTCACAGCAGCTGCGGGGTCTTCATTTAAAAACAAAAAACAGATACTGTTCCGAGGCCAGCACAGGGAAAGAGAATAAGGCCATGTCTACACTAAGCCGGATAACCCATTAGACAAATAATTACTTAGCCTAAGCCCCGTTTCAGCCACACTAAACCAGCGTTTAAGGTCCCCCTCCTTGGATAATTTTTTACACAAGTAAGTGCGCCGTGTATTTCTTGAATCTCCGGCTCTTAGCTTTGTATGGACTCATTGATCGTTTACAAACCGAGTTCGGAGAGGAAGTGAAGTCAGAAAGGCCGCGCCCTACACAGGAAGTGACGTCAGAAAGAACAGGCCACAGCCAACTTCATAACAACCGGAGCTAACCACTGGAAATATGGAGGCGAGTCATCCGGACATGCCCGTGTTTCTCCTTCTTCTACACGCTTGTGGAAATCACACATGAATACCGTAAGAGAAAGCGATTGCAGCTATTTGGGATACAACACTTCTCAGACGGCAAGAGAACTTTCCAATGTCAGCCGTGATTCTACTTAGCGAAAAAGGGAAGACTACGGAAAACATCAAACGCATTTGGACTGGCAAAGCAGACTGTATCATTTATTGTCCGCCATGTATGTTGCGGACTCAACGTCTAGGTCAGTGGTTCTTAACCTTGTTGGAGGTACCGAACCCCACCTGTTTCATATGCGCATTCACCGAACCCTTCTTTAGAGAAAAATTAAAAAAATTTTTTTTCAAATTCAAGACAAAGTTGTATGATTTTTTTACTGGTGCACAAAATAAACCGTGCATGAACATCACCTTGTTCAAAGAACAAAACCAACACAGTGCAACAACAAATTACACACCTGCAAATCAGTTTGACTTCTGCTGTTGCCGTATCCATAATATGCCGATAGGGAGAAGTTTTTATGTACACGATGAGTTGGGTGTGGCTTGACCTCCGCGACGGAGGCTCCACCGAACCCCTGAGGCCGACTCACCGAACCCCTAGGGTTCGATCGAACCCAGGTTAAGAACCACTGGTCTAGGTCCAGAGTATATCAAGTCAACAAAAAGAAATGGACAATGAAGGTGAAGGCAAAAGAGTAAAGAGTGTCCTGACCAGATATCTAGATCCCGAGATTGACTGATTCAAAAATATTCTTTATCACATTGTTTACTTGCACATGTCCAACAAATTTTTAAATAATTTATGATTTGCTCAGGTGTGATTCACTACAATAGAGCCCCACAGCACACTGGATTCCAGTTCATTGAAATACCACAACACTGGATATTGTTCACATAAGTTACATTTAATTTAAGAACTTGCACACAAAGCAACACTGGAGGTGACTATGACGTGCTCATTTTCCGCAAATGCGTACTAGGTCGCGTTGCACCGGCGAGGGGAAAGGGGGGTTTTAAACGAACATTGTGTGTGGACAAGGATAAGGTTAGGTGGGATTTACCCTGGATAACCTTAGCCGACGTAGTGTCAAAGGGGCCCAAGTTTTCAATTAAAAGTTGTAAGGCTGGCACACTGATTTAAATGAGCATGCCACATTCCTGGCCGGCCCAGAGGCCTCCTTGAGTGATAAGAGAAGCTGTAATGGAATAAGAAAGGGTGGGACAAGAGGGAAGTGTTGGGGGTTGACATAGCTTAGGAGCACTGCGCCTCAGGGCTAAAAAGGAGATATCTTGAAGGATTGCTGACCGCTGTGTTTATTGGCAACACCTCATTCATGCGGAACCATCTTTGATGGCTTATCCGTTGATACTATCTTCACTGCAATGCGAAGATGTGGTCAGTTCTCTTTTCACTTGGACTCACCCGAGCCACCAGCAGTGCAGCTCAGTGAAGTTGTGTTGCTATTAATATTGAGCTCCTCAGAAGTGTGTCACACAGGTCAAGTGCATGTTTGGAGCAGGTAGCAGCGCTCTCAGCATAGACTTGATTCTGCTGTAGCGGTTCGGGGCACAGATAGTGGCAAACATTCCACTCCACGCCACTCGAGGGGGTGGGAGAAAGTGAGGGCTTGCGGTAATTCCACTTTTATTAAAAGATGAAGGGAAAAATAACCAGGCAGACAATAACAAGTGAAAGGAAGGAAATATCAGCATGACGGCCCGCAAGATCCGAGCTCTCGCTTGCTATCAGGAAGCTTCCATGTGAGGCTCCACACTTTTGCCAGTGAGTACTACCGATAGACAAGCTGACATGGAGATAGCACTTTTACAGTAGTTTGGCCCAAAAATGTAACACCTAATTAGATTTTGCTCCACGGAGAGTTCAACCTAACTTGTGTGCTTTGTCCTGTGGCTTTATGTTATCTTATCTGTCCCGGGGTGGATCCTCTAAGGCTCTCTAGGGCTAATGTCTCTTGAATGGATGACTTTATTGTCGGAGCAATTTTACAACCTGGCCCCTGGCCGCCGTGACCCCTCCGGTGACCTGGTCACTGTCTCCACAGCAACTAATGCAGGAAGTGGGATAATGCAGCAGGTCTTACTCCCGGACAAGCCTCTCCAAGTTCCTCTTGTGCACACTTTATTGTTCATCTCCTGTATTTTCTAAAAATGACATTCCAGAACAATAGAATATGAGTTCAGGAATGGGTCTGAAGAAACTTTGGATCAGACCGCAGCCCTTTGCCCAGAAGCCCCTGCAACAGAAAGGCAATGGAGAGTCCAGACATTCCTGGGTGCTCTAGTGTCCTCTCATAGTCTCTAATTTAGGAGCAGCTGTAAGCTACCGCAAACCCTCAACCATCAAAGCCTGGTAAGGAAGGAGGAAGAAGTGGAGGAGGAAGGGGGATGATGAGCTATTCCACTTTCCTAAGTTGATATAGTGACTGTTGACAGAACACCTCTGGCAGGTAAGGATAGGGGCAAGATTAGAGGATAGACGTTGCGGGTCCCATTAAAACACTTGAAGACGATCATTTATAGGAGCATCAACTAAAATGTATAATTTCCAGACAATACCCAATCAGAATGAACTCTCCAGGATATTTGGAACAACCTTTTCAAGACCATTCGGCCAACTCAGTTTTGAATGGCGCAGATTTCCCCTCGAATGAGTTGTACAACATTTGACGCGGTTCTAAGTGATAAAGTAGAGTGGATATGTTTACTTTACTCTGCCTCGATTCCGGGTCAGAACCTAGGGTCATTCTGCCACAGGCTACATTTGTAACACCTCATCCAAGACAGCACAGCTCCAGGTTGAGACCCCAGGGTGTTCGCAAAATGTTGCCCGCCCAAGGTTTGTCATCAAAAAAATAGCTTTCCAGCCAGGGTTCACCCTCTCTGGGAAAGCATGACAACAAGCAGATGTTAAAAAAACAACTCCCCTTCACCTAAATTAGTGATTGTCAAACTGTCTTACACACACCAGTGGCGGTACGCGGGCTCCATCTAGTGCAGGGGTCCTCATTGCGTCGATGGCGGAGGGTGTGTCAGTCGATCGCCAGCCAGATATTTAAAAAAAAGACCAATTATAATAGATCAATTAATTAAATATTCCAACACAGTGTTACCGTTCAAACTGGTCATTATGGTGGTACTTGGAGAGCCACGTGTTTTCTGAGGTGGTACTTGGTGAAAAACAACCAATGCAGTAGTGGTTACCCACTGACCTAGATCATTTTGTCAAGCTCCATTTGTAGCCCCAGTGTGTTGGAGGAATATTGTCCACCCAAAGCTCACCTTTCCTGGGTAACGCTACCGACCTGAGGTTCATCTTTCCTGGGTAAAGTAAGGCCCTGTCTACATTAAGCCGGATAACTCCCTCAACGAATAATTATTTAGCTTAAGCCCCGTTTCAGCCACACTAAACCATCGTTTAAGGTCCCCCTCCTTGGATAATTTTTTACACGGGTAAGTGCGCTGTGTATTTCTTATTTAGAATCACAGCTGACATTCGAAAGTTCTCTCGCCGTCTGAGAAGTGTAGTATCCCAAATAGCTGCAATCGTTATCTCTTAAGGTATTCATGTGTGATTTCCACAAGCGTCTGTACATGTAGAAGAAGGAGAAACACGGCATGTCGGAATGACTCTCCTCCATATTTCCAGTGGTTAGCTCCGAGTTACGAAACCGCTTTATTATGAAGCTGGGCTGTGGCGCGGTCTTTCTGACGTCACTTCCTGTGTGGGGCGCGGTCTTTCTGGCGTCACTTCCTCTCCGAACTCACTTTGTAAATGTCACGACGGGGGGGTCGCAGCTTGCTGCGAGGTTTGTTCCCCCGGGATGCAAACGGATCACTCCGGACAGGACTTGCAGGTACGGAACATGATTTAATCTTGAACAAAACCAAAAAGAGGTACAAAAAACGGAAAACAAGACGAAGGAACAAGGTGCCGATCGCACTTGAAGCTAGCATGGACTAGAAGACAAGAGACGTGACGAGAGCATGAAGCAAACACTTAGCATAAACTATGGCCTGGAACACTCAGGGAACTGTGGCATGAAACTAGCAAGACTTACTTGGCAAGGCATGAGACAAACAAACATAAATTATGGTGTGGAACAAACACGAAACTGTGGCATGAAAAAAACAGCATAAACTATGGCTTGGAACAAACACGAAGCTGTGGCATGAAAAAAACCAGCATAAACTATGGCTTGGAACAAACACGAAACTGTGGCATGAAATAAACACAGCATAAACTATGGCTTGGAACAAATACGAATCTGTGGCATGAAAAAAAACAGTATAAACTATGGCTTGGAACAAACACGAAACTGTGGCATGAAAAAACAGCATAAACTATTGCTTGGAACAAACACGAAGCTGTGGCATGAAAAAAAACAGCATAAACTATGGCTCGGAACAAACACGAAGCTGTGGCATGAAAAAAAACAGCATAAACTATGGCTTGGAACAAACATGAAACTGTGGCATGAAAAAAAACAGCATAAACTATGGCTCGGAACAAAGACGAAGCTGTGGCATGAAAAAAAACAGCATAAACTATGGCTTGGAACAAACACGAAACTGGCATGAAAAAAAACAACCTAAACTATGGCTTGGAACAAACACGAAGCAGTGGCATGAAAAAAAACCAGCATAAACTATGGCTTGGAACAAACACAAAGCTGTGGCATGAAAAAAAACAGCATAAACTATGGCTTGGAACTAACATGAAACTGTGGCATGAAAGAGAAACAGCATAAACTATGGCTTGGAACAAACACAAAACTGTGGCATGAAAAAAACCAGCATAAACTATGGCTTGGAACAAACACGAAACTGTGGCATGAAAAAAACCAGCATAAACTATGGCTTGGAACAAACACGATGCTGTGGAATGAAAAAAACCCAGCATAAACTATGGCTTGGAACAAACACGAAACTGTGGCATGGAAAAAAACAGCATAAACTATGGCTTGGAACAAACACAAGCTGTGGCATAAAAAAAAACAGCATAAACTATTGCTTGGAACAAACACGAAGCTGTGGCATGAAAAAAACACAGCATAAACTATGGTTTGGAACAAACACGAAGCAGTGGCATGAAAAAAACAGCATAAACTATGGCTTTGAACAATCACGAAGCTGTGGCATGAAAAAAACAGTATAAACTATAGCTTGGAACAAACACGAAGCTGTGGAATGAAAAAAAAACAGCATAAACTATGGCTTGGAACAAACACGAATCTGTGCATATAATAAACACGACTTACGTGGACACGCCATGAATCGAACAACTAGCATAAACTTGGAATCGGACATGAAAACGAGCAATGGCGCCACGCCTACTGACTGGCAAAGGCGGTTTAAATAGTCTCTTGATTAGAGCCAGGTGAGCGTCCGAACACCAGCGGCAGGTGAAAATCATATGCAACTATGGCAACCAAAACAAACAAAAGTGCACAAAAAACAGGAACTAATAGAGTTAAACTAACAGAACATAACGAAAACATGATCCGGACCACGGATCATGACAGTAAACGATCAATGAGTCCATACAAAGCTAAGTGCCGGAGACTTAAGAAATGCACGGCGCACTTACACGTGTAAAAATCTGTCCGAGGAGGGGGACCTTAAACGCTTGGTTAGTGTGGCTGAAACGGGGCTTAGGCTGAATAATTATTCGTTTAAGGGGTTAAACGACTTAGCGTAGACATGGCTTAAGACTTGTGTATTGGATGTCCCAAAACTTTGCACCTTCTGAAATGTCTAAACCAGTGGTTCTTAACCTTGTTGGAGGTACCAAACCCCACCAGTTTCATTTGCGCATTCAGCGAACCCTTCTTTAGTGAAAAATAAAACGTTTGTTCTTAATTTAATCTTAATTTGTAAATATTAATCATGAAATGATGTTATTATATTAAAGAAATATTAATAAAGATCTGTGATGAGGTGGCGACTTGTCCAGGGTGTACCCTGCCTTCCGCCCGAATGCAGCTGAGATAGGCTCCAGCACCCCCCCGCGACCCCAAAAGGGACAAGCGGTAGAAAATGGATAGATGGACTAATAAAGATATATTTTACAAACAGAAAGTTACAGGAATGTACACATGATCCCATGTTTACATCTCATTGTGCAACATGTGAATGTTTTAGTGGGACCCTAATGCGATATCTGAAAGGGGTACAAATTATTTCCAAAGCAGTACACAGCTCATGAAAAACATCTTTTGTTATTGTCATTGTAAGTGGACCAAAACAATTATATTAGAAAATAATCTCGTGGAAATGACTGCTGTCATTTGATTATAATAATAAAACTTTTAACTTGTTATTTAGTCAGGGTTGGGACTGGTGGGCTGCTGGTGTGGCCACAGTGCATGTGCTCCACTGAATGCTCAAGGAGTTTTTGCCTTTGCTCAAGCATATGGAAAATTAGAGGGAACATTGTTTGAGGGTATCCATAATACGCCGATAGAGA
The DNA here is from genome assembly GCF_033978785.1 of Entelurus aequoreus. Lineage (NCBI taxonomy): Eukaryota > Metazoa > Chordata > Actinopteri > Syngnathiformes > Syngnathidae > Entelurus > Entelurus aequoreus. The sequence goes on along the minus strand of NC_084736.1, from coordinate 6,926,889 downwards.
GGTTTTTATTTACACGATGAGTCGGGTGTGTCTTGACCTACGCGGCGGAGGCTCCGTCGAACCCTTGAGTCCAGTCCATAGTGGATCCAACATAATAGTAAGAGTCCAGTCCATAGTGGATCTAACATAATAGTGAGAGTCCGGTCCATAGTGGATCTAACATAATAGTAAGAGTCCAGTCCATAGTGGATCTAACATAATAGTAAGAGTCCAGTCCATAGTGGATCTAACATAATAGTAAGAGTCCAGTCCATAGTGGCGCTAACATAATAGTGAGAGTCCAGTCCATAGTGGATCTAACATAATAGTAAGAGTCCAGTCCATAGTGGCGCTAACATAATAGTAAGAGTCCAGTCCATAGTGGCTCTAACATAATAGTGAGAGTCCAGTCCATAGTGGATCTAACATAATAGTGAGAGTCCAGTCCATAGTGGATCTAACATAATAGTGAGAGTCCAGTCCATAGTGGATCTAACATAATAGTAAGAGTCCAGTCCATAGTGGCGCTAACATAATAGTGAGAGTCCAGTCCATAGTGGCTCTAACATAATAGTGAGAGTCCAGTCCATAGTGGATCTAACATAATAGTGAGAGTCCAGTCCATAGTGGCGCTAACATAATAGTGAGAGTCCAGTCCATAGTGGATCTAACATAATAGTAAGAGTCCAGTCCATAGTGGCGCTAACATAATAGTGAGAGTCCAGTCCATAGTGGCTCTAACATAATAGTGAGAGTCCAGTCCATAGTGGATCTAACATAATAGTGAGAGTCCAGTCCATAGTGGCGCTAACATAATAGTGAGAGTCCAGTCCATAGTGGATCTAACATAATAGTAAGAGTCCAGTCCATAGTGGCTCTAACATAATAGTGAGAGTCCAGTCCATTGTGGCGCTAACATAATAGTGAGAGTCCAGTCCATAGTGGATCTAACATAATAGTAAGAGTCCAGTCCATAGTGGCGCTAACATAATAGTGAGAGTCCAGTCCATAGTGGATCTAACATAATAGTAAGAGTCCAGTCCATAGTGGATCTAACATAATAGTGAGAGTCCAGTCCATAGTGGCGCTAACATAATAGTGAGAGTCCAGTCCATAGTGGCTCTAACATAATAGTGAGAGTCCAGTCCATAGTGGCGCTAACATAATAGTGAGAGTCCAGTCCATAGTGGATCTAACATAATAGTAAGAGTCCAGTCCATAGTGGCGCTAACATAATAGTGAGAGTCCAGTCCACAGTGGCTCTAACATAATAGTGAGAGTTCAGTCCATAGTGGATCTAACATAATAGTGAGAGTCCAGTCCATAGTGGATCTAACATAATAGTGAGTGTCCAGTCCATGAGTCCAGTCCATAGTGGATCTAACATAATAGTGAGAGTCCAGTCCATAGTGGCTCTAACATAATAGTGAGAATCCAGTCCATAGTGGCGCTAACATAATAGTGAGAGTCCAGTCCATAGTGGAACTAACATAATAGTAAGAGTCCAGTCCATAGTGGCGCTAACATAATAGTGAGAGTCCAGTCCATAGTGGATCTAACATAATAGTGAGAGTTCAGTCCATAGTGGATCTAACATAATAGTGAGAGTCCAGTCCATAGTGGATCTAACATAATAGTGTGAGAGTCCAGTCCATAGTGGCGCTAACATAATAGTGAGAGTCCAGTCCATAGTGGATCTAACATAATAGTGAGAGTTCAGTCCATAGTGGATCTAACATAATAGTGAGAGTCCAGTCCATAGTGGATCTAACATAATAGTGTGAGAGTCCAGTCCATAGTGGATCTAACATAATAGTAAGAGTCCAGTCCATAGTGGCGCTAACATAATAGTGAGAGTCCAGTCCATAGTGGCTCTAACATAATAGTGAGAGTTCAGTCCATAGTGGATCTAACATAATAGTGAGAGTCCAGTCCATAGTGGATCTAACATTATAGTGTGAGAGTCCAGTCCATAGTGGATCTAACATAATAGTGAGAGTCCAGTCCATGAGTCCAGTCCATAGTGGATCTAACATAATAGTGAGAGTCCAGTCCATAGTGGCTCTAACATAATAGTGAGAGTCCAGTCCATAGTGGATCTAACATAATAGTGAGAGTCCAGTCCATAGTGGATCTAACATTATAGTGTGAGAGTCCAGTCCATAGTGGATCTAACATAATAGTGAGAGTCCAGTCCATGAGTCCAGTCCATAGTGGATCTAACATAATAGTGAGAGTCCAGTCCATAGTGGCTCTAACATAATAGTGAGAGTCCAGTCCATAGTGGATCTAACATAATAGTGAGAGTCCAGTCCGAACCCCTAGGGTTCGATCGAACCCAGGTTAAGAACCAGTGGTCTAAACGTATTGTATCCAAAATAAAACTTGGCTCGCCATGTGGCGTGAGTGTTTACACACGGCGTGGCTCACGGTTTGAGGTTCTCACACTCCCGGACGACATGTTGAGACAAGAAGACCCTTGAGGATCACAGATGTGGTCTACGTTGCGCTCGGTGCCAAGCCCCTAATTACACCATCGGCTCTGTTGTGGGGGCTAATTACTAAGAATCGCTGGGTAATTCAGACCAGTGGAGGGATGCCACTAGATTTATTCTCCGGTCGCACACGCACGGACTCCCACACATGCATCACCGCCCCTTTGTTTGTTATTTCACAATCTTTCGCCTGACATGACACATGCAGAACCCAAAGCAACAAGTTCCCGGGTTACATTTACTGTTAGCACTTTAGTACTATCTTGTAATAACAGTGCAAATCTGGGACCTCCCACACATAGAAGTCAGACGTAGGGGGGTGTCTCACTCCCATAGATGTGCTGTTTCAACAGCTTGTTCTAATTCCGCCATCCCCTGGAGGACAAACAGGGAAACGGAAACGGTGCGGACCCATGTTGCTCCGGCAAGGAGGAAGAGGGTCAATGCAATTACAGCCAGTGTGGGGGTGAGGGGGTGAGGGGGTGAGGGGGCCGCAAATGCAACCCACGTATATTGTGGAAGTCTTTTCGACTTTTTGCGGCTTTCACACACAATTTTAAATCCTCCCAAAAATGAAATCCGGCTGCATGCTGGTTCTTCCCTCAGCATTAATATTTCCATGTGTGGTACGTCTCCGGGAACTCGAGCCCGTTCTCATTAAAGTGTTTATTTTTTTAAACTGATGGAGATAATTATTTCAACTTCAGAAAAACCTTGTGAGAGTCCAGTCCATAGTGGATCTAACATAATAGTGAGAGTCCAGTCCATAGTGGATCTAACATAATAGTGAGAGTCCAGTCCATAGTGGATCTAACATAATAGTGAGAGTCCAGTCCATAGTGGATCTAACATAATAGTGAGAGTCCAGTCCATAGTGGATCTAACATAATAGTGAGAGTCCAGTCCATAGTGGATCTAACATAATAGTGTGAGAGTCCAGTCCATAGTGGATCTAACATAATAGTGAGAGTCCAGTCCATAGTGGATCTAACATAATAGTGAGAGTCCAGTCCATAGTGGATCTAACATAATAGTGAGAGTCCAGTCCATAGTGGATCTAACATAATAGTGTGAGAGTCCAGTCCATAGTGGATCTAACATAATAGTGTGAGAGTCCAGTCCATAGTGGATCTAACATAATAGTGAGAGTCCAGTCCATAGTGGATCTAACATAATAGTGAGAGTCCAGTCCATAGTGGATCTAACATAATAGTGAGAGTCCAGTCCATAGTGGATCTAACATAATAGTGAGAGTCCAGTCCATAGTGGATCTAACATAATAGTGAGAGTTCTGTCCATAGTGGATCTAACATAATAGTGAGAGTCCAGTCCATAGTGGATCTAACATAATAGTAAGAGTCCAGTCCATAGTGGATCTAACATAATAGTGTGAGAGTCCAGTCCATAGTGGATCTAACATAATAGTGAGAGTCCAGTCCATAGTGGATCTAACATAATAGTGAGAGTCCAGTTCATAGTGGATCTAACATAATAGTGAGAGTCCAGTCCATAGTGAATCTAACACAATAGTGTGAGAGTCCAGTCCATAGTGGATCTAACATAATAGTGAGAGTCCAGTCCATAGTGGATCTAACATAATAGTGTGAGAGTCCAGTCCATAGTGGATCTAACATAATAGTGTGAGAGTCCAGTCCATAGTGGATCTAACATAATAGTGAGAGTCCAGTTCATAGTGTATCTAACATAATAGTGAGAGTCCAGTCCATAGTGGATCTAACATAATAGTGAGAGTCCAGTCCATAGTGGATTTAACATAATAGTGTGAGTTCAGTCCATAGTGGATCTAACATAATAGTGAGAGTCCAGTCCATAGTGGATCTAACATAATAGTGAGAGTCCAGTCCATAGTGGATCTAACATAATAGTGTGAGAGTCCAGTCCATAGTGGATCTAACATAATAGTGAGAGTCCAGTCCATAGTGGATCTAACATAATAGTGTGAGAGTCCAGTCCATAGTGGATCTAACATAATAGTGAGAGTCCAGTCCATAGTGGATCTAACATAATAGTGAGAGTCCAGTCCATAGTGGATCTAACATAATAGTGAGAGTCCAGTCCATAGTGGATCTAACATAATAGTGAGAGTCCAGTCCATAGTGGATTTAATATAATAGTGTGAGTTCAGTTCATAGTGTATCTAACATAATAGTGAGAGTCCAGTCCATAGTGGATCTAACATAATAGTGAGAGTCCAGTCCATAGTGGATTTAACATAATAGTGTGAGTTCAGTCCATAGTGGATCTAACATAATAGTGAGAGTCCAGTCCATAGTGGATCTAACATAATAGTGAGAGTCCAGTCCATAGTGGATCTAACATAATAGTGTGAGAGTCCAGTCCATAGTGGATCTAACATAATAGTGAGAGTCCAGTCCATAGTGGATCTAACATAATAGTGTGAGAGTCCAGTCCATAGTGGATCTAACATAATAGTGAGAGTCCAGTCCATAGTGGATCTAACATAATAGTGAGAGTCCAGTCCATAGTGGATCTAACATAATAGTGAGAGTCCAGTCCATAGTGGATCTAACATAATAGTAAGAGTCCAGTCCATAGTGGATCTAACATAATAGTGAGAGTCCAGTCCATAGTGGATCTAACATAATAGTGTGAGAGTCCAGTCCATAGTGGATCTAACATAATAGTGAGAGTCCAGTCCATAGTGGATCTAACATAATAGTGAGAGTCCAGTCCATAGTGGGGCCAACAGGAAACCATCCCGAGCGGAGACGGGTCAGCAGCGCAGAGATGTCCCCAACCGATGCACAGGTGAGCGGTCCACCCCGGGTCCCGACTCTGGACAGCCAGCACTTCAAAAAATACCTACTAGGGTTGTCTCGATACCAATACCGGTACCAAAATGTATTTCAATACTTTGATACTTTTCTAAATAAAGGAGACCACAAAAATGTTTAATTAGCTTTATTTTAACAAAAAATCTTAGTGTACATGAAACATATGTTTATTATTGCAATTTAGTCCTTAAATAAAATAGTGAACATACTAGACAACTTGTCTTTTAGTAGTAAGTAAACAAACAAAGACTCCTAATTAGTCTGCTGACATATGCAGTAACATATTGTGTCATTTGTACACCTATTATTTTGTACACATTATTAAGGACAAACTGTAAAAATGTATTATTAATCTACTCGTTTATTTACTGTTAATATCTGCTTATTTTCCGTTTTAACATGTTCTATCTACACTTCTGTTAAAATGTAATAATCACTTATTCTTCTGTTGTTTAGATACTTTACATTAGTTTTGGATGATGCCACAAATATGGGTATCGATTCGATACCAAGTCGTTACAGGATCATACATTGGTCATATTTAAAGTCCTCGTGTCTTCAGGGACATATTTCCTGACTTTATAAACATAATATGAATTTAAAAAAAAAAAAAAAAGATTTTGTGACGGTAAAGATATCGATGCAATCATAGTAGTATCGACTAGATACGCTATTGTACTTGGTATCATTACAGTGGATGTCCTGGTGTAGATCCACCCATGGCATTTGTTTACATTGTGACGCCGGTGAGCTATTGTATCCTCCTACGGTGTGTAGTGAAGCATGTTTAGCTATTCCTCGTCCTCCAGTGATAATGCTACTTGTAAGAAACTTACTTTATTTGTAAAGCACCTCTTCCTGAGGGCGTTTCAGTGTTGTAACTTCAATGTCAATCAATCAATGTTTATTTATATAGCCCTAAATCACAAGTGTCTCAAAGGGCTGTACAAGCCACAACGACATCCTCGGTACAGAGCCCACATACGGGCAAGGAAAAACTCACCCCAGTGGGACGTCGGCGAATGACTATGAGAAACCTTGGAGAGGACCGCATATGTGGGTAACCCCCCCCCTCTAGGGGAGACCGAAAGCAACGGATGTCGAGTGGGTCTGACATAACATTGTGAAAGTCCAGTCCACAGTGGATCCAACACATCAGCGGGAGTCCAGTCCACAGCGGGGCCAACAGGAAACCATCCCGAGCGGAGACGGGTCAGCAGCGCAGAGATGTCCCCAACCGATGCACAGGCTAGTGGTCCACCCGGGGTCCCGGCTCTGGACAGCCAGCACTTCATCCATGGCCACCGGACCTATGCAACTCCCCCTCGCAAGGGACAGGGGAGAAGAGGAGAGAAGAAAAGAAACGGCAGATCAACTGGTCTAAAAAAGGGGGGGTCTATTTAAAGGCTAGATTATACAAATGAGTTTTAAGATGGGACTTAAATGCTTCTACTGAGGTAGCATCTCTAACTGTTACCGGGAGGGCATTCCAGAGTACTGGAGCCCGAATAGAAAACGCTCTATAGCCCGCAGACTTTTTTTTGGCTCTGGGAATCACTAATAAGCCGGAGTTCTTTGAACGCAGATTTCTTGTCGGGACATATGGTACAATACAATCGGCGAGATAGGCTGGAGCTAAACCGTGTAATATTTTATACGTAAGTAGTAAAACCTTAAAGTCGCATCTTAGGTGCACAGGAAGCCAGTGCAAGTGAGCCAGTATAGGCGTAATATGATCAAACTTTCTTGTTTTTGTCAAAAGCCTTGCAGCCGCATTTTGTACCAACTGTAATCTTTTAATGCTAGACATAGGGAGGCCCGAAAATAATACGTTACAGTAATCGAGACGAGACGTAACGAACGCATGAATAATGATCTCAGCGTCGCTAGTGGACAAGATGGAACGAATTTTAGCGATATTACGGAGATGAAAGAAGGCCGTTTTAGTAACACTCTTAATGTGTGACTCAAACGAGAGAGTTGGGTCGAAGATAATACCCAGATTCTTTACAGAGTCTCCTTGTTTAATTGTTTGGTTGTCAAATGTTAAGGTGGTATTATTAAATAGATGTTGGTGTCTAGCAGGACCGATAATCAGCATTTCCGTTTTCTTAGCGTTGAGTTGCAAAAAGTTAGCGGACATCCATTGTTTAATTTCATTAAGACACGCCTCCAGCTGACTACAGTCCGGCGTGTTGGTCAGCTTTAGGGGCATGTAGAGTTGAGTGTCATCAGCATAACAGTGAAAGCTAACACCGTACTTGCGTATGATGTCACCCAGCGGCAGCATGTAAATACTAAAGAGTGCAGGGCCAAGAACCGAACCCTGGGGAACTCCGCACGTTACCTTGACATAGTCCGAGGTCACATTGTTATGGGAGACGCACTGCATCCTGTCAGTAAGATAAGAGTTAAACCAAGACAAGGCTAAGTCTGACATACCAATACGTGTTTTGATACGCTCTAATAAAATATTATGATCGACGGTATCGAAAGCGGCGCTAAGATCAAGAAGCAGCAACATAGATGACGCATCAGAATCCATGGTTAGCAATAGATCATTAGTCATTTTTGCGAGGGCTGTCTCCGTAGAGTGATTTGCCCTGAAACCGGATTGAAAAGGTTCACAGAGATTGTTAGTCACTAAGTGTTCATTTAGCTGCTGTGCAACAGTTTTTTCGAGAATTTTGGAAATAAACGGAAGGTGGGAGACCGGTCGGTAGTTTACCATGAGGTCAGGATCGAGGTTAGGTCTTTTGAGCAGAGGATGAATAACCGCTTTTTTGAATGCTAGGGGAACAGTGCCGGAGGAAAGTGATAAGTTTATAATATTTAACACTGATGGACCTAATAATACAAACAGTTCCTTGATAAGTTTCCCAGGAAGTGGGTCAAGTAAACATGTTGTTTGTTTTATCCCACTTACATCTTGTAATAATTCCTCTAATGTTATTTCATCAAAAATAGAGAGACTATTTTGGAGGGCAGTGTCCGTCGTATATACAGTCGTATTTGTGTTAATAGAGCCCAGTTGTAGCTGGGATGCGTTGTCTTTAATCTCCTTTCTAATGAGTTCAATTTTCTTATTAAAGAAATTCATAAAATCATCTGCCGAGTGGGTGGAGCTACTGGGAGGAGTCCCTTGTTGGGTTAGCGATGCTACTGTACTAAACAGAAATTTAGGATCGTTTTTGTTGAGGCGGATGAGATTTGAGTAGTATTTAGCTTTAGCTAAGGTAAGCATGCGTTTATAAGTTATTAAACTATCACTCCATGCTTGATGGAAAACCTCAAGTTTAGTCGCGCGCCATTTGCGTTCCAGTTTTCTACATGATAATTTATGAGCTCTAATTTCTTCTGTAAACCATGGGGTGCGCCTTTTAGGGGCCCTTTTTTGCTTTAGCGGTGCTATACTATCAATAATTTCGCGCAAGGCATCGTCAAAGTTGTTAGTGAGTTTATCAATAGAGCCGACATAATTTGGGAATGGTGCTATTACCGAAGGCAGTAGGTCAGCAAGAGTCATCGTTGTGGCAGCATTAATGTTGCGGCCGCTATAGCAGTTATTATTATTATTAGCTTGTTGACAAAGAGTCAAAACTTCAAATTTTATAAGGTAATGATCGGACATTACTTTAGTATATGGAAGTATCATAACTTTGGAGGTGGTGACACCCCTGACAAGCACTAGATCTATTGTATTACCGTTGCGATGCGTGGGTTCATGTATTATTTGTGTAAGACCACAGCTATCAATTATGGTTTGGAGCGCCACGCACTGAGGGTCCGATGGGGTATTCATATGGATATTAAAGTCCCCCATTATGATTATATTGTCGGCGTGCGTCACTAGATCAGCAACGAACTCTGAGAATTCACTGATAAAGTCCGAATAGGGCCCAGGGGGGCGGTAGATAACAGCCAGGTCGAGAGGTAGCGGTGTGACAGACCTCATAGTAAGCACCTCAAACGATTTATATTTATTATTTAGGTTAGGGGTAAGGTTGAAATTTTCATTGTATATTAGTGCGACACCCCCTCCCCTTTTAAGAGGGCGGGCAACATGCGCATTCGTATAGTTAGGAGGAGATGCCTCATTGAGTGCAAAAAATTCGTCCGGTTTGAGCCAGGTTTCGCTAAGACCAATGACGTTAAGATTGTTGTCTCTAATGACCTCATTAACCAATAACGCCTTGGGAGACAATGATCTTATGTTTAAAAAGCCCATATTATAGGTATTGGGCTGTTTTGACGAGTTTTTGTTAAGATTATCCGTAGTGGCAATATTAACAATGTTGCGTTTATTATGCGTAGTGCACTTTAAATAGTTTCGACCATATCTAGGAATTGATATGACGGGAATTTTCCGATTGTTTGCTTGGTGCTGCAATAGACTGGACATATCATAATTTGCCACCTCAGTAGAATGCATGTCCACCTCTGACACAGACACAACAGAAAAAACATTATGTGAATTGTGTATTATTCTAAGAGAATTGCTATGCGTACATGGATTATCCAGCCTGGCGCTGGCTAGTTCTAGCTTAACTGACTCCTCACCCGGACTAACAGACATTGTAATTGCCTGTGACCGGGCTTGCTCTAGTGTAGTCAGTCAAGTGAGACTTAAATAGTAGTCTATGTTTCTAGACAGGATGATGGCGCCTTCCTGGTTAGGGTGAAGGCCGTCTCTCATCAGCAAGCCTGGTTTGCCCCAGAAAGAGGGCCAGTTATCAATAAACGTTAGTCCCTGCGTCCTACAGTAGCTAGCCAACCACTTGTTAAGCGAGACTAATCTGCTATATCTCTCATCATTGCCTCTCGCAGGCAGGGGGCCAGAGACAATTACTCGATGCCTGGACATCTTTCTGGCGAGATCACAAGTCCTGGCTATGTTTCTCTTTGTAATCTCTGACTGTCTCATTCTAGTGTCATTGGAGCCAACGTGTACAACTATATTCGCATAATTAGTGGTGCGATTAGCCTGTCGTACGTGTTTACTAGGCCTGTTGCGAGTTAGCTCCCTAAGATTAGCTTCAATGTCAGTTTTTAAGCCAAAATGCGTCCGTTCTCCCTTTTCTGTCTACACACTGTGTCTGCTTATAAGTACTCGGTGTGTGTGCGCTGCCGAACACTCCTCTGCTCGTAAAACCAGCAATGTCACGACGTGACGACACGCCGTCATGCTATAATTTTTTATTTTTTATTTTTATTTTTTTTTTTTTTTAAAGTGCCGTTTTTGATTCATTAGTATATCGTACAACCCTCGTACCTACTGGGCTGTATTGCAATCGGTCCCTATTATCAGTACCTGGTTAGCAGATACCATATGGGTCATGTGACCTATTGATGTTCTTTGTTTGTAAACATGACAAATGACTATACATGTTAATGTTAGTTTATCCTGTTGCTGCGCCGTAACTCTCAAAGCTGCAGTATAAAACTCCACCGTCTCTACGGTGCTGCAGTGGCCATTTTCTCGAGCTGCCCTCAGTCTCCTCTTGGATAAAATATGCAGTGATACAGATCAGGAGAAAATATTTGTTGTGGTTTGTTAGGTGTATTGTTTACATGTCCCAACACGTTTGTTTATATAGTGTAATATAGTTCAGGTGTGTCCACTATGTTAGGGCTCTATATCGTTTTCACAGCTACAAGAACAAACCTTTATTTTGATATAATCCTCCTGATGACCTACACATGATGTGGGTGGTGGTGGTGGTGTAGCAGTTTGGCACCGGCCTTCTGTGACTCACACTGGCATCTTACCAAGGTTCCCTCTAATTGCTCATGGGTGTGAGCGCACGCACAAACTCCCTGAGCATTGATGAAGGATCACATGTGAGCAACGTCAGACGTGCACACCGTGGCCACACCTGCAGCACACCTGTCCCAACGCTGGCTTAATAACAAGTTAAATGTTCTATTTTAATAATCAAATGACAGCAGTCATTTTCATTAAAAAAAAAAATCCAATCCAATCCACTTTATTTGTATAGCACATTTAAACAGCAACATGTTTCCAAAGTGCTGCACAACAATATTAAAAACAATATTCAAATATTATCCTTAGCTCCACCAATGACTGAATAAAAACAACAAATAAATAAATATAAAAACAATATACAAATAAATATGATTAAAAACGATTTTTAAAGGGTAAAACCAATTAAAACAATAAATAAAAATCAACATTTTAAAAACATTTCAAAAATGTTTTGTAATATAAGTGATTTGGCTTACTTAAATGAATACAACAAATACAATCCTGTTTTTCATGAGCTGTTTTATGTCTAGGTGGGGGGTCCAGCTTTGGAAATATTTTGGACCGTGTTTTTCGGACTATAAGGTGCACTTAAAATCCTTTTCTTTTTTTCCAATATATATATATATATATATATATATATATATATATATATATATATATATATATATATATATATATATATACACACACACATACATACATATATGTATATATGTGTGTATATGCATATATGTATATATGTGTGTATATGTATATATGTGTGTATATGTATACATATACACACATATATACATATACACACATATATACATATACACACATATATACATATACACACATATATACACACATATATACATATACACATATATATATACACATATATATATATATATATATATATATATATATATATATATATATACACACATATATACATATACACACATATATACTGTACACATATACATATACACACATATATAGACATATATATATATATATATATAAATATATACAGTATATATATACAGTATATATGTATATATATACATACATGCATATACATATATACATACATATATATATAGTCATTCTCATCGACGTCCCACTGGGTTGTGAGTTTTTCCTTGCCCTTATGTGGGCGCTGAACCGCGGATGTCGTTGTGGCTTGTGCAGCCCTTTGAGACACATGTGATTTAGGGCTATATAAATAACCATTGATTGATTGATACTGTATATGCATACATACATATATAAATACTGTGTATATATACATATATATATACTGTATATACATACATACATATATATACATACATACATACGTATACAAATATATAAATATATATGTATATTTATATATGTATATATACATAAATATATATGTGTGTGTATATATATATATGTATGCAGGAATTCCATCTATCACTTTATTGAGCAAAAGTGCAGATTCCAACCATTGAATTACTTAGTATAGTTGAAGACTTACGGCCATGTGAGAACATCAGTGCACATCATAATGGCAGCTACACTTTCCATCTTAAAGATCTAAACATTTGGGAATGTCCGTCGGGCCAGATTGAAAAGCTTAATAGGCCTTAATTTGCCCAGATCTGTCTTAGAGGGAACGTTGCATCTTTACACATTGCAATGTTTTGCATTGCACATTCGCACCGCCGCCATCATATATGTTGACTTACCATCATATATGCCCACAAGTCAATCAACCACATGCATTGCAAAGTCAACTGTGGGAAAAAAGTGCTGGCCACAATGCGGATCGAAGCGGGAGAGAGATAAGAACTCTTACTGGCCTTGCTTGTGTGCATTGAAAACCTTTTATTTGTGTGAGAACTTCCTCATTTCCAAACAAACAGCAAGGTCACCCCCATGAGCCTAGTCTGCCAAAAAAAAGAAAAAAAATCCAGCATTGAGGGTCAGAGGTGATGAACTATTAAAATCCCCCCCAATGTGGCGCCCTCAGCAGTTAAAGTTTACCTGCTGCTGAACAACAGATGTGGGCCCTAAAGGCAGAAAACACACACTGCAAAAAGTCAGTGTTCAAAAACAAGAAAAAACAAAACAAAAATGAGGGGTTATTTTATTTGAACTAAGCAAAATTATCTGCCAATAGAACAAGACAATTTGGCTTGTCAAGACTTTCCAAAACAAGTCAAATTAGCTAACCTCAATGAACCCCAAAATAGCTTCAAATAAGTATATTCTCACTAATAACAAGTGCACTTTTCTTGGTAGAAAAAAAAGAGAAATTTTTGCTCAATATGTTGAAAAATATTCTTAAATGAAGTAAATGCTAGTGCCATTATCTTGACATAATGATATTACATTTCTTGAAACCAGCAAACTTACACTAAAAACTAATTTATTGTTCTTAATGGAAAGGCAACAAGGCAACCGCTTGTTACTCTCGGGGTCTCCTAGCCGCTCAGGCAAATCATATTGTCTAAAAATGCATTTTTCCATCAACAACATGACATCATCGCGCCAAGTGCGTGCTCTTTCAGTCATTTAGTGCGCATGTATACAGCATATATACAATTTTTTAAGTTGTTATTTTGAAGAATTTATCTGAATGTGCATGAACCTTTTCTGTTCAAAATTGTTAGAAATGTCAAATGTTAAATGTTTAAATATTAACTGTCAGTTTACTGTACTGTGCCAACTGTACTACTATATGAGTACGTGTTTTCTATTGTTTCATTGGAAATAAAACAGCAAAGTCCATTTGGCTGTCATCTGTTTTAATTATGAGACACAATTGTGTCAAAGTCATGATTTTTTTTTCATGCTTGAAATAAGAAATCTACAGAGCCCCTAAAGGGACAAAGGGGAAATGTTTTTTTTAATTTATGTATTTATTTTTATTATTTATTTTTTTAGACATGTATCTCCTGTGCACGAGAAACTTTTTATAAAATTATAATTTTTACTTTTTAAATTTTTTTTAGACATGTATCTCGTGTGCACGAGATACATGTCTAAAAATAAAAATAAAAAAATTAAAAATTATTATTTTTTATTTTTTATTATTTTTGACACTCGGAACTTTTTATAAAGTTATAAAAAAATATATGTATATTATTTTTTAAATTTTTTTTTGAGAAAGTTTCTGGTGCGCACGAGATACATGTCTAAAAAAATATATATATTATTATTTTTTTTTTATAACTTTATAAAAAGTTTCTTGTGCGCACAAGATACATGTCTAAAAAAAAATGTATTTTTTTTTTAATAACTTTTTTTATAACGAGAAACTTTCTTGTCTAAAAAAAATAATAATAATACAAACTTTTTTTTTATAACTTTATAAAAAGTTTCTCGTGTGCAAATTATAATTTTAAATTTTGTATTTTTTTAGACACGAAAAAACTTTTTATAAAGTTATAAAAAAAAAAAATAACATTTTTTTTTAGACACGAGAAAGTTTCTTCTGCGCACGAGATACATGTCTAAAAAAATAATAATAATAATAAATTGTTTTTTATAACTTTATAAAAAGTTTCTTTTGCGCACGAGATACATGTCTAAAAAAAAAAAAGCCTATTTATTTTATTTATTTTTTTATAACTTTAGAAAAAGTTTCTAGTGCGCACAAGAAAGTTTAAAAAAATGTCCAAAAAAAAAAAAAAAAAAATTATAAAAAAAAAAAATTCTCCCATGTCCCTTTAGGGGCTCCGTAGAAATGATTACTTTAAAAAAGTAGTTTTATACTTGTGAGTGTTGATGACACAACAGTTGATATTCTAGTTTCAAGCATGTTTTACTCAATATAGGTCATCAAATCTCAGCAACAAGCTGTAATATCTTACTGAGATCATTTAGGACCAAAATCCCTTAAAACAAGTAAAACACTCGAACATAAAATCTGCTTAGTGAGAAGAATGATCTTATCAGACAGAAAATAAGCAAATATCACCCTTATTTGAGATATTTCATCATACTTAGATTTCACTTTTTGCAGTGCAAACAACACAAACCCGATATCCATCATTTGGTTATTCCCACGCTTAAAAATAGAAGTGGTGTTGAGAGAATTGTTGGTGGCATTTCAACCCAGCCAGCAGGGTTTGTTTTCCACTTCAAGGGAGAGGAATTGGTCCGAAGAGAAAAGTTAGCAGAAGTTCGGCAGATGATGATAGTCCTACAATGCAGTTAGTTTCTACTTCTTTCATCATCACATGCTTGTTCTTCTCCAATTACTGCTTCCTGTAAATTAAAGAAACATGTCTTTTTTTTTGTTCCTCTCTCTGAGAAATATCGTCACAA
This sequence comes from Entelurus aequoreus, assembly GCF_033978785.1. Classification (NCBI taxonomy): domain Eukaryota; kingdom Metazoa; phylum Chordata; class Actinopteri; order Syngnathiformes; family Syngnathidae; genus Entelurus; species Entelurus aequoreus. Next base: position 6,911,542 of record NC_084736.1, on the reverse strand, counting down.
ACCTTCGCCAATTGACCGTTTTTAGCTTTTGCGTGGTTTCCCATGGTCGCTCAGCGTGGGAACCAAGGGCACAGATAGCAGGATGTGGGAGCCCAAGAACGACCTGTCGGTTCAACAAAAACGGGGGCTGTTCCGAGACGACGGGGAGGAATGAGCACCCGATAACTTGACCTTAACTGTACGTGTGCTTCCAGCCTGGAGTACAGCAGTGTGGTTTTTTGTTTTTTTTTTGGAATAAGTTGGAGATGATGGGAATGATAAGATGACGGATCGGCCAAGCGTGATCTTCCACCTACATCTCCTCCTCAGCCTTGTCAACATGATGGTTATCTCTCACTTAAGTGCCTGATAAAGCTCTGCTCATGCTCGCTACTGCCTGCCCGCCCGCCATGTTGGGTTAAGATTTAACTGTACAGATCTTAGATACACCCTCCAGTCCTGGTCAAAAGTTTACATACACGTGTAAAGAACATCATGTCATGGCTGTCTTGGGTTTCCAATCATTTCTACAACTCTTATTTTTTTGTGATCGGAGCACATACTTGTTGGTCACAAAACACATTCGTGAAGTTTGGTTCTTTTATGAATTTATTATGAGTCTACTGAAAATGTGAGGGTCAAAAGTATACATACAGCAATGTTAATATTTGCTTACATGTCCCTTGGCAAGTTTACCTGCAATAAGGCGCTTTTGGTAGCCATCCACAAGCTTCTGCTGGAATTTTTGACCACTCCTCTTGACACAATTGGTGCAGTTCAGCTAAATTTGTTGGTTTTCCGACATGGACTTGTTTCTTCAGCATTGTCCACACATTTTAAGTCAGGACTTTGAGAAGGCCATTCTAAACTAGCGTGATTTAGCCATTCCTTTGCCACTTTCGACGTGTGTTTAGGGTCATTGTCCTGTTGCAGGGGTCGGCAACCTTTACCACTCAAAGAGCCATTTTGACAAGTTTCACAAATTAAAGAAAACAATGGGAGCCACATAACTTTTTCGAAAATTTAAAATGAAATAACACTGCTATGTTTTAACCAGGGGTCTCAAACACACGCCTTATTATGACAACCTAATGTTAACGCGGCCCGCGAGGTTTACATGAATGGCGATTGACAGCGTCATACTTGCCAACGTTCCCAATTTTACCGGGAGACTCCTGAAGGTGCAGGACTTGATAGCACTGCTTTTAGCACCCTCTACCGTCTGCAAATATAGCGCACCTGCTCGGTCACACATGTTGCATGCAGCTTCTGTTTCCACACGTCAGTGACAGCAAGGCATACTTGGTCAGCAGCCACACAGTTTACACTGACGGTGTCCGTAGAAAAAAACTTTAACACTGTTACGTTACAAATATGCGCCACACTAAAAAATAATGACAAACACATTTCTGGAGAACATCCGCACTGTAACACAACATAAACACAACAAAACAAATACCCAGAATGCCAGGCAGCCTGGGTATTTGTTGTGTTGTGTTTATGTTGTGTTAAGGTGCGCAGGTTCTCCAGAAATGTGTTTGCCATTCTTTTTTTGGTGTGGGTTCACAGTGTGGCGCATATTTGTAACGTAACAGTGTTAAAGTTGTTTTATACGGCAACCGTCAGTGTAAACTGTGTGGCTGTTGACCAAGTATGCCTTGCTGTCTCCTACGTGTACGAGTCCAAGCTCAGCACGGGATCTGTCTGGCATGCTGTTTGTACAACCTATAGAGGACAATAAATGCAGAGCCATCAGTGTATGCCCTTAATTCAGTTGTTAAGGTGAAAATGTTTTCCTCGAGGGATTTCTAGGAGAGGCACGGAGATTGTAAGTAAGCTGCTGGGAAAATCGGGAGGGTCGGCAAGTATGCAGCTGAGCCGCATCAGAGTGGTCAAAGAGCCGCATGCGGCTCCGGAGCCGCGGGTTGCCGACCCCTGTCCTGTTGGAACACCCAACTGCGCCCAAGACCAATACTACAACGGTTGGAATGGTGTTCTTGGGATTAAAGGCCTCACCTTTTGTCCTCCAAACATATTGCTGGGTATTGTGGCCATACAGCTCCATTTTTGTTTCATCTGACCACAGAACTTTCCTCCAGAAGGTCTTATCTTTGTCCATGTGATGTCAGATGAAACAAAAATGGAGCTGTTTGGCCACAATACCCAGCAATATGTTTGGAGGAGAAAAGGTGAGGCCTTTAATCCCAGGAGCACCATTCCTACCGTCAAGGATGGTGGTGGTAGTACAGGGGTCGGCAACCCAAAATGTTGAAAGAGCCATATTGGACCAAAAATACAAAAACAAATCTGTCTGGAGCTGCAAAAAGTTAAAAGCCATATTACATACAGATAGTGTGTCATGAGATATAAATTGAATTAAGATGACTTAAAGGAAACTAAATGAGCTCAAATATAGCTACAAATGAGGCATAATGATGCAATATGTACATATAGCTAGCCTAAATAGCATGTTAGCATCGATTAGCTTGCAGTCATGCAGTGACCAAATATGTCTGATTAGCACTCCACACAAGTTAATAACATCAACAAAACTCACCTTTGTGCATTCATGCACAACGTTAAAAGTTTGGTGGACAAAATGAGACAGAAAAAAAAGTGGCATAAAACACGTCCTAGAAAGTCGGAGAAAGTTATACATGTAAACAAACTACGGTGAGTTCAAGGACCGCCAAAATTAGTAGGACAAAACGGTGCTAGCCAAATACTCGAATCAGTGAAGCATGTTTAATATAAACAGTGTGATTTATAACAAATAGGGAGGTTTGTGTCATGTTTGTCCTCATACAGAAACCATATTAAAACAAAAACAAATTTTTTTTCCCCTCATCTTTTTCAATTTTTCATACATTTATGAAAAAGCTTCATAGAGCCACTAGGGCGGCGCTAAAGAGCCGCATGCGGCTCTAGAGCCGCGGGTTGCCGACCCCTGTGGTACTATTGTGCTCTGGGCCTGTTTTGCTGCCAATGGAACTGGTGCTTTACAGAGAGTAAATGGGACAATGGAAAAAGGAGGATTACCTCCAAATTCTTCAGGACAAGCTAAAATCATCAGCCCGGAGGTTGGGTCTTGGGCGCAGTTGGGTGTTCCAACAGGACAATGACCCCAAACACACCTCAAAAGTGGTAAAGGAATGGCTAAATCAGGCTAGAATGAAGGTTTTAGAATGGCCTTCCCAAAGTCCTGACTTAAACGTGTGGACAATGCTGAAGAAACAAGTCCATGTCAGAAAACCAACACATTTAGCTTAATTGCACCAATTTTATCTGGAGGAGTGGTCAAAAATTCCAGCAGAAGCTTGTGGATGGCTACCAAAAGCGCCTTATTGCAGGTAAACTTGCCAAGGGACATGTAAGCAAATATTAACATTACTGTACGTATACTTTTGACCCAGCACATTTGCTCACATTTTCAGTAGACCCATAATAAAGGCCGAAGGTGAGCCACGTAAATAAGACCCGCCCACAAAACGGCGCATCCTGTAGCGACTGTCAGAAAGCGACTTGAAGATGATGTGTAAAACATCATCTATGCAACATTTTGACCAAAGAACTACCACTACATGTGATGTAGACCACAAGGAAGTCTTATACATTTAGAAAAAAAATAAAAATAATATGACCCCTTTAATGCGCCCTATAATCCTGTGCACCTTTTGTATGAAAATAGACCTGACTATACCTGCTCATCGGCAGTGCGCCTTATAGTCCGGTGCGCCCTATGGTCTGGAAAATACGGTATGTATGATTACTGCTGATATCGGTTCAGTTTAATATCAGTTTGGGACACCCTTAACGCTCATACAATTATTGATGGCATGTTGGGAATGCTAACTAGTTGGCCAATTAATTACCATCTATTATAACCAGTACTAAATACAGGAACTTTTTGGCTTAAAATTGCTGTTTTTGGCCGGTGGCCCATTGGCATAATTTCCCTTTGGCCCTTTGAGGCAAAAAGTTTGAGCACCCCTGATCTAGACTTAAGAACAAAGTGACTGAAGGCAACCCAGGATTGATTAAAATGTGTGTCCCAAGACTTTCACATTATATGCTAAGTCCATGGAGGAAGGACAAGTCAATTTCTGTCCTCAACCTTAGGATTTCGTATCTATCCTTAATCTTCTCTTCACCGACTCTTGTAGTCATCTGGGATGTCTCTTGTGATTTCTCTTCCTGGTTCTTGTATTTAGTATTACTACTAAATACTGATACTTGCTGTCTTTGGCCCGTGGCCCATTGGCATAATTTCCCTTTGGCCCTTTGAGGCAAAAAGTTTGGGCACCCCTGATCTAGACTTAAGAACAAAGTGACTGAAGGCAACCCAGGATTGATTAAAATGTGTGTCCCAAGACATTCACATTAATTTCTGTCCTCAACCTTGGCGTTTGGCATCTATCGTTAATCTTCTCTTCACCGACTCTCTTGTAATCATTTGGGATGTCTGTTGTGATTTCCCTTCCTGGTTCCTGTATTTAGTATCAGTACTGAATACATGAACTTTTTGTCTTAAAATTGCTGTCTTTGGCCGGTGGCCCATTGGCATAATTTCCCTTTGGCCCTTTGAGTCAAAAAGTTTGGGTACCCCTGATCTAGACTTAAGAACAAAGTGACTGAAGGCATCCTAGGATTGATTAAAATGTGTGTCCCAAGACTTTCACAATATATGGTAAGTCCATGGAGGAAGGACAAGTTAATTTCTGTCCTCAACCTTGGCATTTCGCATCTATCCTTAATCTTCTCTTCACCGACTCTCTTGTAGTCATTTGGGATGTCTGTTGTGATTTCCCTTCCTGGTTCCGGTATTTAGTATCAGTACTAAATACAGGAACTTTTTGGCTTAAAATTGCTGTCTTTGGCCCGTGGCTCATTGGCATAATTTCACTTTGGCCCTTTGAGGCAAAAAGTTTGAGCACCCCTGATCTAGACTTAAGAACAAAGTGACTGAAGCCAACCCAGGATTGATTAAAATGTGTGTCCCAAGACTTTCACATTATATGCTAAGTCCATGGAGGAAGGACAAGTCAATTTCTGTCCTCAACCTTAGGATTTCGTATCTATCCTTAATCTTCTTTTCACAGACTCTCTTGTAGTCATTTGGGATGTGTCTTGTGATTTCCCTTCCTGGTTCCTGTATTTAGTATCAGTACTAAATACGGATACTTGCTGTCTTTGGCCCGTGGCCCATTGGCATAATTTCCCTTTGGCCCTTTTAGTCAAAAAGTTTGGGCACCCCTGATCTAGACTTAAGAACAAAGTGACTGAAGCCAACCCAGGATTGATTAAAATGTGTGTCCCAAGACTTTCACATTAATTTCTGTCCTCAACCTTGGCATTTCGCATCTATCCTTAATCTTCTCTTCACCGACTCTCTTGTAGTCATTTGGGATGTCTGTTGTGATTTCCTTTCCTGGTTCCTGTATTTAGTATCAGTCCTAAATACTTGAACTTTTTGGCTTAACTTTGCTGTCTTTGGCCGGTGGCCCATCGGCATAATTTCCCTTTGGCCCTTTGAGGCAAAAAGTTTGGGTACCCCTGATCTAGACTTAAGAACAAAGTGACTGAAGGCAACCCAGGATTGATTAAAATGTGTGTCCCAAGACTTTCACAATCATTTCTGTCCTCAACCGTGGCGTTTGGCATCTATACTTAATCATCTCTTCACTGACTCTCTTGTAGTCATTTGGGATGTCTGTTGTGATTTCCCTTCCTGGTTCCTGTATTTAGTATCAGTACTAAATACAATAACTTTTTGTCTTAAAATTGCTGTCTTTGGCCTGTGGCTCATTGGCATAATTTCCCTTTGGCCCTTTAAGGCACAAAGTTTGGGTACCCCTGATCTAGACTTAAGAACAAAGTGACTGAAGCCAACCCAGGATTGATTAAAATGTATGCCCCAAGACTTTCACATTAATTTCTGTCCTCAACCTTGGCATTTCGCATCTATCCTTAATCTTCTCTTCACCGACTCTCTTGTAGTCATTTGGGATGTCTGTTGTGATTTCCTTTCCTGGTTCCTGTATTTAGTATCAGTCCTAAATACAGGAACTTTTTGGCTTAATTTTGCTGTCTTTGGCCGGTGGCCCATCGGCATAATTTCCCTTTGGCCCTTTGAGGCAAAAAGTTTGGATACCCCTGATCTAGACTTAAGAACAAAGTGACTGAAGGCAACCCAGGATTGATTAAAATGTGTGCCCCAAGACTTTCACAATCATTTCTGTCCTCAACCGTGGCGTTTGGCATCTATACTTAATCTTCTCTTCACCGACTCTTTTGTAGTCATTTGGGATGTCTCTTGTGATTTCCCTTCCTGGTTCCGGTATTTAGTATCAGTACTAAATACAATAACTTTTTGTCTTAAAATTGCTGTCTTTGGCCTGTGGCTCATTGGCATAATTTCCCTTTGGCCCTTTGAGGCACAAAGTTTGGGTACCCCTGATCTAGACTTAAGAACAAAGTGACTGAAGCCAACCCAGGATTGATTAAAATGTGTGCCCCAAGACTTTCACATTAATTTCTGTCCTCAACCTTGGCATTTCGCATCTATCCTTAATCTTCTCTTCACCGACTCTCTTGTAGTCATTTGGGATGTCTGTTGTGATTTCCTTTCCTGGTTCCTGTATTTAGTATCAGTACTAAATACAGGAACTTTTTGGCTTAACTTTGCTGTCTTTGGCCTGTGGCTCATCGGCATAATTTCCCTTTGGCCCTTTGAGGCAAAAAGTTTGGGTACCCCTGATCTAGACTTAAGAACAAAGTGACTGAAGCCAACCCAGGATTGATTAAAATGTGTGTCCCAAGACTTTCACATTAATTTCTGTCCTCAACCTTGGCATTTCGCATCTATCCTTAATCTTCTCTTCACCGACTCTCTTGTAGTCATTTGGGATGTCTGTTGTGATTTCCTTTCCTGGTTCCTGTATTTAGTATCAGTACTAAATACAGGAACTTTTTGGCTTAACTTTGCTGTCTTTGGCCTGTGGCTCATCGGCATAATTTCCCTTTGGCCCTTTGAGGCAAAAAGTTTGGGTACCCCTGATCTAGACTTAAGAACAAAGTGACTGAAGGCAACCCAGGATTGATTAAAATGTGTGTCCCAAGACTTTCACAATCATTTCTGTCCTCAACCGTGGCGTTTGGCATCTATACTTAATCTTCTCTTCACCGACTCTTTTGTAGTCATTTGGGATGTCTGTTGTGATTTCCCTTCCTGGTTCCTGTATTTAGTATCAGTACTAAATACAATAACTTTTTGTCTTAAAATTGCTGTCTTTGGCCCGTGGCTCATTGGCATAATTTCCCTTTGGCCCTTTGAGGCACAAAGTTTGGGTACCCCTGATCTAGACTTAAGAACAAAGTGACTGAAGCCAACCCAGGATTGATTAAAATGTGTGTCCCAAGACTTTCACATTAATTTCTGTCCTCAACCTTGGCATTTCGCATCTATCCTTAATCTTCTCTTCACCGACTCTCTTGTAGTCATTTGGGATGTGTGTTGTGATTTCCTTTCCTGGTTCCTGTATTTAGTATCAGTCCTAAATACAGGAACTTTTTGGCTTAACTTTGCTGTCTTTGGCCGGTGGCCCATCGGCATAATTTCCCTTTGGCCCTTTGAGGCAAAAAGTTTGGGTACCCCTGATCTAGACTTAAGAACAAAGTGACTGAAGGCAACCCAGGATTGATTAAAATGTGTGTCCCAAGACTTTCACATTATATCCTAAGTCCATGGAGGAAGGACAAGTCAATTTCTGTCCTCAACCTTGGCATTTCGTATCTATCCTTAATCTTCTCTTCACCGACTCTCTTGTAGTCATTTGGGATGTCTGTTGTGATTTCCCTTCCTGGTTCCTGTATTTAGTATCAGTACTGAATACATGAACTTTTTGTCTTAAAATTGCTGTCTTTGGCCGGTGGCCCATTGGCATAATTTCCCTTTGCCTTTTGAATCAAAAAGTTCGGGCACCCCTGATCTAGACTTAAGAAAACAAAGTGACTGAAGGCATCCTAGGATTGATTAAAATGTGTGTCCCAAGACTTTCACAATATATGGTAAGTCCATGGAGGAAGGACAAGTCAATTTCTGTCCTCAACCTTGGCATTTCGTATCTATCCTTAATCTTCTCTTCACCGACTCTCTTGTAGTCATTTGGGATGTCTGTTGTGATTTCCCTTCCTGGTTCTTGTATTTAGTATCAGTACTAAATACAGGAACTTTTTGGCTTAACTTTGCTGTCTTTGGCCGGTGGCCCATCGGCATAATTTCCCTTTGGCCCTTTGAGGCAAAAAGTTTGGGTACCCCTTATCTAGACTTAAGAACAAAGTGACTGAAACCAACCCAGGATTGATTAAAATGTGTGTCCCAAGACTTTCACATTATATCCTAACTCCAAGGATGAAGGACAAGTCAATTTCTGTCCTCAACCTTGGCGTTTGGCATCTATCCTTAACCTTCTCTTCACCGACTCTCTTGTAGTCATTTGGGATGTCTGTTGTGATTTCCCTTCCTGGTTCCTGTATTTAGTATCATCACGCATTTACACCTTCTCCCCCGGATTTTCAAGGGCCAGCGAGAGCTCACCCGACGTCGCCGCAACCGCAACGCGGGCCCCTCTCTCGGGATGAACCCATTCCAGGGCGCCTTGCCCTTCACACAGAAAAGAGAACTCTCCCCCCGTATCAATACTAAATACCGGAACTTTTTGTCTTAATATTGCTGTCTTTGGCCCGTGGCCCATTGGCATACTTTCCCTTTGGCACTTTGAGGCAAAATGTTTGGACACCCCTGATCTAGACTCAAGAACAAAGTGACTGAAGCCAACCCAGGATTGATTAAAATGTGTGTCCCAAGACTTTCACATTAATTTCTGTCCTCAACCTTGGCGTTTGGCATCTATACTTCTAGACCTCCACCCCAGACCCCACCTCACTCCTACCCACTTCTCTAAAGTGGGCTGGCTCAAGGTGGAGGACAGAGTTAAACAACTTGCACTGAGCCTAGTCTATAAAATCCGCTACACCTCCCTGATACCGAAGTACATGTCAAACTACTTCCTTAACGTAAATGACCGCCATAACCACAACACCAGGGGGAGCTCCACTAACCACGTTAAACCCAGATTCTGAACTAACAAAGGTCGTAACTCATTCTCTTTCTATGCCACATCAATGTGGAATGCGCTCCCAACAGGTATAAAAGAAAGGGCATCTCTATCCTCCTTCAAAACCGCAATAAAAGTTCACCTCCAGGCAGCTACAACCCTAAACTAACACCCTCCCCGGATTGCTAATAATCAAATGTAAACAATCAAATGCAGATACTTTTTCTTATGCCTTCTGATCTCTCTCTCTCTCTCTCTCTCTCTCTCTCTCTCTCTCTCTCTCTCGCTCTCTCTCTCTATGTCCACTACTTGATGTCCATATCCTATCCCCCCCTCCACACCCCTGATTGTAAATAATGTAAATAATTCATTGTGATTATCTTGTGTGATGACTGTATTATGATGATAGTATATATGATAGTATATATCTGTATCATGAATCAATTTAAGTGGACCCCGACTTAAACAAGTTGAAAAACTTATTGGGGTGTTACCATTTAGTGGTCAATTGTACGGAATATGTACTTCACTGTGCAACCTACTAACTACAACCTCTCTCTCTCTCTCTCTCTCTCCACTACTTGATGTCCATATCCTGTCTTTGGCCTGTGGCTCATTGGCATAATTTCCCTTTGGCCCTTTGAGGCACAAAGTTTGGGTACCCCTGATCTAGACTTAAGAACAAAGTGACTGAAGGCAACCCAGGATTGATTAAAATGTGTGTCCCAAGACTAAATCCATGGAGGAAAGACAAGTTAATTTCTGTCCTCAACCTTGGCGTTTGGCATCTATCCTTATCAGGCAGTAATGAAGGCCTTTTCCAAATATCTATCACCTCCAGCAGGCGCACATACCAGAGGTGGCACCATGGGAAACGTTCATGACATTGTTCTCAGAGGACACAGAGAAATAAGCAAAGAGAGGCAGGGATAGGGGGGGTCGTGGAAGTATAGACAAATCATAGCCGCAGTCTGTTTCAAAACCCCAAGAAAGAGGGAAAGAGTGGAGCCTTGTGCACAGTCGACACATGAGCCACCACTCTTTCTAGCCTTTGTGGTGCTTGAAGTGGGCCCCGTGTGTGGTCCCCCACTCTCCTCTCACACAGCCTTAGATGAGCACAGTGCAAAGACGCAGAGGTTCAATAAACGAGGCTTATTTGATCACACAAGCCCGCCAAAGCTGCCTTTGTCTTAGCGTGGAAGCCGCTGACGCCGCCGCCGCTGCCTTTTTTTTTGCACGGAGAGCAGTTCTATCCACACAAACCAGAGGGAGAGGAACAAATCCCTAAAATACAAAGTATGACCTCAGCCGTCACCGTGGCGAATGCAAACGTCTGACTTTTATTTCTACCGCTCGAAACAGCTGCACCGGGCGCTTGCGCAATATGCAGGCGAAGGACGACTGATTGCTCCACATGGTCCTCATCACTCAGACCTGACTCAATCCTTGTGTCTGCCGTTGTCCAGGAGACACTGGCGGCGGACGCGGCCTCCGGGGTCTTGCAAAACACACAGAAAGTCAGTAAACGTAATCGTGTAAGAACAATTTGATCCCGATGCACGGACGTCAATTTTGCCAAAATGCTGCAATATGCCTGCCAAGCTGCGAGTTGGTAATGTAAAAAAAAAAAACCCACTGTGCAGCAGCTGCTTATCCTCCCGATCTACAAAACTCAAAACCAGTGAAAATGTCACGTTGTGTAAATGGTAAATAGAAACAGAATACAATGATTTGCAAATCCTTTTCAACTTATATTCAATTGAATAGACTGCAAAGACAAGATACTTAACCTTCAAACTGAGAAACTTTGTTATTTTTTTTGCAAATATTAGCTCATTTAGAATTTGATGCCTGCAACATGTTTCAAAAAAGCTGGCACGAGTGGCAAAAAAGACTGAGAAAGTTGAGGAATGCTCATCAAACACTTATTTGGAACATCCCACAGGTGAACGGGCTAATTGGGAACAGGTGGGTGCCATGATTGGGTATAAAAGCAGCTTCCGCGAAATGCTCGGTTGTTCACAAACAAGGACGGGGGCGAGGGTCACCACTTTGTCAACAAATGCCTGAGCAAATTGTTTAAGAACAACATTTCTCAACCAGCTATTGCAAGGAATTTAGGCATTTCACCATCTACGGTCTGTAATATCATCAAAAGGTTCAGATAATCTGGAGAAATCACTGCACGTAACATTGAATGCCCGTGACCTTGGATCCCTACTATATCAAAAAGCAACATCAGCGTGTAAAGGATATCACCACATGGGCTCAGGAACACTTCAGAAACCCACTGTCGGTAACTACAGTTGGTCGCTACATCTGTAAGTGCAAGTTAAAACTCCACTATGCAAAGCGAAAGCCATTTATCAACAACACCCAGAAACGCCGCCGGCGATGGACTGATGCAAAGTGGAAAAGTGTTCTGTGGTCTGACGAGTCCATATTTCTAATTGTTTTTGGAAACTGTGGACATCGTGGTCTCCGGAACAAAGAGGAAAAGAATAATCCGGACTGTTATAGGTGCAAAGTGTAAAAGCCAGCATGTGTGATGGTATGGGGGTGTATTAGTGCCCAAGACATGGGTAACTTACACATCTGTGAAGGCACCATTAATGCTGAAAGGTACATACAGGTTTTGGAGCAACATATGTTGCCATCCAAGCAACGTTACCATGGACGCCCCTGCTTATTTCAGCAAGACAATGGTGAATGGTGGTCCCGCCAGGTGTTACAACAGCGTGGCTTCGTAGTAAAGGAGTGCGGGTACTAGACTGGCCTGCCTGCAGTCCAGACCTGTCTCCCATTGAAAATGTGTGGCGCATTATGAAGCCTAAATTAGCACAAGGGAGACCCCCGGACTGTTGAACAACTTAAGCTGTACATCAAGCAAGAATGGGAAAGAATTCCACCTGAGAAGCTTCAAAAATGTGTCTCCTCAGTTCCCAAACCTTTACTGAGTGTTGTTAAAAGGAAAGGCCATGTAACACAGTGGTAAAAACTCTTTTGCAATGTGTTGCTGCCATTAAATTCTAACTTAATGATTATTTGCACTCAAAAAAGTTTCTCAGTTAGAACATTAAGTATCTTGTCTTTGCAGTCTATTCCATTGAATATAAGTTGTATAGATAGGATTGCAGCGGAAACTTGAGAGGCACTCTTTTATTTATTTGAGTCTTTTCCACACATTTAGAAACAAGCAGCGGCCGTTTTTATGCAAAACCAACTTTTCTTACCTATTGGTACCTGTTTTGCGATCAAAATCGGAATCGCTCTGTTCTGCCTGTAAAGTGCTTTAAAAAAAAACATCCAAACACCTCCATTAATGTTGTATATATTGTACATACGTAAGTCTTATTACTATGTAATGTAGTAACAGGCACATTCTTAATAACATGCAATATTTAAGTATTTTGATCAGTTTAGTGTCACAAACACATCACTATGTTCACTTTTTGTTTGACTGCATCACTGATTACTTATGACCACAGGCATCATGAGAACCAACAACATAATAAAACATTTTACTGTACAAGGTCTGCTGTCACTGGGATGCCGATTGCTAGGATGTTTGCATATATTCCCGTTTAGATGACTCATAATTAGAGATGTCCGATAATGGCTTTTTTGCCCATATCCGATATTCCGATATTGTCCAACTCTTGATTACCGATTCCGATATCAACCGATACCGATATATATACAGTCGTGGAATTAGCACATTATTTTGCCTAATTTTGTTGTGATGCCCCGCTGGATGCATTAAACAATGTAACAAGGTTTTCCAAAATAAATCAACTCAAGTTATGGGAAAAAAATGCCAACATGGCACTGCCATATTTATTATTGAAGTCACAAAGTGCATCATTTTTTTTTAACATGCCTCAAAACAGCAGCTTGGAATTTGGGACATGCTCTCCCTGAGAGAGCATGTCCCAAATTCCAAGCTGAGTTGGGGCCCTGGAGGTCGACTGCTGCTATGAAGCGCTGCCAGCCGTCCATCACCCCGAAGGGGAATCAAGTGGTGGTGAAGGCGTGGGGTGGGGGAGGGTGCGCGTGTGTGTGTGTGTGTATATGCCCATTGTCTTGGGTGTGTTGATGTAGTGTTCATGTTCATAGGCCTGGGGCCGTTCTGCATGCAAGCAAAAGTTTGACTCCAGGTGCCGTGCTCGGTTGGGGCGGTATAGCTCGGTTGGTAGAGCGGCCGTGCCAGCAACTTGAGGGTTCCAGGTTCGATCCCCGCTTCTGCCATCCTAGTCACTGCCGTTGTGTCCTTGGGCAAGACACTTTACCCACCTGCTCCCAGTGCCACCCACACTGGTTTAAATGTAACTTAGATAATGGGTTTCGCTATGTAAAGCGCTTTGAGTCACGAGAGAAAAAGCGCTATATAAATATAATTCACTTCACTTCACTTCACTTCACAGGAGGGAGGGAGGTCAAAAGCGTCCATCGTTGAGATGTCCTCGGGGATGTTTTCAGAACAGCCTGCTCCTGTTGTTGGAGCGTCAAGGCCACTCGAGGGAGTCAAATCGTAGATTAGGATTTTTGTTTTTCCGCGAGCAGACATTACAATGGCTTGTCTGTAGCGTCCCGGAAGTGTTAGTGCTGCAAGGGGTTCTGGGTATTTGTTCTGTTGTGTTTATGTTGTGTTACGGTGCGGATGTTCTCCCGAAATGTGTTTGTCATTCTTGTTTGGTGTGGTTTCACAGTGTGGCGCATATTTGTAACAGTGTTAAAGTTGTTTATGCGGCCACCCTCAGTGTGACCTGTAAGGCTGTTGACCAAGTATGCATTGCATTCACTTGTGTGTGTGAAAAGCCGTAGATCAGGGGTCACCAACCTTTTTGAAACCAAGAGCTACTTCTTGGGTAGTGATTAATGCGAAGGGCTACCAGTTTGATACACACTTAAATAAATTGCCAGAAATAGCCAATTAGCTCAATTTACCTTTAACTCTGTTATTATTAATAATGAATGATATTTACACTTAATTGAACGGTTTAAAAGAGAAGAAAACACGAAAAAAAATGACAATTAAATTTTGAAACATAGTTTATCTTCAATTTCGACTCTTTAAAATTCAAAATTCAACATAAAAAAGAAGAGAAAAACTTAAAAAAATAATTTGTGGAACATCATTATTAATTTTTCCTGAATAAGATAAATTTTAGAATTTTGATGACATGTTTTAAATAGGTTAAAATCCAATCTACACTTTGTTAGAATATATAACAAATTGGACCAAGCTATATTTCTAACAAAGACAAATCATTATATCTTCTAGATTTTCCAGAACAAAAATTTTAAAAGAAATTAAAAAGACCGTGAAATAAGATTTAAATTTGATTCTACAGATTTTCTAGATTTACCAGAATCCTTTTTTTGAATTTTAATCATAATAAGTTTGAAGAAATATTTCACAAATATTTTTCGTCGAAAAAACAGAAGCTAAAATGAAGAATTAAATTAAAATGTATTTATTATTCTCTACAATAAAAAAAATAAATTTAATTGAACATTGATTTAAATTGTCAGGAAAGAAGAGGAAGGAATTTAAAAGGTAAAAAGGTATATGTGTTTAAAAATCCTAAAATCATTTTTAAGGTTGTATTTTTTTCTCTAAAATTGTCTTTCTGAAAGTTATAAGAAGCAAAGTAAAAAAAATAATGAATTTATTTAAACAAGTGAAGACCAAGTCTTTAAAATATTTTCTTGGATTTTCAAATTCTATTTGAGTTTTGTTTCTCCTAGAATTAAAAATGTCGGGCAAAGCGAGACCAGCTTGCTAGTAAATAAATAAAATTTAAAAAATAGAGGCAGCTCACTGGTAAGTGCTGCTATTTGAGCTATTTTTAGAACAGGCCGGCGGGCTACTCATCTGGTCCTTACGGGCTACGGGTGGGCACCGCGTTGGTGACCCCTGCCGTAGATATTATGTGATTGGGCCGGCACGCAAAGGCAGTGCCTTTAAGGTTTATTGGCGCTCTGTACTTCTCCCTATGTCCGTGTACACAGCGGCATTTTAAAAAGTCATACATTTTACTTTTTGAAACCGATATCGATCATTTCCGATATCACATTTTAAAGCATTTATCGGCCGGTAATATCGGCAGTCCGATATTATCGGACATCCCTACTCATAATTATTGCGAAGAAAAAAGGAGGATAGAACCAAGTGTCTGCTGTTATTAAGGAGCCAGTCAAAGATCCTGAGATCAGGCGTGGTCGTTCCAACCGTGTCAGGGGGTTCACCTTAAAGGACCCTTTTGTGTTTCTTCAAAACCTCATTTGGGCACCATGCTGTTTAAAAGAAAGAAGTATCGCCTCAAATGTGCTTCTTGTCCCTGGCAAATGATTGGAAAGCCTGCAGCTGAGCAACAGACCTTAATGAAATACCAGTTTGTGGAGTCCATCTTTCCAAAGTCTCGGAGGAAACTCTAAACTGAGCCTTCGGATCAGGTGCAACCCCTCAGTTTTTTTATTTCCCACAGTTGGGACTGTGGAGAGCCAGATATCTGACACTAATCACTCATTAGAAGTGTAATGCCATTGTGCACCAGGCGGGTAAGAGGAACAGTGACAGCTGCCGGTACCACGTCCAACTTTGAGATTCTAGGAACGCGTGAACTTCCCCAGAAGATGGGAGCTTTTTTTTTTCCCCCTTGTCCGTTTTTCCTCTTTTTTTTTGCTAAAGATAAAGAGATTTTAAACATAGCAAGGACATCATGCAACATGACAGGATACCAGAAATGAGTAGTGAGCGTCTTCTTGCCTTTGAGTGGGGACCGTGGAGGTTGTAATGCTTTGGTCACACATCAGTTCAAAGTTGAACTACATGCCATTCCGTGAGCGTCCGGAAGAAAAGATCCGTGTTAATGCAGCACCTGCCGAGGGCTCAGCTCCCGGCAACAACGTTGTCTCCTGCAGCTGTGGGTCTCGTCTCCTTTTTGGGCCAGGAACAGGAGCCCTAGTATCATGGTAGTCCGTATCATTCTAATCTCATTCTGGCCTTTGTTTTGGTAGTCGCCACGTTGCTGCTCCCACCTCAGCGGGCCTGTAAACCAGTGGTATGGAACATAGTTGTCGGGAGTGTAGGTATGTGACCTGCGCTAAGAATACTGGATTTCAAAACAAAAAAACTCAGTAATTTATTTCCTACAAAACCCCAAACCAGTGAAGTTGTCACGTTGTATAAATGGTAAATAAAACCAGAATACAATGATTTGCAAATCCTTTTCAACTTATATTCAACTGAATAGACGGCAAAGACAAGATATTCAACGTTCAAACTGGTAAACGTTGTTATTTTTGGTAAATATTCGCTCATTTGGAATTTGATACAAGTGGCAAAAAAAGACTGAGAAAGTTGAGGAATGCTCATCAAACCCTTATTTGGAACATCCCACAGGTGAACAGGCTAATTGGGAACAGGTGGGTGCCATGATTGGGTATAAAAGCAGCTTCCATGAAATGCTCAGTCGTTCACAAACAAGGACGGGGGCGAGGGTCACCACTTTGTCAACAAATGCCTGAGCAAACTGTTTAAGAACAACATTTCTCAACCAGCTATTGCAAGGAATTTAGGGATCTCACCATCTACGCTCCGTAATATCATCAAAAGGTTCAGATAATCTGGAGAAATCACTGCACGTAAGCCATGATATTACGGACCTTAGATCCCCTCAGGTGGTACTACATCAAAAAGTGACATCGGTGTGTAAAGGATATCACCACATGGGCTCAGGAACACTTCAGAAAACCACTGTCAGTAACTACAGTTGGTCGCTACATCTGTAAGTGCAAGTTAACTTCACTATGCAAAGCGAAAGCCATTTATCAACAACACCCAGAAACGCCATTGGCTTCCCTGGGCCCGAGCTCATCTAAGATGGACTGATGCAAAGTGGAAAAGTGTTCTGTGGTCTGACGAGTCCACATTTCAAGTTGTTTTTGGAAACTGTGGACCAAAGAGGAAAAGAACCATCCGGATTGTTCTGGGCGCAAAGTGTAGAAGCCAGCATGTGTGATGGTATGGGGGTGTATTAGTGCCCAAGACATGGGTAACTTACACATCTGTGAAGGCGCCATTAATGCTGAAAGGTACATACAGGTTTTGGAGCAACATCTTTTTCATGGACGCCCCTGCTTATTTCAGCAAGACAATGCCAAGCCACGCGTTACAACAAACTTCTCAAAAATGCAATGACCCTACTTGTGTTTTGTCACCACGTACCCGGATTGTAACACACCCATGTATTCCGTCCCTGCCCTCCCTCGAGACGGGCTGAATATGACAGTGGCAATGGGACTCGTCAAGGGTGCCCAGGGGCCTCCGTAAATGTCCATTTATAACCCGACGGGCCCCGAGTAAGCGGAGGGAGCAGGAGTTGTACACTTTCCCACAGTTCTGCAGGAGGCCAAACACCACTTCTCCTTTATGAGCGCATGGAAAGTGCACCCCCTCTGCCGGCTCACAGAATGGGTGGAGCGGTGGACCGTGGCCAGATAACACAACCCGAGCCGTCTCTAAATCTGATTAGCCGACTTGAAGCTAGCCATTCATGCTGATAGTCGCACAAAGACAGACACGTCCGTCATTTAGTTCCAGTTTACAGCAACTGGACAACAACAACAAGTACTAGCAGGGATGTTCCCATCAGAATTGAATGCTGCCTATTCCATAGCAATCATTCATGCGTACAATCAGCCGATATCAATACCTATCACTTGTATTAACCATGCATTTTTCTATTTATTTATGGTGGGTGTTATTGACAGTTTAACAATACACACAATATTCAAACTAGTTCTGACTTTATTCTCTTTTATTTCATACATTCGTCGGGGCAAAACAAAGTCAATAGTCCACAATAGGCCCCTTTTACGCCAAAAGAAACCTTTGGTTCCTCGATGTATAGCAGGGGTGTCAAAGTCATTTACATTGAGGGCCACATCGCAGGAATGGCTGCTTTCAGGGGGCCGCTTTTAAAAAAAATTAATTTACGTTATGCATGCGGGTAATAACCTGTGATTAATCATGATTAATCAAAATATATAACTTGCTTTAAAATCCTAAATAAAGGTGACAAGCAGATATTTATTTATTTGTTTGTATCCCACAAAAATAGTTTTGCAATACAGTATATAATAATATAATCGGCATGATTGGATAATATAAAAGTTTAAAATATGCATATTTTTCTGTCAAAATTGAAAGAAAAAATGCATTTATTTTAAAAAAAATAAAAAATAAATATATATATATATATATATATATATATATATATATATATATATATATATATATATATATATATATATATATATATATATATATATATATATATATATATATATATATATACTACCGTTCAAAAGTTTGGGGTCACCCAAACAATTTTGTGGAAATAGCCTTCATTTCTAAGAACAAGAATAGACTGTCGAGTTTCAGATGAAAGTTCTCTTTTTCTGGCCATTTTGAGCGTTTAATTGACCCCACAAATGTGATGCTCCAGAAACTCAATCTGCTCAAAGGAAGGTCCGTTTTGTAGCTTCTGTAACGAGCTAAACTGTTTTCAGATGTGTGAACATGATTGCACAAGGGTTTTCTAATCATCAATTAGCCTTCTGAGCCAATGAGCAAACACATTGTACCATTAGAACACTGGAGTGATAGTTGCTGGAAATGGGCCTCTATACACCTATGTAGATATTGCACCAAAAAGCAGACATTTGCAGCTAGAATAGTCATTTACCACATTAGCAATGTATAGAGTGTATTTCTTTAAAGTTAAGACTAGTTTAAAGTTATCTTCATTGAAAAGTACAGTGCTTTTCCTTCAAAAATAAGGACATTTCAATGTGACCCCAAACTTTTGAACGGTAGTATATATATATATATATATATATATATATATATATATATATATATATATATATATATATATATATATATATATATATATATATATATATATATATATATATATATATATATATATATATATATATATATCAATCAATCAATGTTTATTTATATAGCCCTAAATCACAAGTGTCTGAAAGGGCTGCACAAGCCACAACGACATCCTCGGCTCAGATCCCACATAAGGGCAAGGAAAAACTCACAACCCAGTGGGATGTCAATGTGAATGACTATGAGAAACCTTGGAGAGGACCGCAGATGTGGGTGACCCTCTAGGGGAGACCGGATGCAATGGACGTAGAGTGGGTCTAGCATAATATTGTGAGAGTCCAGTCCATAGTGGATCTAGCATAATAGTGTGAGAGTCCAGTCCATAGTGGATCTAACATAATAGTGTGAAAGTCCAGTCCATAGTGAATCTAACATAATAGTGAGAGTCCAGTCCATAGTGAATCTAACATAATAGTGTGAGAGTCCAGTCCATAGTGGATCTAACATAATAGTGAGAGTCCAGTCCATAGTGGATCTAACATAATAGTGAGAGAGTTCAGTCCATAGTGGATCTAACATAATAGTGAGAGTCCAGTCCATAGTGGATCTAACATAATAGTGAGAGAGTTCAGTCCATAGTGGATCTAACATAATAGTGAAAGTCCAGTCCATAGTGGATCTAACATAATAGTGAGAGTCCAGTCCATAGTGGATCTAACATAATAGTGAGAGAGTCCAGTCCTTAGTGGATCTAACATAATAGTGAGAGTCCAGTCCATAGTGGATCTAACATAATAGTGTGAGTCCAGTCCATAGTGGATCTAACATAATAGTGAGAGTCCAGTCCATAGTGGATCTAACATAATAGTGAGAGAGTCCAGTCCTTAGTGGATCTAACATAATAGTGTGAGAGTCCAGTCCATAGTGGATCTAAAAATAATAGTGAGAGCCCAGTCCATAGTGGATCTAACATAATAGTGTGAGAGTCCAGTCCATAGTGGATCTAACATAATAGTGAGAGTCCAGTCCATAGTGGATCTAACATAATAGTGAGAGTCCAGTCCATAGTGGATCTAACATAATAGTGAGAGTCCAGTCCATAGTTGATCTAACATAATAGTGTGAGAGTCCAGTCCATAGTGGATCTAACATAATAGTGAGAGTCCAGTCCATAGTGGATCTAACATTATAGTGAGAGTTCAGTCCATAGTGGATCTAACATAATAGTGTGAGAGTCCAGTCCATAGTGGATCTAACATAATAGTGAGAGTCCAGTCCATAGTGGATCTAACATAATAGTGAGAGTCCAGTCCATAGTGGATCTAACATAATAGTGAGAGTCCAGTCCATAGTTGATCTAACATAATAGTGTGAGAGTCCAGTCCATAGTGGATCTAACATAATAGTGAGAGTCCAGTCCATAGTTGATCTAACATAATAGTGTGAGAGTCCAGTCCATAGTGGATCTAACATAATAGTGAGAGTCCAGTCCATAGTGGATCTAACATAATAGTGAGAGAGTCCAGTCCTTAGTGGATCTAACATAATAGTGTGAGAGTCCAGTCCATAGTGGATCTAACATAATAGTGAGAGTCCAGTCCATAGTGGATCTAACATAATAGTGTGAGAGTCCAGTCCATAGTGGATCTAACATAATAGTGAGAGTCCAGTCCATAGTGGATCTAACATAATAGTGAGAGTCCAGTCCATAGTGGATCTAACATAATAGTGAGAGTCCAGTCCATAGTGGATCTAACATAATAGTGAGAGTCCAGTCCATAGTGGATCTAACATAATAGTGTGAGAGTCCAGTCCATAGTGGATCTAACATAATAGTGAGAGTCCAGTCCATAGTGGATCTAACATAATAGTGAGAGTCCAGTCCATAGTGGATCTAACATAATAGTGAGAGTCCAGTCCATAGTGGATCTAACATAATAGTGAGAGTCCAGTCCATAGTGGATCTAACATAATAGTGAGAGTCCAGTCCATAGTGGATCTAACATAATAGTGAGAGTCCAGTCCATAGTGGATCTAACATAATAGTGTGAGAGTCCAGTCCATAGTGGATCTAACATAATAGTGAGAGTCCAGTCCATAGTGGATCTAACATTATAGTGAGAGTTCAGTCCATAGTGGATCTAACACAATAGTGAGAGTCCAGTCCATAGTGGATCTAGCATAATAGTGTGAGAGTCCAGTCCATAGTGGATCTAACATAATAGTGTGAAAGTCCAGTCCATAGTGAATCTAACATAATAGTGAGAGTCCAGTCCATAGTGAATCTAACATAATAGTGTGAGAGTCCAGTCCATAGTGGATCTAACATAATAGTGAGAGTCCAGTCCATAGTGGATCTAACATAATAGTGAGAGAGTTCAGTCCATAGTGGATCTAACATAATAGTGAGAGTCCAGTCCATAGTGGATCTAACATAATAGTGAGAGAGTTCAGTCCATAGTGGATCTAACATAATAGTGAAAGTCCAGTCCATAGTGGATCTAACATAATAGTGAGAGTCCAGTCCATAGTGGATCTAACATAATAGTGAGAGAGTCCAGTCCTTAGTGGATCTAACATAATAGTGAGAGTCCAGTCCATAGTGGATCTAACATAATAGTGTGAGTCCAGTCCATAGTGGATCTAACATAATAGTGAGAGTCCAGTCCATAGTGGATCTAACATAATAGTGAGAGAGTCCAGTCCTTAGTGGATCTAACATAATAGTGTGAGAGTCCAGTCCATAGTGGATCTAAAAATAATAGTGAGAGTCCAGTCCATAGTGGATCTAACATAATAGTGTGAGAGTCCAGTCCATAGTGGATCTAACATAATAGTGAGAGTCCAGTCCATAGTGGATCTAACATAATAGTGAGAGTCCAGTCCATAGTGGATCTAACATAATAGTGAGAGTCCAGTCCATAGTTGATCTAACATAATAGTGTGAGAGTCAGTCCATAGTGGATCTAACATAATAGTGAGAGTCCAGTCCATAGTGGATCTAACATTATAGTGAGAGTTCAGTCCATAGTGGATCTAACATAATAGTGAGAGTCCAGTCCATAGTGGATCTAACATAATAGTGAGAGAGTCCAGTCCTTAGTGGATCTAACATAATAGTGTGAGAGTCCAGTCCATAGTGGATCTAACATAATAGTGAGAGTCCAGTCCATAGTGGATCTAACATAATAGTGTGAGAGTCCAGTCCATAGTGGATCTAACATAATAGTGAGAGTCCAGTCCATAGTGGATCTAACATAATAGTGAGAGTCCAGTCCATAGTGGATCTAACATAATAGTGAGAGTCCAGTCCATAGTGGATCTAACATAATAGTGAGAGTCCAGTCCATAGTGGATCTAACATAATAGTGAGAGTCCAGTCCATAGTGGATCTAACATAATAGTGAGAGTCCAGTCCATAGTGGATCTAACATAATAGTGTGAGAGTCCAGTCCATAGTGGATCTAACATAATAGTGAGAGTCCAGTCCATAGTGGATCTAACATTATAGTGAGAGTTCAGTCCATAGTGGATGTAACACAATAGTGAGAGTCCAGTCCATAGTGGATCTAACATAATAGTGAGAGTCCAGTCCATAGTGGATCTAGCATAATAGTGTGAGAGTCCAGTCCATAGTGGATCTAACATAATAGTGTGAAAGTCCAGTCCATAGTGAATCTAACATAATAGTGAGAGTCCAGTCCATAGTGAATCTAACATAATAGTGTGAGAGTCCAGTCCATAGTGGATCTAACATAATAGTGAGAGTCCAGTCCATAGTGGATCTAACATAATAGTGAGAGAGTTCAGTCCATAGTGGATCTAACATAATAGTGAGAGTCCAGTCCATAGTGGATCTAACATAATAGTGAGAGAGTTCAGTCCATAGTGGATCTAACATAATAGTGAAAGTCCAGTCCATAGTGGATCTAACATAATAGTGAGAGTCCAGTCCATAGTGGATCTAACATAATAGTGAGAGAGTCCAGTCCTTAGTGGATCTAACATAATAGTGAGAGTCCAGTCCATAGTGGATCTAACATAATAGTGTGAGTCCAGTCCATAGTGGATCTAACATAATAGTGAGAGTCCAGTCCATAGTGGATCTAACATAATAGTGAGAGAGTCCAGTCCTTAGTGGATCTAACATAATAGTGTGAGAGTCCAGTCCATAGTGGATCTAAAAATAATAGTGAGAGTCCAGTCCATAGTGGATCTAACATAATAGTGTGAGAGTCCAGTCCATAGTGGATCTAACATAATAGTGAGAGTCCAGTCCATAGTGGATCTAACATAATAGTGAGAGTCCAGTCCATAGTGGATCTAACATAATAGTGAGAGTCCAGTCCATAGTTGATCTAACATAATAGTGTGAGAGTCCAGTCCATAGTGGATCTAACATAATAGTGAGAGTCCAGTCCATAGTGGATCTAACATTATAGTGAGAGTTCAGTCCATAGTGGATCTAACATAATAGTGAGAGTCCAGTCCATAGTGGATCTAACATAATAGTGAGAGAGTCCAGTCCTTAGTGGATCTAACATAATAGTGTGAGAGTCCAGTCCATAGTGGATCTAACATAATAGTGAGAGTCCAGTCCATAGTGGATCTAACATAATAGTGTGATAGTCCAGTCCATAGTGGATCTAACATAATAGTGAGAGTCCAGTCCATAGTGGATCTAACATAATAGTGAGAGTCCAGTCCATAGTGGATCTAACATAATAGTGAGAGTCCAGTCCATAGTGGATCTAACATAATAGTGAGAGTCCAGTCCATAGTGGATCTAACATAATAGTGTGAGAGTCCAGTCCATAGTGGATCTAACATAATAGTGAGAGTCCAGTCCATAGTGGATCTAACATAATAGTGAGAGTCCAGTCCATAGTGGATCTAACATAATAGTGAGAGTCCAGTCCATAGTGGATCTAACATAATAGTGAGAGTCCAGTCCATAGTGGATCTAACATAATAGTGAAGAGTCCAGTCCATAGTGGATCTAACATAATAGTGAGAGTCCAGTCCATAGTGGATCTAACATAATAGTGTGAGAGTCCAGTCCATAGTGGATCTAACATAATAGTGAGAGTCCAGTCCATAGTGGATCTAACATTATAGTGAGAGTTCAGTCCATAGTGGATCTAACACAATAGTGAGAGTCCAGTCCATAGTGGATCTAACATAATAGTGAGAGTCCAGTCCATAGTGGATCTAACATTATAGTGAGTGTCCAGTCCATAGTGGATCTAACATAATAGTGAGAGTCCAGTCCATAGTGGATCTAACATAATAGTGAGAGTCCAGTCCATAGTGGATCTAACATAATAGTGAGAGTCCAGTCCATAGTGGATCTAACATAATAGTGAGAGTCCAGTCCATAGTGGATCTAACATAATAGTGAGAGTCCAGTCCATAGTGGATCTAACATAATAGTGAGAGTCCAGTCCATAGTGGATCTAACATAATAGTGTGAGAGTCCAGTCCATAGTGGATCTAACATAATAGTGAGAGTCCAGTCCATAGTGGATCTAACATTATAGTGAGAGTTCAGTCCATAGTGGATCTAACACAATAGTGAGAGTCCAGTCCATAGTGGATCTAACATTATAGTGAGAGTTCAGTCCATAGTGGATCTAACACAATAGTGAGAGTCCAGTCCATAGTGGATCTAACATAATAGTGAGAGTCCAGTCCATAGTGGATCTAACATAATAGTGTGAGAGTCCAGTCCATAGTGGATCTAACATAATAGTGAGAGTCCAGTCCATAGTGGATCTAACATTATAGTGAGAGTTCAGTCCATAGTGGATCTAACACAATAGTGAGAGTCCAGTCCATAGTGGATCTAACATAATAGTGAGAGTCCAGTCCATAGTG
Source organism: Entelurus aequoreus (assembly GCF_033978785.1). Classification (NCBI taxonomy): domain Eukaryota; kingdom Metazoa; phylum Chordata; class Actinopteri; order Syngnathiformes; family Syngnathidae; genus Entelurus; species Entelurus aequoreus. The sequence continues at coordinate 6,886,654 of NC_084736.1, read as the reverse complement.
GATCTAACATAATAGTGAGAGAGTCCAGTCCTTAGTGGATCTAACATTATAGTGAGAGTTCAGTCCATAGTGGATCTAACACAATAGTGAGAGTCCAGTCCATAGTGGATCTAACATAATAGTGAGAGTCCAGTCCATAGTGGATCTAACATAATAGTGAGAGAGTCCAGTCCTTAGTGGATCTAACATAATAGTGTGAGAGTCCAGTCCATAGTGGATCTAAAATAATAGTGAGAGTCCAGTCCATAGTGGATCTAACATAATAGTGTGAGAAGTCCAGTCCATAGTGGATCTAACATAATAGTGAGAGTCCAGTCCATAGTGGATCTAACATAATAGTGAGAGTCCAGTCCATAGTGGATCTAACATAATAGTGAGAGTCCAGTCCATAGTTGATCTAACATAATAGTGTGAGAGTCCAGTCCATAGTGGATCTAACATAATAGTGAGAGTCCAGTCCATAGTGGATCTAACATTATAGTGAGAGTTCAGTCCATAGTGGATCTAACATAATAGTGAGAGTCCAGTCCATAGTGGATCTAACATAATAGTGAGAGAGTCCAGTCCTTAGTGGATCTAACATAATAGTGTGAGAGTCCAGTCCATAGTGGATCTAACATAATAGTGAGAGTCCAGTCCATAGTGGATCTAACATAATAGTGTGAGAGTCCAGTCCATAGTGGATCTAACATAATAGTGAGAGTCCAGTCCATAGTGGATCTAACATAATAGTGAGAGTCCAGTCCATAGTGGATCTAACATAATAGTGAGAGTCCAGTCCATAGTGGATCTAACATAATAGTGAGAGTCCAGTCCATAGTGGATCTAACATAATAGTGTGAAGAGTCCAGTCCATAGTGGATCTAACATAATAGTGAGAGTCCAGTCCATAGTGGATCTAACATGATAGTGAGAGTCCAGTCCATAGTGGATCTAACATAATAGTGAGAGTCCAGTCCATAGTGGATCTAACATAATAGTGAGAGTCCAGTCCATAGTGGATCTAACATAATAGTGAGAGTCCAGTCCATAGTGGATCTAACATAATAGTGAGAGTCCAGTCCATAGTGGATCTAACATAATAGTGTGAGAGTCCAGTCCATAGTGGATCTAACATAATAGTGAGAGTCCAGTCCATAGTGGATCTAACATTATAGTGAGAGTTCAGTCCATAGTGGATCTAACACAATAGTGAGAGTCCAGTCCATAGTGGATCTAACATAATAGTGAGAGTCCAGTCCATAGTGGATCTAGCATAATAGTGTGAGAGTCCAGTCCATAGTGGATCTAACATAATAGTGTGAAAGTCCAGTCCATAGTGAATCTAACATAATAGTGAGAGTCCAGTCCATAGTGAATCTAACATAATAGTGTGAGAGTCCAGTCCATAGTGGATCTAACATAATAGTGAGAGTCCAGTCCATAGTGGATCTAACATAATAGTGAGAGAGTTCAGTCCATAGTGGATCTAACATAATAGTGAGAGTCCAGTCCATAGTGGATCTAACATAATAGTGAGAGAGTCAGTCCATAGTGGATCTAACATAATAGTGAAAGTCCAGTCCATAGTGGATCTAACATAATAGTGAGAGTCCAGTCCATAGTGGATCTAACATAATAGTGAGAGAGTCCAGTCCATAGTGGATCTAACATAATAGTGAGAGTCCAGTCCATAGTGGATCTAACATAATAGTGTGAGTCCAGTCCATAGTGGATCTAACATAATAGTGAGAGTCCAGTCCATAGTGGATCTAACATAATAGTGAGAGAGTCCAGTCCTTAGTGGATCTAACATAATAGTGTGAGAGTCCAGTCCATAGTGGATCTAAAAATAATAGTGAGAGTCCAGTCCATAGTGGATCTAACATAATAGTGTGAGAGTCCAGTCCATAGTGGATCTAACATAATAGTGAGAGTCCAGTCCATAGTGGATCTAACATAATAGTGAGAGTCCAGTCCATAGTGGATCTAACATAATAGTGAGAGTCCAGTCCATAGTTGATCTAACATAATAGTGTGAGAGTCCAGTCCATAGTGGATCTAACATAATAGTGAGAGTCCAGTCCATAGTGGATCTAACATATAGTGAGAGTTCAGTCCATAGTGGATCTAACATAATAGTGAGAGTCCAGTCCATAGTGGATCTAACATAATAGTGAGAGAGTCCAGTCCTTAGTGGATCTAACATAATAGTGTGAGAGTCCAGTCCATAGTGGATCTAACATAATAGTGAGAGTCCAGTCCATAGTGGATCTAACATAATAGTGTGAGAGTCCAGTCCATAGTGGATCTAACATAATAGTGAGAGTCCAGTCCATAGTGGATCTAACATAATAGTGAGAGTCCAGTCCATAGTGGATCTAACATAATAGTGAGAGTCCAGTCCATAGTGGATCTAACATAATAGTGAGAGTCCAGTCCATAGTGGATCTAACATAATAGTGTGAGAGTCCAGTCCATAGTGGATCTAACATAATAGTGAGAGTCCAGTCCATAGTGGATCTAACATAATAGTGAGAGTCCAGTCCATAGTGGATCTAACATAATAGTGAGAGTCCAGTCCATAGTGGATCTAACATAATAGTGAGAGTCCAGTCCATAGTGGATCTAACATAATAGTGAGAGTCCAGTCCATAGTGGATCTAACATAATAGTGAGAGTCCAGTCCATAGTGGATCTAACATAATAGTGTGAGAGTCCAGTCCATAGTGGATCTAACATAATAGTGAGAGTCCAGTCCATAGTGGATCTAACATTATAGTGAGAGTCAGTCCATAGTGGATCTAACACAATAGTGAGAGTCCAGTCCATAGTGGATCTAACATAATAGTGAGAGTCCAGTCCATAGTGGATCTAGCATAATAGTGTGAGAGTCCAGTCCATAGTGGATCTAACATAATAGTGTGAAAGTCCAGTCCATAGTGAATCTAACATAATAGTGAGAGTCCAGTCCATAGTGAATCTAACATAATAGTGAGAGTCCAGTCCATAGTGGATCTAACATAATAGTGAGAGTCCAGTCCATAGTGGATCTAACATAATAGTGAGAGAGTTCAGTCCATAGTGGATCTAACATAATAGTGAGAGTCCAGTCCATAGTGGATCTAACATAATAGTGAGAGAGTTCAGTCCATAGTGGATCTAACATAATAGTGAAAGTCCAGTCCATAGTGGATCTAACATAATAGTGAGAGTCCAGTCCATAGTGGATCTAACATAATAGTGAGAGAGTCCAGTCCTTAGTGGATCTAACATAATAGTGAGAGTCCAGTCCATAGTGGATCTAACATAATAGTGTGAGTCCAGTCCATAGTGGATCTAACATAATAGTGAGAGTCCAGTCCATAGTGGATCTAACATAATAGTGAGAGAGTCCAGTCCTTAGTGGATCTAACATAATAGTGTGAGAGTCCAGTCCATAGTGGATCTAAAATAATAGTGAGAGTCCAGTCCATAGTGGATCTAACATAATAGTGTGAGAGTCCAGTCCATAGTGGATCTAACATAATAGTGAGAGTCCAGTCCATAGTGGATCTAACATAATAGTGAGAGTCCAGTCCATAGTGGATCTAACATAATAGTGAGAGTCCAGTCCATAGTTGATCTAACATAATAGTGTGAGAGTCCAGTCCATAGTGGATCTAACATAATAGTGAGAGTCCAGTCCATAGTGGATCTAACATAATAGTGAGAGTCCAGTCCATAGTGGATCTAACATAATAGTGAGAGTCCAGTCCATAGTGGATCTAACATAATAGTGAGAGTCCAGTCCATAGTGGATCTAACATAATAGTGAGAGTCCAGTCCATAGTGGATCTAACATAATAGTGTGAGAGTCCAGTCCATAGTGGATCTAACATAATAGTGAGAGTCCAGTCCATAGTGGATCTAACATAATAGTGAGAGTCCAGTCCATAGTGGATCTAACATAATAGTGAGAGTCCAGTCCATAGTGGATCTAACATAATAGTGAGAGTCCAGTCCATAGTGGATCTAACATAATAGTGAGAGTCCAGTCCATAGTGGATCTAACATAATAGTGAGAGTCCAGTCCATAGTGGATCTAACATAATAGTGAGAGTCCAGTCCATAGTGGATCTAACATAATAGTGAGAGTCCAGTCCATAGTGGATCTAACATAATAGTGAGAGTTCCAGTCCATAGTGGATCTAACACAATAGTGAGAGTCCAGTCCATAGTGGATCTAACATAATAGTGAGAGTCCAGTCCATAGTGGATCTAACATAATAGTGAGAGTCCAGTCCATAGTGGATCTAACATAATAGTGAGAGTCCAGTCCATAGTGGATCTAACATAATAGTGAGAGTCCAGTCCATAGTGGATCTAACATAATAGTGAGAGTCCAGTCCATAGTGGATCTAACATAATAGTGAGAGTCCAGTCCATAGTGGATCTAACATAATAGTGAGAGTCCAGTCCATAGTGGATCTAACATAATAGTGAGAGTCCAGTCCATAGTGGATCTAACATAATAGTTGAGAGTCAGTCCATAGTGGATCTAACATATAGTGAGAGTCAGTCCATAGTGGATCTAACATATAGTGAGAGTCCAGTCCATAGTGGATCTAACATAATAGTGAGAGTCCAGTCCATAGTGGATCTAACATTATAGTGAGAGTCAGTCCATAGTGATCTAACACAATAGTGAGAGTCCAGTCCATAGTGGATCTAACATAATAGTGAGAGTCCAGTCCATAGTGGATCTAACATAATAGTGAGAGTCCAGTCCATAGTGGATCTAACATAATAGTGAGAGTCCAGTCCATAGTGGATCTAACATTAATAGTGAGAGTCCAGTCCATAGTGGATCTAACATAATAGTGAGAGTCCAGTCCATAGTGGATCTAACATAATAGTGAGAGTCCAGTCCATAGTGGATCTAACATAATAGTGAGAGAGTCCAGTCCTTAGTGGATCTAACATATAGTGAGAGTTCAGTCCATAGTGGATCTAACACAATAGTGAGAGTCCAGTCCATAGTGGATCTAACATAATAGTGAGAGTCCAGTCCATAGTGGATCTAACATAATAGTGAGAGAGTCCAGTCCTTAGTGGATCTAACATAATAGTGTGAAGAGTCCAGTCCATAGTGGATCTAAAAATAATAGTGAGAGTCCAGTCCATAGTGGATCTAACATAATAGTGAGAGGTCCAGTCCATAGTGGATCTAACATAATAGTGAGAGTCCAGTCCATAGTGGATCTAACATAATAGTGAGAGTCCAGTCCATAGT